>NC_084667.1:5765000-6105000 GCF_028389875.1 Rhea pennata
TCTGATAAACTGTCTGAACTAGCCAAAAATGAGTAATTGGACACCAGGTAGTTATGTGTTAAAGCCTTATGACATGTCATACTGTCTTTTTAAGTTGTTTTGCTTTCATCTCTATGTCATAAGGTTTTCTGTAGTCTTACATCAGCTACTTGAACACATTCAGATAGTTCTAGGGTAACCTGTGCCTGACTCATAGGTGGAGAGGACGCCAGAAAATCCCAATCAAGGATATCCTGTTTCCAGGTTAAAACAGTTACAGACATGTACTTTCTTTTGTTGCCTTTTTATAGCTTTTATTAATTATAAAACAGTGATATAGTGTGTATTACTTGTTACTAAATATGTGTCAAATCAAAACTGTAGGACCTGTTTTCATATACTCAAATATAAAGAATATAAATCTAATATAATACACTCCCATAATAACTAAAGCCTTTTTCCATTTGCTGTTTCAACAGGACTGCCTAAACAGTGATTATATAAATCTTGAACTTTTCTTTTTGAGTCATGCACATCTTTTTGAATCACTCACTGTAGCTCATGCAAAGGAAGTAACAGCTTGCTACTTATATGAGTCAGAATCTAAATACAGCTATTTAAAAATCATTTGGAAGCTGTATTATTAGCTAATTAGCATAATTTAGTTTTAGAGAAGATATACAATCTAACGTGTTTCACTGAATCAGTTCATAAACAAAAACTGCAATTAGTTATTATTTCTTATGCATTAGTATTATCGCTGAGATTCAGTAATATGGCCAAGCCAACCTACAAATACTGTCAAACAGACCTGAGATCTGAACTGTTATGCTGCAGTTGGGGCCTATCTTTCTTTTTTAATGTATTACATTCCAGCACTGCCTCAACTTCCCACGTGGATGATAAGTGAAAGTAAATCATCACTATATGCCACAATTAAATCACCTAGATAATAAATAAAGGAGAAAAATACCCAGGTACCAATGGGGGAACACGTCTTAGGAAAGTTATATGGCTTTTATCACCTTTCTGGTCCTCCAAAGAATCCTATGCACTCTCTTTCACGCCTGAGCTTGACAAAAAATTCCTAACACTATTACATATGACCTATCATGGACTCAACAGAAATAACTGCTTAATAGGGTACTATTGCAGGTCTAATTTCCATCCCATTCAGTGACCTATCTATCCATGCTCCACAGAATAAAAACTATCCTTCTTCTCACTGGAGATGACTTTGTTGTTTCTTCCCCTAGTAATACCTCTGTGCCACAGATACCAAATGCATTTTCTCTCTCATGGTGCAAACAATGCGAATACTTAGTGATGCTCAGAACAATTACTCTCAACTTGTAGTCACCTAAGAAATTTACTCCTTTGGTTTTCAAACTTGGAGAAGGTTTTCTGTGTTTGAGAGCATGTTCATAAGCATTTCTTTCAAGAATGCTACAATTTATTAAAGACATTTTACTAAAATAAAAGCTATGCCCTCCAAACGAAAATCTTATTTTGTGTAAGTAATATTCACACTGCTAAACTTTAGGTAGCTGAAGTCATCTAATTTAGGAAGCCAGTCTCCATCAATTTCCTTGCAAAGTCAACGAAGAGTGCTTGGCCTTTTCAAGAATTCTTGACAGCACCTAAGTTTAGAGTCTTTCTCAGCATTACCCTCTGAAAGAATTTCTCTCTACATTCTCCATACACATATGGAGACATTAAGGAGACTGGCCTTCTAAAGTAGAACTGTAAGTAGTGATTTTGTCATCAAATAGTATAGGCCACTTGCCCTCCTCCAGCTAAGTATATCCCTTAGCAGTACGTTATGGGAAAATCTCAGGCAGTGACAATTTCTAATAATTGGCTTCATGTCACTCCTGTCTGCAACCAGATCTTGGGAGAGGGTGTTTGTGCCACAATTACATTCCATTGACAGCGCATAGCTGGAACACTGCTAGGACTGTAACTGCCTTTCAGGGGTTCATTACCTCCTGATGTCAGGAAAAGCAATCCCAAGCCTCTCTAATTTGTGACCCATGCCAGAATAACATTACCTAGTCCTAGGGCTGTGGGTCTGTCTCACAGAAAGGTCCATTTCTACGTGACCCCTTTCACCCTTCAGATCCTGTGTCCACTGGCCTAGAGAATTAGGTCTTCTGTAGGAAAGTGAAGCCACATGATCTGCAGAGGGGCAGCTTTTTCAAAAGCTGAGAGACCAAGGTGAGAAATCTTTGGTCTTATGTTTTCTGTTAGTATTTAAAAATTCATTCAGTAAGACCTCAATTATTGTCCAGTGCAGGCCAAGTTATTTTGCACAGAAGCCCTCTAGCTGTATGTAGTTAATGTGGTTAACGCATTCAGATATAGCTGCTTTTGAGGCCATTGAATCTCAATTGACTATGACTCTGTTCATGTTGCTTTTCAAAAGTATACTTTTCTAATGCTGCAATTTTGTTTACAAAAGGTAATCAGTAATACAGTAGTAAAATGAATTAATAGGAATTCTGACTGAAATTACCTATAACCTAGAAGAAATGCAGCAGTTTTGAATTAAGACAAGCACAAGCCCTGACAAAATAATGTAACAGATGATCCTTACCACCTGCGTGACAGCAGACAGGGATTTCAAGGCTGAAAACACTGATACTAAGTAGGTTTTCTAGTATGCTTGATCTCCTTTCTAAGTTTGTAAAAGCTTCATTATAGAAACAGCAGAGTACTTAATTCAAGAGTGGCAAAATAAGATGAGAAAATGACAATCTACAAAATAACAAGTAGGTCTGAACTGGCCTTCATGGGTCATAAGTAGCATTAGGCAACTAACCGGTTAGGAGTTTGTTTCTTAATGCTGTATTTATCCACTGCAGTAGGTGATTACTATATGATCATTTCAGATTATTTTTAAGGGCTATCATGGAGAAAGAAAAGGCAATAAAAACTTGGGAGTCACTGGGAAGGTGATTGCTGCAGGATGTTGTGCAGAATCTCACATTCATAGGTACTCAGGAAGAAAATTACAACTCAGAAGTAGTTTAATTAGCTTGTGGTTTAACTCATCTGAAAGCTTTCCAACTAAGTTATGCAGACTAATAGTTCTGTTAAGCACTGAAAACTGTTCTTTCAATTAACTAATGTGAGGGGTCTCGAATCTGTTACCCGGGCTCTTCCAGATGGGGAATGCTTTCTATATTCCTCTGCCAACACTGTCAATGAACCAGCTCATTTATGCTAACCCAGGCATAAGCAAGAGGAGGGCGTTACTGGGCGAAGTCTGTATACTCTTTCCTGATTATTCAAGAATATTCATTTCTGGCAACTTCTAAGAAAGTAACTCCTTCACACTCCCAGCTGGCAGCATTAGCAACTACAGAGGGAGAAGGAAACTTAGAACTTTTTCCGGTGAAGAAGCACTAAACCTGACATTTTTGAGGAAATGTTGTTAGCTCATGCCTCTGATCACAAATCTGTAGTGTCTGGGACTGTATCCAATGTTCTAGAATGAACATCCATACCCCACCTCTTCTAATTTCTCAGAGTGATCATCAGAAAAGGTAACAGATTTTAATCATCTCTAGGATTATCTCTATCAAGATAGTAAAATAAGGTACTCCCAAATAGGAAATCTCACTGACTAATAGTAGAGGCTCAGAAATACTATTCTATACATGTGAAACTACAAATACTATTGCAGAATATCCCTCAAGCATGGAAAATGATAGAAAACATCAGTTAAGTTTAGATAAGATTTTGATGGCAAGGATAATATACACACTATTAAAGTCTCTATTTACACATTTCTGTCTAAAAAATAACCTTAATTCTCTCTGTAATAATGCATACCCAGTTTTGTTCCTGTTTGCTCTTTCAAATCCAGTTCTTGGAAACCATCATTTTAAATGCAAATGAAAGTCTCCAAAATAAATACCCAGTGTACTAAGAACTCTTATTTTTCCATGTAATACCTTTTGTGAGAGCTTTCCAGAGTTTTCAGTGACACTGGACATGTTACATTACAAATGCCAATGCTTTGGCAAGAAGATAAAAGCAGTATCAAATAGCTATGCCTAAATTCATATACAAATATGTATATATTCATAATACTTGCTTATATACATAAATAAATAGACATTGCATCCGAACCTGGAAGTACAATGCAAACAACAGATAAGATTTCCTCACGTAACTATATAACGGAAAAATACAGTGGAAAAATGAACACAGCCTGAAAAAAAAATCCCACTACTTTAATTATTATGTAAGATATAAATTGGGGTTTAGATTATGCTCTACACATTGATGCATGATGGTCCAAACCCAAAGTTTGTAAGATTTAATTTTCTGTTGCTCTTAATGAATATTACAACAGCAGCTGCCCCCTGTGGCGTGGTATAAAAAGCAGTGTATATACCTACTATAACATTTGCAGACCTCCTCAGTTTTGTGTTTTTAATGTGATGAAAAATTGTATGAGTAACAAAGGAAAAATGTCATGGTAACTAAAACATTTCCTATACATGTATTTTAGAGGGAAGCTAAATCAAAGGTCTTCAAAGAATTACTAGGGTTCTTTCTAGGAGGTTATTGACAAATATGTAGTTTGTCTTCTGAGTTTGTGCCTCTTTCACAGATTGGTGTATTTGTGATCCCACAGGCAGGAATAAGTGTCTGTAATTCATTTCTCCTTGTTAACTAGTGTGCTTTTGTGTGTAGGATGATTGACAGCAAACTCGGCTTAGTCCCAACGGATGAGCTTGTTAGCAAAACCCTAGCATCCTATCTCTAATAAAGCATATCAGCAGTACATTTTGTCCTATCTATTAGCCTCTCTGTTTCTTTTTTGTGAAAAGCTGAGTGTCCCTTTGAAGCAATGACAAATAAACCCCTGAACTGAAGTGCTAGGCTGCCTTATGGACAGCTGGATAGTAAATGTCACACCGTGTATAGAATGCCTATTATCAGAGTGAGCCATTTGTTCCATTCCTTTCAGTATCTTAATGTAATACAAAATTGCTAAATCAAGCCCCATGTCTGTGACAGAACATAATTAATGAGAAAGCAGGAGCCAATTCAACACTCTTTATTGGGACCTAATTGGCTCAGGCAACAGAGTTGTCACTCAACAAGAGACTTCCTTTAAAGCAATTTTGTTCTTGGTTGTATTACAGAGCCTATTAAATTGTCCCCTCCTTGATCAGACAAAGAAGTATCTGCATGCAATAATTAGCTTTTCCAAGGGGATTTTTTTTAACTCTTTCAATAATAGCACATTTTCAAGCACTGCTGGAGGAAACAGACAGCCCAGGGAGATGTGCAGCCTCTGGACTGAGTAATTGTAACACATACATTTTGGGAAAGCCTATGAGGAGCATACCAAAGCTACAGCTAGTGCACAATACAGTGACCTGACTTCAGAGAAGGTTGGAGGTCAAGCCGTGCACCTAATATTTGCACTCTTTTTGCAATTTATTCAGTTACAGGAGCAAGCGAAGGTGCAGAAATATGGATTGTTTAACTCAGTGTGTCCTCTCTGACATAATATTAAGGACCACCATGAAGAATGACCTATTTGCCAGTGTCCACGTCTGGAACTTTCGATACCAAGATTAGCAGCAGAGCATTCTCAGCAGAAATCAAAACCTTGGAACCTTTTTCCTTTGAATCTCCATCAGAGTTTCAAGAACTGTGTGTTTTTCTTGATCAGTAGATTGTTAGTGGAGGGTAAATAGGTAACAGAACTCCATTAGTATCAAGAAAAATATTTTTTGCCAGAAAAAACACAAACTTCACATTTTGCAGTTATGTAATACTTAAATTATACATAAGGAAGAAGTAAGTCTAGAATGTGCCTCCCCGACCTCCGAAAGGATAAAGTGGCATAAACTTATTCAAAAACAAAATTCATCACTTGCCCGCCTGAAGGCCAGGGATTTAGCCACAACCAAAAATGTTCAGATGTGTTCATGTATGTCTGTAGTCAACAATATTTGACTTACTTTCCAGCAAGTATCAGCTTCAGCTACTAAGCCTCAGAAGGACTTACTTGAAAGCCAGAAAATAAAAATGAGAGGCTCCTGAACTACGTGAGTATCTCCATGTGTGGAAAGGCTTAGATTCTTATCAGAAGTTGAGTTTTTCATGTCTGCTTTGTCTAGAATTAAAGCCAGTATTGCAGTGGAGGACTAGGCCCACATTTTACTCATAAGAGTGACGTATTTCCTCTGTTACCATTTTTGGATATTTGTATAAGACTCAGACAACTCTGCGTGCCTGCTGAAAATAGTTTGAGAAATACAGACATGAACTACGTTTAAATTTTTTATAATCAGACATTTAAAGTTGCTATGTTAGTGGTTATTTTTTAAGAATTTTAAGAAATCAGTATACTTGGTGTTTATAATAGTTGATTTTCATGTTTCCCTTCTATGTCTCCCAAAGACTAGAATGATGGAATTATACATATAATATATGGGCAATACTGTGGTATGACTTAAACCATTATTTTCTTCATGGCTAGAAATTCCAGGGATTTCAAAAGGCACGAAGAGAACACAATTAAAAAGAAAAGGAAAATGCCATATTTTGTACAGAGTAAGTGTCTACTGGGATGGCTAGCTCTTGGCATATGCTTTATCTGCAGTTATATTCAGTGTTTGTGATGAGCACATTTTCATCTGTACATCTGACCTACCTTCTTAGTGGTACAAGTTACTCATACATGCCTGCAAACTATAGCATTTGTAACCTCCACTCTTTTTAACCTTGAGCTAGAACTGAACGCATAAATATATTACAAATCCATTTTTCCGCAGAGTAGAATAAAAGTGCAAGACAGTATTTTACGTGAAAATTTTAATCAACAGCATCCTTTCCTAGGTGACTCATGAACACTGTTGAGAGCTTATATTCTCAACATACTTTTATTAGCTTATTCTAGTAACAATAATAATGATTACAAAACCTGCCAGAATTTAATTTTCTTTAATTAATCATTTGCAATCAATATTATAAAGCTAAAACTCTATGTTTTGATTAATGCTGTACGGTCTAGAATACTGAAGTATTTTAGAGCATACAGTATAGGTGTCTACTGAGAAGATTTTTGACACTGGGAAAGTCAGATTAGAATGTTAACAAAATAAACATTTAAACTGAAATATTCCACAGACTTTTACCAAACAAATGTTATGTGGAAAAACAGTCATGGAAAAGATATTTTAGGGGATTCAAAACAGCACTGATTTAAATGTTTTATCAGATAAAACAGTTCTCTGATATTTCAATTTTCATCCAAAAAAACTACTTGAGTTCCTAACTGAATTGCCAAACTTCTGTGGTTTTGGCCCTCATAACTCTGTAACATGAGTTAGGTGCCATGCTGTTTGAATTTAACACAAGACCAAAAGGCTGTTTCTCCTCTTTGTTTCAGAAAACCTTGGGCTCCAGATATTAGTAACAGCCTCCTGACAACACATAGCAAGAAGTTACATATCCTCACATGTCTAAGCTTGTTGATGACATAAAACTGGGATCTAATCAAGACAGAACAATGACATAATTTAATTGTATGTTACAAACAGAAACAGAGTGTGTGATTTTAAGATAAAAGGTGACTAATACTTCAGTAACTTAAAAAAACACTCTACATTAGTTACGGATTATGTCTATTCAATGCATAACGGTAACATCTTGCATGGAGCACTGGCAACATCTTGCATCAGCTGACAGTGATTAGGAATAAAACAATAAGTAGTCACCTGTCTTAGTGTACTATCCAAACAAACAATGTTACTACTATGCATGAAGAACGTTGTTCAGGTCTGTAACTTTTTCCTTCTCACATATGCCAGGATGTTGCATCAGATACTTCAGTGAAGCATGGTTTAAGTGTCTGAACTATTTCCTTGTATTGGTAAATACCATTGGTAAACAAAGAATTGTTATTATGTTAGTAAATCTAGCAAAAAAAGCCTGAGTTAGAACAGAAAAACTTCCTTCATTTTCTGTGTGTAACACTACTCTGTAATAGCTACCCACAATTTTATCCTAATAAAATGATGACAATTTCTTCAGCACACATTTTTTTGAATACTATGAAAATGTCCTTTTTTTCATGTGAATACTGGCTTTCTTCATCTCACATACAAATGCAGTAACATGTGCCCTATTAGCTTGGTCCCCAGTGGCATAATTTTATGTAGGTCATTATATTTTAGATACAAAAATACTGAACACTCTAAGCAGTCTTGAATTTCTAGGCATTTACTCTGAGGGAGTCTGCAACCTCTGAATCTGTCATGTAACCAGACTTTCCTTCAGCACAAAGTATGATTAAAAGTAATAACACATGTCATACCACTGTGGCAATGCCAACACAGAGGATGCATTTCTACAGAACAGATGGTACTTGCAATGCTAAGAACTCTATTCTCTTCATCTTACCTCATTGTTGCTTGGCTTCTGTGCCTTCTCACACACGTCACACATTTGAAAGTGTGCACAATGTCCTCTTTCTAAAGGGCTTGTGGATATGCACTCATACAAACAAGATCAGAATGCAGATCAATTTATCTAGAGCGTAATTCAAAATGGACAGAGTTATAAACAAAGAATACTATGACCAAAAGACTCCTAGAACTATTACTTCAGAAACTAAGAATCTATCATTTTGGGAAGCTGAGAAAAGTAGTATTCATAAAAATGTAATAGGGATCAGTTCACCTACTATGTTATACCTACTGTGCACAGCTACTAGTGTGAAATTCAGCAGTTTTTAGAAGTGCTGAGTAAACTAGATGGTAACATAGGACTGAACACTAAGAAGAATAGTTCAAAATACAAAAGAAGCATGACATAGGCAAAACTGCAGCTGGCCTTCATCCAAGATAGATACTCTTGTAAAATCATAGGATATTTTATGACTATAAGAGGTTTTTTTCACAAGTTGGCATGTCTAGTAATTCAGTAACTGGTAGCAAGATGCCAGAGCAAGAAGTATATCTGTAAGGAATCACAGGAAAAAATATCATATATTAAATAATCAACACAATAGCTGCTGGTTTTTTTTCTACAGATCTGTAAAACTCACACATCCCAGGTTATGTGGATTTTGTGCATCACAAACTGAGGCAGGAAGGCTGCAAGGCGTACAGAAGGAAGGAAGGTCTCATAGTTACTGCGAGCACTATAACTCAGGTCTAGCTCCTGCTCTAATAGATATTATTCAGCATGTTTTTTTCTATACAGCACAAGAAGTGAGGTTCGGTTCATAAGAGTAATACTCTCATATACAGAATCGAGAACAAGGGACAGTTACAACTGCTTCAATAAGCAACCAGGAACCTGTTATGGACATGGAAAAACTAGTCTAATATGGAACGAATCCATATATAACATAATAATAAAAGATGGCTTCTCTCTCTAGTCAGGAGAGGGTGAATAATGGCACGGCAAGCCGGTTTACACATGCCTTTGGCAGCCTGAAAGGACACATGCAGAACTGGGCAAAATTAGCTGCCATGGTCTATCCATGTGTTATCTGAAAATTCTGACAGGCTGCTCAATCGTTTTCTGTGGCTGCCTGTGGGATCCCCTGTACTGATAGATAGGTAACATTCAGCATGAATAAAGACTTGGAAGAATGCTAGCATGCCCAATAACTGTATTTTAATGTCATCTGCAACATTCTCTGTAAAGTAGTGTTTCTGCAATCAGCCTATTATAAAAAGACCTGTTATAATTGGTCAGCATGTTACATGCCTGCCTGTCTCAGTGACTAGACAGAGAAGATTGTTACTTGCATGGTAGATGAGATGGTTTTCAAAATGACCGACACAGCATGGTGACTTCCAAATTTCACAAACAATTTCCTTCATCTTTATTTCTGTTTATTATCTTTGTTTTCTTTCTATCTGATCCATATTCAAAGGTAGAAAACTCCATATTGCAAATCACTAGTCTTCACTGGATTACATCTCAAATTTATTTAGGACACAGACAGGGAATGGAAAAGAAATTGTTCTGCCCTTTGTTACCTACCCAATTAGAGGATCTTGTCAACTGTTGTGAACGTCGCTGCTCTGGACAAGAGATGCTGACAAAGTAGATATTTGTATGAACATTTCAGGGATGAAGAATCACTTTTCCTTGTTAGTCAATGATTAATTGTTCAAAGTCAGAGATCTCTGATCCTTGGAATCATTCAAAATTCCATTAAAGCATCAGTAATCTTTCAGACTTACTTCAGCGTAGCTCTCTGTTGGAATTATGTATAATGAGTTATGATCCCTGTAAATAAAAGACATTTTGTCGTGCCCATTCTCCACTGTCATTACTACCGTGACATCTTTAACAGACACTGCTTTGACCTACCGGCAATGCAATGGATTAGTGATGAGACCTTCTTTGCTATACCTGTGCTGTTGGTGCATGGGATAAAAAATTAATAATCCAGAGGAATAAGAATAAAACTCATTTGAAAGGTGACTTAGGCCTTGAATATAGTTTGAAGTTCTTCACATAACTCATCCTTAAAAAGAGCAAAATGACTTAACCAAGGTACTCCTTTAAGATCTTTGGGAACATGGTTTGCTTTGGCTATGAATTGTACATGAAATATGTTTTATAGTCTCAGCATAGTTTCTAAAATAACTATGTAAACTGTTTATCCGCGGACAACACATGAGGCTTTATTTGGGAGACAGAACTGGTACGATAAGCCTGACAGTCACTCTTTATTCAGGGTGCACACAGCAAGCTGTTACTATTTCTTTTTGCAACAAACAACACGAAAAAACTGACTCCTCACCAAAAAATAAGGCTGTTTGGAAACCGAAATATTGATGAGAAAGGAATCGTGTTGATGCTAGTAAGTATCTGAAGGTGTATCTGTGGACAAATCACCTATGACAGATAAACAGAGTTGAAGAAAACCAGTCAAAATGCCAAAGAGATGTAAAAGTAAAATGGCCCTGAGGCAAAGGAGTAGAAACCTCTCTGAGCAGAGGAAAAAGTCTGGAAAAAGACTGAGAAACATGACCAGAGACATCATCTCCAGTGACTTGATTCCTTCTGTGTTCACAGAAATAAATTTTGTAGGTTAATTTTAAACAGACAGACTGTATCAAATAATCTCTCCTCTAATGCAAATAATTCAAAGCTTTCTGAGTGTTTATCACTTAAACTCAAAATGAGACGACTGGTATTAGATTCCTTAGTGCAGTTCCAGAGAAGCCACACACAAAACTATACTGAAAACAGCTTGAGGATAGAGACTCAGCTGGGCAAATCACACTTACTTCAATATTAAAAAAAATATATTGAAATATGATTATAGAAAAAATTAGATAAGACTCTAATAATTCCAAGCCTCACTATATTTATTTATGCAGACTTAATAAAGTGTATGTAAAACCACAGGCCGTAAGCCAAAGTAGCCGCTAGGCTTTGTGGATTTAGGAGCCATTATGAGAATGATTCACAAGCCGCAAAGAACAGAGTCAGAAAAACAGTATCTCCTCTAACTACTGATTACTGGTTAAAAAAAGACTCTAATGACATATTTTTAAAAGGTTTGACCTGCCTTTATTAGCACTAACACTAAGAAATTTTCTTACTTCTTGAATAAAGAGGAGTTCTAAGAAGAATGAGGAGATATATTCCTTTGCAGAAATCAAATTAAAAATATCTTCAGTCACACTGATAATTTTATTCTGATGTGTGGAATTATGGTGCCTACAACGCTGCCATGATATACATGGTTAGGCATTTCATTATTTTGAATTCATGACCACTGAGATTTATTGAGGTCACATATTTTTATATTAATTTGTTTTAATAAATGATCATTTCGACTGAAGTTAACTAGATCTACTGTGCTGGTAAATATTAAACATAGATAATACCACATAGCTGGACTATTTTAGGTTCAAGCTTTTCTTTCAATTCTACCTCTTTTTTTGGGAGATCTCACTTGTCCTTGAATTCACTTGCTTTTGAATATTGTAAATCTCTAAACTCAAGGGATTTCAACAGCATGGGAGAACTGCAGAGACTGAGTCTAAGACATTTCCATAATAATATGTTTTAGATTTGTTTCCATCAAGAATCTTTGGTCTGTAACAAAGATCTTGGTGCAATTAAGAAATGTTTACACCTCGGATAAAAATGGACAATATAATTAATAAAATACATCCAGTGTGGATGTGCTGCCCATATTATCCATGTTATGTATATCGGTATTTTGTAAGAATACATATATTCTTACAAAAAAGTCATTTTAGACGTACACTTTTCAGATGCAAGGTTAAATCTTTTCCAAGTGTAGTCAAGTAACAGCAGCCAAGACAATTCAATATTTCTAAAAGTCTTCTGTCCTGTCCACTTTTTCTATCCTAGCATTCATGATAACTGAAATGGAAACCCAGAGATTTCTCAGTCCTTTGAAGTACCAGTACCAGAGGGAACACTACTGTGCTATGATTAAGAAAAATTATTGTTTGCTCATGGAAAAGAACTTATGAATGAGAAAATTATGCTTCAAATTTTTGTAATGATACTGGATTGGGTATTCTCAGATTTCTTAACATAAATCAGGCTTTTACAAATACTTCTGTATTTTTGATCTGCAGTTATACGAACAGGCATTAGAAATAAAGAATTCAGAAAATAAACAAGGAATGTAAAGAATGTGCATATTAAACCCATATTAAAGAAATTCAGAAAGCAACTGACTTAAGTTTATCTCTCATTTCTGAAAACTTTCTTGCCCTCAAATACTGTGCTCCTCATTTTATATTGGCCACTGCTTTTACATACCACCTTTTGCATTTATTTTCATTCTAAGTTACGTTTAGGAGTATGTAAATCTTGCTGAAGTGTAAAACTATTACAAAGATGAACTTAAAAATTCCATTTAGGGACCTCAATAACATACACTTTGGCCCAAATGACTACGATTAAGGCATTTTAATGTTTGCAGTTCCTAACTGAATCAAGGCACATATAGATTTTTCCTATTGTTCTTAGTATGCCATTGAATAAAGTTTTCCCAAGTGCCTTCATATGTATTTTAAGACCTTAACATTGTAAATTTTAAAGTGTTAATTTGTGTGTATTTCTTCCTCAGCTCTCTTACACTGCTTTCACAGGCATTAGAAACAGGGTAGCAGCCCCTTTCAACATCTGATGCCAAAGTTGGTACATGACCACATGACTTCCAAATGAGATTTAGAGAGACACTTGTCAATGCAACTCTGGAGGTATCAGTTCAGTGTTCCTCATATCACTAATTTACTATAGCCAATGGAAGTAGTAACAAGCAAATTAACAGCCAAGAGAGAAAGAAGCTTAGTTGCTGAGACCACATATACTTTTAAAATTAATTAATATGCCGACTTAACTTTGTTTTTTAGGCTCTAAAAGCCATGACACACATTTTTAATGAGTTTTCCAAATTCAGATTGAGGTTTCTCATAATGTAGCAGATTTGCAGAAAATTCTGATTACCTCTGGAAATCAAACCCCTTTATTGTACTTTCTAGCTGCAGATTTAATAAATGGACAGACAGAAGAACAACAAAGCTGTGATCCAACCCGCAACTCAGTCGCAATGCACTGTGACCGGCACACTTCTTCCATAAATGATAAGTCCTGTTACCTCATTTCACAGTTACGTTAGTTTTGCATTTGACCCTGCTGGTAACCAATGTTTATTGTCCTAATAGAAATATAGAAACATAACAGAAATTATATTTCTATATAATTTCTACTATGAAATGTGACAGTGTTTCTAAACTTTTCCAAAACAAGAATAAAATAGGAAGTCCTACCTTTCAATTTTAATGTTATAAGCTAAATGAACAAAATATAAAACAAAAAAGGTTCAAATTTAAATACTTGAGAATGCAATTTTACATCTCCATTTTAAAAATCCTTCAAATGTATGAACTGAAATTCTACAGTTCATGTTTACTGTCATTACATACACAAATACTGAACAGGTATGTCAAAAAAAATACAAAGAACATTCTGATACAGCTCACCAATTATAATGGCATGATAAGGGAAGTACTTTCATTATTATTTTCATAGTGCAAGACAGATTATCCTTGAAACACTGTCCTTTTCACAGATACATCTTTATGGGAAAATAGACTCAAAAGTACAATATCCATGCTACCTGAACTTTGAGAAAAGTATTTAATGCATTTCTGCTAGTCTGTAATAGCAGTATCACTTTCTAGAAAGGTTCCTGCTGGCCTGAGCGGCAGGGCTGAAAATGTGCTGCTTCCTATTTAGTCATCACTGTGGTCCTAACATACATCAGTACATTTATCTGGAGATGATTAATAATATGAACTTTACTTCCACAATCTTTTCTACAGTTAACCACTTTTTCAAAGCCACAAGCATTCTCTTTTACATCTGGTTTCTTATTCAGTCACAGTAAAACTGTACAGTTACTGTAAAATTGTACACTGAGGAATGCAATATTTGCTCTTTATCTGTGAATTATTACACAAGTTTTTAAAGAAATGCCTTTCTTTACTATGTTGCAGGTAAAATGAAACGTGCAATACAGAGTTTTATTATTGTGCAGGGATTTTAACTGAATGCAAGAAAAGTAAACACAGATTTTCAACTGAAATCACTACGTTTGGATCTTCTTCTTACAGTATTATCATGTTTTGTGACCAGATCTTTCTATTCCATCTGCAGGTTCACTGCAGATTTATATTATGAAATACATCTCTGATTTGAAAGACTGTGAGGTAAAGCAGATCAGGTTTAACCTCTGAATAAAAAATATATTCTTATAGTATAAAGTAAAGGTAAAGAATAAGATTTTCCTTGTTTATGCTCACAGACTGGCTTGGAACACCAGGAGGACAAGTTTAACCACTTTTTTATTTACTGCAACAATATTCACAAAAAATTGTAATGCTGATTGTATAGGATCGCTCTGAGAAACAGAAAATTTTATCATAGTCAAAAAATAACCCTATGGAAAAAAAACCCACTGGACATCAAATGGGCTCATTATTCTGGGCATTACCTGGAAATGCCAAGAGAGAAAGAAAGTAATCTCTACTGTCTGGCCATCAATTGGCAAGAGCATTTTCCACTTCTAATGGTGGAGGATAATCAAAATGGCAACAACAACTTGGCATGCATTTATAATAAACAATTCTTTTCTAATACAAAATACGGTAACTCATGCTATTATTTTTTAAACCGCTAAGCCAAACTCTCTGAAGTATTAAACAGAATTACTTAACACTCCCAAAACTGGCCTCCAACTTTCAAGGAGAAAGTTGCAAGTTGGCTGATTTTTATTCCTGTTTTCCTTAATATGGTGTTTTCACAGACCGCAGACTTATTTATTGAAAGGTTTCTTTAAATACACGATTAAATGCTCTTTTCTGTCTTTAAGATAGTACTGACTGGCTGATATTCACTGATAGCATTATCAGTGGGTTCTAGAACAATCCTGTAAAAACAAATTTACTGAATCTACTGATGAAGAAAAAAAATATACCAAGAAACCTATCAGCCTTTTTAGTAACTTCCACTAAGCGGAATAAAAAAAAATGCTACAGTGACAGCAGCTTTCATATACTCTCAGATATCTCAGCAGATGAAGATTAAAAAACAGGAGTTCAGCCGCTTCCTAAACACATTCCTGCTACAACTCCACTTGAAAGATGCTGAAAGATGCACTGAACTATACAGGCAAAAGTTAAATAAAATAGAAGATGATTTAGTACAATACAGAGCAGAAGACTTGCCACAGTTCTCATCCCTGGGACTAACAGGTTCTGAGAGATGTCATGCTTTATAATTTGGCACTTTGGTTTCAAAAAGAAATAAATACTAAAATTTTGCTTTTCTGAAAGCTAATAGAAAATAGTGGCGCACCAAACCATCCGAGGCGAAAAACTCTTTCAGTAACATAAATGAGATTGCTCAATTAAGTCAGTTATATTTTAGTGAGCAGAAGCAGACCAATCTTCTTCTATCAGGAAAAATTAGCAGTAATCTATGTTTCAGCTTTCACAGCACCCATAAAAAAAAGCTTTATATATTTGAGTTCAAATTCTGATGTAAATTTTGTGGGAACTGTACTGAACTCCACTGCAGAGTGAATCTAGATTTCCAACTGTGTTAGAGAATAACAGCTGGCAACTGCGTACTATATACAAATAGACTCTGGCATTTTTAATCTGAGGCTTTTGGAAAACGAAAATCATATTCTTCAAAAAACAGAATCCAAACTTGCAGTTTGAGAGGGGGACAGTAATCTCAGTAAGAGATACTCTTGAATGTGAAAGCTGTTTAGAACTGTAAGCACTTTTTTAAAATAGAAAAGCAAAAAATCCTCTGTAGAGCTTATAAAATTTTCTTAAAAATCCAAGCTGTCACTTACTCACCTTTAATATAGAATTTATCAATGCAACTGTCTTATAGGGAAGTGCTAACAAAAAGAAATAAACGGTCCACTGTAATGTAACTATTTTTACTTCTACACTCCGGTAAAATGCTATCCTTATGTAACCTATTAGCTCCATTTATCCTGGCAAGAGCTAGAACTGACATATTGCTGAGAATATTAAGGCAACTCTTCATCTACACAAATGAAATAAGCATGGACAGTAATACCAACGTTTCTGTGAATGTTTACCTACATTTAAACGTGAATTTAATTTAGCTATAGCTGCATTCCTGTTGGGTGTATTTTCTATGAATAGGTACATATTCAAAATGCGCTGGATAAAAACCTCTTGACAAAGCTTGTATCCAAAAGCAACTTTATCATAAACTTACTATACAGTTAATTACAAAAGACAGCAATCAGCAAAATCTTCGATCTTCCCCTTCAAGCATTATAAGATTACAGAATCTTAAACTCAATCATAAGACAGGAAAAATTACACTGACAATTAGGTGCAAAACAGCTACCCAACACAGCAATCATGCACTAAGAGGATTATATTTACTACTGAGTATTTTATATTATACAGATGTTAAAGATCACCCAAAATCTGAACACAGAACGACAAGAGTAAAATTTTACCTAAGCTCTTGACACTAATTCAGAGACTCTATTGAGACTTTTTTGTCACAAGATGTGATATAAGATGTCATAACAATCATGCATACTCTGGATCATGAAATAATTCAGGTTGGAAGGGACTTCTGGAGGTCATCTTGTCCTACCCTCTGCTCAAAGCAGGGTCAGCTCTGAAGTCAGATCCAACTTCAAAGTTACACATTCAGTGGAGTTTTTTAATATATCCAAGAACGGTCACGCCACAACTCCTCTGGAAAATGTCCATCCAAGTTCCCATAATTCTGATGTGGCATCTTGGCAACTGATTGCATGAAAAGTAATATGTAGTAATCTTTAAATATATTCTGCTTTTCAGCTCAGTAACCAAAAAGAAAAGATGAAAAAAAAGATGGTTCTGAGACTGCTCAGCTTACTGTGGACCAAAACCTATTCTTCTTACAAGTTATCATTTTAGAACCTGTAAGTCCATCCTAATGCATAGAAGATACTAATAAAATAGTTTCTGGAAACATGAAACAGAAACAATGATGATTAAAGAAGTGCTATGGATTTTGTGCTTTTAAGCCATGATGTATCAGGAATAGCTGTCCTTTGGTAAAACATCAGCATAGGGAATTTGAAATGGGAGTACAGACACTTTGCAAAGCACGGATTTTATCAGTCCAAATTCCAGCTTACGTGTTTTATTCTCTATTCTACAGATGACTTTTTATAAGAAAATTATATATTAGCCCTCTGTCTCTTCACTACGCCCAGACTAAAATGAGCTGTAACAGCTTACCTACTGTTTTAACATCTAATAGATGTACTATCACAACAAAAATTACTTATCACAAGCTGCCAAAAAATTGAGAATTATTCAGTACAAACACTTGGAAAAAGACTACAGAAATGAAACTCAGTATCTTGTCTTCTTCATATTTGCTGCAAAAGCCTCAATAGAAGACCTCCTACCTCAAAACTACATTGAAAATTCAAGCACTATATATAAGAGTGGTAATTTTTCTTTTCCAGTATTTGAAGCATGCACCTTCAGGATTGCAGTGCTCTAAGAGAAATGCCAAACTGGTCTTTCAGATCCTGTGTTCCAGTAATGACACAGATTGTATTCATGATTTATATGGAAAACTGTAATAAAATACAACTCAAATATCTGCCTTAGCACTTAATAGTCTAAGGCTCCTCTCCACAAGCAGTTTATAGAAAATATACAATAATTTAAAATCACACTGTGCCAGTATTGCCAATGAGGTAAATATCTTTGGTTTCAATTTAAAAAATGTTGGTGACTGAGTCATTTCTGCATAGTCAGTAGAAGTAAAATGGAAAGGAATGAAGCAGAGACAGAAACATAAAATTCAGGAAGACCTATAAAGAAATTACTAGGTACTACTCTCAGACACACTGTGATGCTAGAGTGTGAAATATCCCTTCACAGCACAGGCAACTGAATCAGATGAAACTGTAAATTTACAGCTATGATCAAAACTTAGAATCAGGTGAAAGTAACTCAAAGACAGTGTTAGAGATTACCATTACTGACAACAGTCCAAAGGAATAACAGTTTAATATACTCTAGATTATTATTTTTAACTAGAAAAATAATTAAAAAGTCATTCAAAATTAATGTGTTAGAAGAAAAGAATGAAAAGAAAGGCTCTTATTACCAAAAAAAATCCTTCACAGAAAACTGTGAATAAAATTTTCCTCTAAATATAGTTTTTAGAAGCATGTAAATAAGATAAATCCAGAGCAGGTCTAACATGTGAACAAAACCGTAAACCTCCAACAATGTTCTTACTGCTTGTAAAGCACATATGTGTTTCTGAGATGAAAGAATGTGACTCTTAGCTCTTTATACTATATAAAAACTAAATTAGCTCATTTATTAAACAGCCTATTCACACATCGGCCTGATCACACTCATTATACTAAGGACAGAATTTTAAAATTACTGAAATGTTATTTTTGCCTCTTCACAAGAACTGAAGTGAAAAATGGCATCCTAGATTTCCAGTGGAAATCTCAGACTAATCCTGTCCTTAGTCCCCCCTGCCAAAGAAATCAAGTTGATACATTGTTGCATTGGTTAAGCCAATATTTGAAGGGACAGAATTACAGAAATGCAGATCTTTTCGACCCTGTTAATCCTTGCTAGACAGTACTGAGTATAATGCCTGCATGACACTGCACTGAACACTTGGACTGTCTATGCCTCAGAAAAGCAAAGAAAGCATCAAAAGAAATCTGGACACCAAACTGATTTCACCTAGTACCTATGAGGATGGAACAACTCCAAAGCACTGGGCAAAGAGAGAAGCCATCTCCAGAGAAAAGAGACTAAAAAATAAGAACACAAAATAGCAAGGAAACTGAAATCAAATTCAGTAACAAAAAGGCTTTAGTGGCTACGTTTATCATGATTTCTTGAAAGATATTACTACATTAGAAGGACTGATATTAAAGGGATTGGACTGAGAGGCCAAATTTCAAATGCACGACTTTCTGGAGCAAAGGCAAGACAATGTATTTTCTAGAATAAAACCAAGGCTTGTCCTAGAACAGCAAGCTTACTAGTGTCAAGCCTGAGTGCGGTAGTAAATGAGATTTTGTAAAGAATGTATGAGGCAGTACTTCCAAAATGAGTAACATTATCTAAAAATAATCATAACTGTTCTTTCTTCTTAAGAGTATCAGTTGCTCGGATCATGGAATGCAACTGTAATGCTCCAATAATGTCCTCTCTTCTAATTTCAGGCCATGGGGTATCTACTAAGACATTTTCATGCTCCATCATCTGCATCATTACTAAAAGATTCGTGGCAAAGTCAAGAACTGAATTTAGTTTTCATGACTCTGAGATTAACACGCTTATGATGACCACATTCTTCTGCTAGTAAGAACAGAATAGCCCATGATACTGGAAGTAGCAGAGGCTACAGTAGAAGACTTTGACATTATTAAACAAAAGGGGAACAAGAGATAATGATGGATTCAAACTCTTTCAAATGTGAAAATGATCTCATACTAATGTCCAACTGTCCATACCACAAAATCACTGCTCAGCTGGCATGACTTACTGTTGCCAGCCCGGGATTCAGTAACACGAGTAGCACGGGTAGGACTGAGAAGAACTGGTAGGACTGAGGGAGCGTGCCTGCAACTGACTCCAGAGCGCTTTTCTTCCGTTTCCTATCACAAAATCTAGTGTGAATATCTACCCCAAAGGAAATCCCATACATCTCTGTATTAGCCCAGCAAAAGAAAAATGGTTAATATTGAGAATATGCCAACCTGCTATAGCTAACTGCCAGAATGGATAATCACCATGGTTAATAAAGTTTTCTCCACTTATTTGGGGAAGACAGAGTGTCATAAAACTTCTAGTTAAGGCTAGTTTACAAGCTAAACTAAATGGAAGGCTTGTTCGGTGGAAACCCTGTATAATACTATCATTGTAAGAGCTTCATGTTTGGCAGAACAATCATTTTCCCCCTTGATCCTTCGTTCTGGGATCTGTAAGACCCTGCAATTTTCAGATAGCAATGGCACAAGATCAAGGTTATTACTATTTTTTAAGATAGCACTTTTTAACAAAAGGAGAGAAGCACAGAAACAGCCAGGCAGCAGTTGCACGTGGCATTCATGTTTTGTAATAATTTCAGTCTGAATCCTGCCAATATCACTTCATCTCAAGCCACTTGCTGGGACGCTGAGCACATCCATCCTCTCCTGTAGGCTTTATTTCTACTCAACAAAGAGACCATGCTTGGCTCCAGAAACTGTTAGTCTTCAGTTTCATGGGCACAGAAACAACTCAAAATCTAGTATGAATAGTGAATAGGAAAAAAAAAAAAAAAAAAAAAAAAAAGTTAGCCGTCTGTAGCAGGAACAGCATCATGGAGGGCCTTTCCTGTAGAGAAAGCTGCCTTGTGAAAATAATCCCTGGCAGAAACAGAACTTGCAGCACATTTGAGAGAGGTAACTTTCTAGAAAGATTTCTTAATTTTCCATAATTTATTCCAAGATTTTTGACTAATCTCTAATATTTTTCAAGCATTTACCATACACTCTGGTATCACTTACATTTTATGTAATTCCATAGGCTGTTTAATATCAGCTTCAGCAGTATAATAATTATCAACATCAAACATTTATGAAAAGCAAGATATTATTGCTGAAGAGGAAAGGTCACTGCTTCAGAGAAAGAACTACAAGTATACTTTTAAAAGCCATGCAGTATAAAGAAATACAGATTTTCTAAAAATGAATCTACAAAAAATGTAGTTTCTATAAAAACAAGGGTAAAAAAATCTTTTGAGTAACATTTTAAATATACTTTTTACTTTACGTTTTTTATGGCACAGAGATCACGCACGATACTACTGCTATTAGTATTGCTGTTAGTACTATTGCTGTTCCAAAGTATTTTGTGATATGGAACGTACAGGGTTTCATGTACACAGAACATTCAAACGTTGGTACTATAGTTCGATCATGTACTGAGTCCATCAGCTTTCCTTTTTTCCTCTTTACTGATGTCATGTGTAATTTAAGGGTTGTTGTTAGATTACCGTAAACACATGTCTCAACATAATACCTTTCTGAACATTTATCCAGTGCAAATAGGAATAGCAGAGGCCTCTGTCAGGGCCATGAGTGCACTAATAGGCTTTAAGGGCCCTTACAAGCCTCAGCTGGGGCCTCCACCTACCCCCCCGCTGCCCATGGGCCAAGAGGCTCCATGAAAACTTAGCCTTCACTCCTTGCCTGAGCAATGCTGTAGCGGTATTGGTCCCCAGCCACAGTCACAGCCATGCCTGTGCCTTGCCATGGACCACGGACCCTAACCGGTGGACCGACTTGCCCAGTTTGACCTTGGACCTGCCTCATCACTACAGACCTGCTCAGCAATCAGTGGGCTGTGTCTGATGCTGGTTACCCTCACGAGACCTGACTGACATGTAGAGTGATTTCTAGGCTTGTCTTTGGACCTGCCTCATCACTACACTCTTATCCGATGATCTGGACTCTAGCTACCATCTTTGGGTCTGCTCTGCTTGCACTGCTGAGGTTCTGGGGGGCTGGATCCTGGCTGAAGAGGCCCTGCCTTGCGGGCTGTTTTACTGTGCTTAGCTCACAGTCTCTTAGGCAGCAGCCAGTCCTTGCTGCTCCCTAATGGTCTCTGTTACTGTTGTACCTTAGATGCTTTTATGAAGACACAGTACCATCTTTAGTTACTCCATCTCATCTTTCAAAGAGCTCTTTTTGGTGTAACTTATCAACACTAACAACAAGATTAAGCATATACTAGCACTCTCGGGATGCAGAAGAAGAATGTTTTATTACAAGTAGCATCTTTGACAAATGAGGATGAAAAACAAGGAAGATGTCCTGGTCTATGACTTTGGGTAACCCCTACAGCATAAGACTCCACCTCTGGAAAATGGATAATGAAAAAGCCCTACTCTTTCAAACAGAATGAAGCCTAAAAAGCACAGCTTTGGTAGTTTGGGGATTCTTTGATCTTTAGGAATAACCAAATACTTTCTAACTGCTCCTTTAAAAATATAATGAACTGGAACAGCTGGATGTTCCTCCCAGAAAAAGAATTTCATCCACCTAATGTGATGTTTTCATAAAAGTTCTCAAGAAAGATTTTGACTTCACAAGGATTTGCTTGGGAAGAGGAAGCTCAGGAACAGGCAACATTCTTCAAAAGACAAACTAAAACTTATCTTCAGTTTTAACTTAAACTTTCACTGTGTTCCCATGAACAACACCTGCAAGAAAAACATCTCAAAAGGAGTCATGGTGTGCAGTAGGGTATGTCTACAGAACACATGATGTGGCTCAGCTTAGGATCAGACTGTGCTTTGAAACATTCCATAAAGAATCACTTCAAACCCTAATATTGCATCTTTGCATGTATTCAGCATACAGCAAATCGGGAATGATAAACCTGACGTGCTTATAAGCTAGTACACCAACAGAAATCCCAAGTATAACTCCTAGTACAATCTGCAAGTTATTAGGATAACCTCCTAATAAAAAGAAAAGGTTACATACTTCTTAAATTCACTATGAAGTCTACAATTAATATGTCATCAACCATACATTTAACAGATATGTCTGTTCTTCTACAGAGGAAATTCTTGCAGGAATACCTTAACAACATGCTTCTTGGTAAAGGTTTATTCATTCAAAAATCTGGTATTTCTTTTGTGTTCAGTGATACAATGCAGCATGCCTAATAGGCCAGCACCTTCTGTTTTCTCAGGTTCTTTGAATTGTAGATAGATATGTATGTACCTCATTACCACACCTGCTACATTATATATAATTTTTATATATATAATAAATAAAAATTGAACATTTAAGGAAAGTGTGCAAACCTAAAATGAAAAAAACCCAACTTCTGGTAGAGACACAGTTCTGTTACTTTTTATATAAGAGTGTTTTTTTCTTTTAAACTAATTTTAATAATCTGCTGGACTGATTATTGAAGCTTTTACTGGTGAAACATGCACAACCTGTATGTAGACACAATGCACTTGGGTCTTAATTAAGTTAGACCTTCTCCTAGCTCTTTTATTTCCTTCCATGCCTATCATTACACTAAGTTATTGGGTAGTTGAAAATGAACTGAACTGCCTTAGCAGTAATGCAACATCATATTTTTAGACCTAAATAAAATCTGCTAATAGAGAATATTTTGAAACAACAGGTACTTTAAAGGAAGAGTTTAATAAAGAATGAAAAATAAATCCAAAGTCATCTGATCAGCAGTCTTCTTTTGTAGTATCACTGCCAAACCAGTTTGGTTAGGGTATTTATTCTATGGTGTTTAGACAGTTACTTTTGCATGTAAAAGAGGATATCAAAATGGCACACAATGTGAAATTAGAGCTCAAGAAGATGTGGCTTCTGAAAACATGCAGTAAGAGAGCTTTCCTCTTTTGCAAGCAGAAATACTAAGAGGCATTTTTACTCCATTTTTAATAGAAATTAGAAGATACAGTTATCAGATACAGATTACACAAAAAATTCTTTCATTTTAAGTTGATACCGCTCCTGCAGTTTATGTTGGTGCACTGATGCACCAGTAACAGGGAAGAAGATTTATATATAGCCAATTCTGTCTGTAAGGACTGAATTCGATGATTTCTCTATGTAGAATTCCTGAGTCACACAAGTAGACATATTTGATAGCAATGTGATCTAATTGTTTCACTGCTAAACCTGAAGCTGTTGCTATTAGGAGCAAATTAGCAAGGGACCTTTGGATAATTCTACCACTCAAATCAAAGGCTCAGTCAATTAGCCATGTTAATAAATAACAGTTCCCTAAAAAGAAGACAGAAAAAAAAAGACTAAACAAATGTCCAAAAAACCCCGTAAGATGAAAAATTAAACAATTTGCCAAAGGTCAGGAAGGAAGCCAGAATCTAAATTAGCCTAAATTGTTTTTTCTACTCCTTCATCTTTAATCAGACATACTTTAAAAGGAAAACAAAAATCACTCTAACACAGTGATTTTTCATTGTGGTCACAAGCCATAATATTTGAGCAAAGGATATGATTCAGCTGCATGTAATCAGAGTCTGGAACGGAGCTTACAGCAAGCAGTTTGGTCAGAAGCAACCACGAGGTGACCAGAGGCTTTTGGCTTTTTTTGGTCCTTTGATTGGTCTCGATTATGTCATGGAAGTGAGAACAGATGTTATGCACAGCAATGGTCAACTTCTTCATGGTATTTGTGATTTCATAAGTGGAGAACACATATTACACTATCACCTACATGCACAGATAGTTAATCTATCTGACACCGGCTTTTATTTTGCCTAATTTGCTCTGCCCATTTACTTCATGTGTTTTGATGTAGGTTTTCGATCCAGCCCAACTGACAGGATGGTACTGGAGCAAACATATTGTACAATTCACATTGCTCTGGAGCATACCTGTATTCCAAATACAGGTTTGGGGAGATATGATGCTGTATGTATGCTTACTTGTGCTAATTCTGTAGGATATGCAGATATGTAGAATGAATAACTTGAAATAACACACTAACCCTTGTAATGTGTGTTTAAAAAAAAAAAAAAAAAAAAGGTAACAAAATACATGCCTTGCAATCACGTAGCAGTGATGGAGTTGACAATACAGGACCTTACATTTTGGAATTGAATCCACAGCTTCATCATATGCAGAGGAGAAACAGCCTTTAGCCCAAGACACCTGTACTGTGTTGCTGATGAATAATACTTACATTTTCTTACATTTTAAAACCCTGCATTCTACTTACATTTTAAAATCCTACAATTAAAATTGGCTGACAAAAATGCTACCCAGTGCTAGCTTTCAGCAAAAGAGAACCTCGTAAGCACAGATTCAACTGGGGAAATTCCGTATGCAATGATTTCTGATATGCAATGATTACTGGTACTAGCAATATATAGGGAATTAACTATTAACCTGATGACCTAATTCTGTTTCTGTCAAAGTCAAAAGCAAAACTCTTACTGCCTAAACTAGAAACAGAACTAGACTCATAATATTTTAGGGAAGCAACAGCACTATGCTATACAAATTACAATGCTGCATCCATTTCTTCCTGGCTGATCATAATTCACACTTTAACATTGTTATTACATAAATTTAAGTACATCAAAATATTTTAAACAAAACATTCTTTGACTTAGAATGGTCTTAGAATCTGAGTATGTAACTATTCACCCTCTCTTATCAAATATAAGTGCCCAGTCCTTGGTCAAAATAGTTCTGCAAATGTAGAATATCATTCGTAATGTATGTATTTACACTACAGCATAAATAAGATATATCAAAATATTTTAAATTCAAATTTCAGTTTTATATACCTTTATTAGAGCTGGTTTAAATGCATGAAAATCTACCGATGAGAAAGTCTTGAATAGATTTTGTGAAAAGAAATTCAATTTATGATATTTTGTATTATACATTATCCAGTTTCTTTATTTTTTGCTCACTTGATCATGCTGTGAAAAAATCATGAATATTTAACTATTTAATGAAATGCAAAATTTTCATTACCATTTTATTGAAAACTTGACATCTTAAAATACCATACATACCATTAGTATTCTAGTGCATTGTCACCTTATTGAAAAATGCTGCTAAAAAACAATACCACCATTCAGAGAAAAAAAAATTGTCCGCCCAAGGCTATTAACTATAGTTCTACACATACATTAGTGACAAATAAGTGAAGCAGCCAATGCTCACAAAAGATGTCACTAAAATGCTAGGAAACAACTGTAACCATAGAAACCATCTCACACTGCAATCTGAACATCTTTTGTCAGTGTTTGACTAGAAATGAGATGCTTAAAATCATTAGGCTATCAAAAATTCTGAAGTCTCTTCACTGAAATTTACATATTTAAATATTTTGAAACCTGCAAAAACTTCAACATGATACTTTCATAAAATATTGTTTCAGCTCCTAGCCCTCAACTATCACTTTAGATATACAACAAGAATTATACAGACGATTGCTCCCTCCCCTAAAATCTCCCCCTCCCACTCGACCCTTTCTTTAGTGTACATATACTGGAAGAAGAACCTAAGCGTAAAGAAAAACTAGGCTGAGGAGTAAGGAGAATTTACCAATTTTCCTTAGTCCCAAATATTCACAGACATTGCATTCACCATCCTTGCTTATTGCTTTTTTTTTTTTTTTTTAGTACCTTCATAAACACAACCCACTCTACTGACAGGATCAGAAGTATCGTAAACCTTTGTGACATACGTATGAAACTATCTATGGACAGTAAGATACCTAAATGAGAAATTTTCTCAGGTTATCTAGAAAAGTTTGAGAGCTTGTGGAGATTAAAAACCTCTACAATCTTTGACATAATGCTAGTGGCTTATTATTAATAGTCCCTAATAGATATGGCCTATGAATCTTCTGGCCTATCCACTAAGAGGAGCCTAGCCTTTCTATACATCAGTATCTTAGAGGCCTTAATTTCTATGCCAGTGATTGATTCTGTTCTGTAGGATCACAGAAATACTTAAGAACATAACCTCAATTCTTTTTGCACTAGGAATTTGTGTTACAGTAAATCTGTGTCAGCCTGAAAGTCTGGTATAGGAAGGCAAATCAAATTGTAACTAGTCCTTTAATACAACAAATTTCAATGGTTCAAAGGGCAGCTAATAACAGATTTGCTGTAGTCTGCAGGGAAGACTACTCGTATTTAATAGAAACAATATTTTAAAATCTGCGTATGATCTAATTTACCAGTAATGAACCTTGAAATATTGGAGATGGTTTTAGTTGTTTCCTAGAAAAACTCTTGAGTAAGCAACATAAGCACTAAAAATAGTAGATGTGCCTTCAAAAAAATTCTTAATGGAAAAGCCAAGGACTAAGTGGACCTGTGAAGTTTCCTCACATCTGTTCAGATCCTGAACTTTCAGGTGCATATGGGAAGTATTACTGAAGAAAGGCGGTGTTACGCAATGCCTACTTAACCTCTTTTTCTCACAGAACCACAGAACAGTTGAGGTTGGAAAGGACCTCTGGAGATGATTTAGTCCAAGCCGTCTGCTCAAGCAGGGGTATCAAGAGCAGGCTGCCCAGGATCATGTCTAGATGGCTTCCAAATATCTCCAAAATGCAGACTCCACACCCTCTCTGGGCAACCTATTCCAGTGTTCAACTACCCTCACAGTAAAGAAGTTTTTCCTTATGTTCAAATAGAACCTGCTGCATTTCAGTTTGTGCCCGTTGCCTTTTGTCCTATTGCTGGGCACCACTGAGAAGAGTCTGGCCCCATCCTTTTTACATTCTCCCTTTCGATACTTAAATATATTGATAAGATACCCCTCCCCCCCCAGTCTTCTTTCCTCCAGGCCGAACAGTCCCAGCTCTCTCAGCCTTCCTCATGTGAAAGATGCTCTAGTCCTTTAATCAGCAGCCCTTTGCTGGACTTGCTCCAGTAGCACCAGATCTCTCTTGTAGTGGGGAGCCCAGAACTGGACAGAGTACTCCAGATGTGGCCTCACTAGGGCTGAGTAGAGGGAAAGGATCACCTCCCTTGACTTGCAGCTCAGGACACCATTGCCCTTCTTTGCCACAAGGGCACATTCTCATGGCTTTAAGCAATTCAGCGGTCTTACAGACTGCTGAAGAACCAAAAGCTGAGAGCTTGTCCTTGAAAGCACTGTTCGGCAGCGCATCGTAATTTAACACTTCTAACAGAATATGGAGAATTTCACATTGTGCCCCTCTCCTAACCTGCCCCCAATATTTGGTAGTGGAAAAACCTGACATTTCCAGGCCATCAATCTGATGCTTTTACAAATACGACAAGTCATATTAGAATTGATATGAAAAATTTTGTTATGATTTGCAAACAAGCTATTATGATTTGCAATGTTGGGATCTTTTATTATGCTTTACCAACAGATTACAACGCAAGTGAAAAGACAAGAGAAAGACCTGAAAAAATATGCCACAAATCAGAGAGGATTCATCAAAAAGTGTTTTTATTATGCATATTTTAAGTGACACTCGCAGAATAAAGCAGAAGAGAACTGATATATTTTAAATACCACCAAACCCTTTCTGTAACTAATAACTGGCTAAATTAACATGGGGTTCACTGATGGGCTTTCATCTACCCTAAGATCATGCTGCAAAATTAAGAAAAACCACAGGAACAGAGAAGATATAACTGCAAGACTTAAGTTTGTAGGAGTATAATAAATAGATTTTAAAACACTAAGTTTATAAAATATCTTTTTTTCTTAATACTTTCTGTGAAAATGAATGGCTCCACAACTTTCTGAAGTTGATAAAGCAATCTATGTCAATTAATGGGGTCAAATATTATTTGCAAATATCAGATCATTTTTGTCTAAAGTCATATATAGTCTTAATTTTTGAATTCAAGCTTTCACTAGGTAATACCCAAATGTACATTAACAGCAAACGTTAATACTTACTAGTTACCTATTATTCACTGACTTCCTACTATATAAAGTTAGTGTTGAGTGAGTAAACTACAGAATACGGAAGGCAAGGAGAGGGAAACTGGATAACGAACTAGTATCACAACTATTCTTACCCTTTCGTGTTTTCATAGTATATACTTTGTTTTTCTGATGCTGTAATAATAAACCTCTTGGTTTCACCAGATCTCTTGTAAAATATTGTTCCTATGGAAGCCTGACTTATTTGCAGAGCAGGTTTTTCTACTTTTCTTATTACACAAATGTTTAGACAGGCAAACATTATAAAAGTAAGAACCATATTCTTTCTCTTCAATATTAAGTCTTATTTTAGTGTTATTAATATATATAGTATACAATTTAATAAAATAGTATAAATATCATTATATAAATATGCAGATAATATATATTATTTAAAAAGATGTTCATTTATTTAATCCTGACAAAAGCACAACAACTTCCTACCTTCAAAACCTTTAGTACTACAAACATACCCAAAGGTGGAAATTAGCTAGTTCTACATGAACTGCTGACAATAGAAACCATATTAATTCTGCTATTTTGGACTAATTCAGTAATTTTCCTTTTCTGAAAGCATTCGACACAAAGTTCTGGAAGAGCAAGTCTGTTTCAACTACAGAAAAGGATGCTAGTCTCATTCACAAAAGCCTGTTCTTGCTCAAAATAATATCTGATAGTTATCCTAGGGAAAATAAAGACATATTTAAACAAGCTCTACATTCATCAACACTGTCCTATAACTAACTGCAAGAGAACATAGTATTTTAATATAAAGCCGTACTATTAATGTAAAGCAGTAGTAAGATGCACTCATAGCTTCTTAAATTTTCTCTCATAGCTTTGAAATGAAAAATTTATTAAAATGGAAACATACTTTTGTGTTTATATTTGAAATGATTTGATATTTCACATTTTTCTTTCTATATGAATTATGTAACGAAACACTTTACATAAAGATTAATGCCAACTTGACAGTTAGATTATGAATACTTTGTGTATTACACACACTATGAATATTTTGTGTAGACTCAAACTGTTCTATGTTTTGGACCTTAAACCTGATACTCTCTTGTATCATTAAAAGACAGTATTAACATGCTGCTATCAACCACACTGACTTGGAGCAATGTTTTCTGATCTTTGTTGGTGGATATGTCTTCACATTCATAATTACGAATCACATTTGCAGATGCAGTTGTTAAGAAACCAGAAGAATGCATGTATTCCTTATTTTCGGTGATAGGAAACTTGTAGGAACACTATCCCATGTATGGCAGAGGTTGCTGCAATTTCTCTGCACGTCAGTCTCTTTAATTGCTGCTACTGCTCTGCTCCATTCCACCACAGTCACACTTAAAAAAAATATTTTTCTTGATTAGGACAGAATGTCATTAACCAGACACTGCAAACATTTCAGACATACACTGTTATCTCCTGAAACAAGGAGAGAGGACTTGGGTAGAATCCCAGTGCAATTGAAATTATTATAAAAATGCTACATTTGCCTTCAGCAGATTTACATCTATCTGTGCCTAACAGTGAGTTGCATTTGTATTTCTTGTATTCCATTAAGTAGATCTCTGCTATTAGACTCAGTTTATTTCCACTTCATCCTTCGTTTAGGTCTCCACTGAATGCTTAAATCAGAAAAAATTGTTACAGGATTGAATAGCCAGTGTATGTTTTAGCTATATCCTAACTGTAGAAGGATGCACATCACTAAGATACAAACTGGCCAGTCATTCAGAATTCTATCATCAGCCTAACTTATTATTCCATACATATTGTTCAGCACGTTAAGTAGAAAATTTTAAAAAATCCTTTATTTTTAAAATCAGTCAGGTAAAATAAATAATCTTATTCACACAATCAGTGAGTAAATGATGCACTTTTTTATGCAGAACAACAACATTATTACTGCCAAGTCAATTCTGAAGATGTGCAGGGCTCTGATTTTGCATCTATAAATGTGAAGTACTACACCTAAATGAAGTATTATCCTTAGACACCATGCAGCATAACGTCTGTGCCAAGATAAAAATGGTCTTTTGAAAACGAAAATCAACAGAAAACACATTTTCTCCTTCTGAACTTTACTAACACATGATGAACTAATAGCTAAGAATGCATATCATATCAACATAGCTAGACATTATTTTGTGTAAAAATAACATACGTTATAAAGTAAACAAACTCCACACAGTGCACCGAATCAAACAGATTACCATTTTTACCAGACAGTTCCTGAAACATATATATCAGCAGTGAATTGCAGTCAGTGGACTGATTATACATATGGACCAAGGGAGCTTCACCATACTGAATATTCAGCTTTTAAGCCTTGTCATACTTAATATTTGTATTGCTGACATCCAACTTTCCACAGCTGAATTAAGCAAACACAGAAATCATACTCGTAGCCTTCGTTTCCAAAATTATCCAGTAATTATGCTAGTGGAAGAAACTGAAATGTAAGATTTACACTTCTGTTCAAGCTTTCACATGCAGCCACAGTAATTCCACTAACATGAAGTAAGAAAAAAAAAAGACCCTGCTTAATCATTTTTTATAAACAAAGAAATATCCTGACCACCTTAATAGTTGCAATTTCTGATTTGAAACCCAAGGTATTTCAAATATCCACTATTTTTGCCTTCATGGTCTTTCAAATAACTTCACACCCAGCATTTGCAGTCCTTGAGCCTTGCTGGTTTACATAGGTTAAAATATTTATATAGTAGTTCAGTATTAAAAATCCTTTCCCAAAAGCAATTATGCCAGCAGAATGCTGATACTTGTACTTGCATGTTATTAAAGAGACAGAACTTTCACAGTAAATCACAAGACTGCCTGTCAGGTCATCTGAGTTGCTAAGATCAATAGATTCAAACTAAGCATATGAAGATGATATTCCACAGCACAGCAAACATTCATAATATATGGAAAATATTCAGCATTTTATTCCTAATGACATGGGATTGCCTTCAAAATTACATTCAGTATACCACTGTGTAGGAAAGGTATTTGATAGCATCTATAAATATTAATCTTGTTATTTCTGTCTCAGCTCATGTTTATTGTCAAGCACAATAGTGGATTCAAAGACTGACCACAAATAAAAGAGCAAATACTGAAAAACAGGAATTTCACCTTCATTTTATTTTTATTTTTACTGAAATTTTTTGATCATATATAATGAGTTCAAAAGATTGCTTCTAAAATGAATCTGATTTTGCTGCGGCAGATAACACTTTCTTCCGAACAGCACAAAAAGTGACTTGTTCCACTTTAACTATCAATACGTTTCTGCTTCTGTAGTAAATCATCAGCAGCTCTATCTATAATCTCTTACATAAGCAATGGCTAAATCTATATTGATAAATTGAACAACGCAGTGCTTGAGTTCTGGCACTGTCATGTGATCATCCACACTGTTTAACTGTTCAGCATATTTTTGGCCTGGATTAACCAGTATTCTCCTTGCCAGGAGCAGGCACGGTTCAGGGGATGGTACTGGCTACGCACTGATCTCAAGAGGCCTCTAGTACAGAAGAGATGACATTTCTTTGGGGAGTGGGAGAAGAAGAGTTTAGCTAGCTCTACGCACCTTAGCTACACTTTCACCTTGCCACTGAACACAAAGAACCATTACTAGCAGATAGAGCTGAACTAAAGGACAGCTTCAAAAACTGAGGCATTTCTAACTGAACTTTTGTCGTGTTTCACATGGCTACATCATCTGGAACATAAACAGAATTCTGATCAGCTTCTTCCTTAAATTTGATCTCTAATTTCCCAGTAGTGAATACTCCATGTCTGCAGTTAAGGTAGTATAATGTAGCAATTTTCTTTGCAATTGGTCTATGCGTAAACAGACTGTCCAAGTTAGAACTCTTTCCATATAATTTCTAGTTTTCTCAAGAGGCCTCAGAATAATTTCTTCCATTAAGTTTTGCAAAGCTTTGAGACAGTTATCAGCACTATGAAAAGCAAAGTGCTATTTCTTTTTTTCCACATCATAGGTCTAATACACTAGACCCAAACACTAGGCCCCAAACCACTACAATTAACAGCTTTGTGAGAGTTCTAGAGAAGAAGGCAAGGACAGAGGGCAGAGGAATAATCACACTATTCTCTGAGGCTGCAGCATCTCCTAGATTCGCCATTTCCATCACGTCCATTGTTCAAGAGTGCCTAAGGGACAAATTCATACTTAAATGGAGATGAACCTACTCACTGTAAAGGGAGAAGAAAGGCTACTGTCTTTCATTTCATTCCAGTTTTACAGTCTTATAAAAGCATATACAGTCTTATAAAAGCATAAACCATGAGACCTTATAAAATCCAGATCAGAATCTTTTGAGAGTAGCACCGACTTTAGTGATTTATGGACTTAAACCATAAATCTTACAGTGATTATGTGATTTATGGCTTAAACCACTTTATGTGCTGATTTACTTCAAAGCTTCTCCTTTAGGGACTGTCATATAGCCACTTTCTTCTACAAAGTCATTCCTGTTCTTTTTTTTTCTTTTGCTTAATAACTTAATTATTTTCTGTAAGGAAAAAAGGCTTCAAATGAAGACTCATACAAGAGTACTACATAGTCTATATTAAGGATGATCCCACAGGAGACAGAAGATCTCTGTCAAATTGCCTCCAAAACACAGAGATGAGAAATTAGATTCTCGATTTCTCATATGTTCTATGAAAGCTCTAACCAGTAGCCTGCTAGAAAAGGTACAACATCTCTTTTCTACTGTCTTTCGCATGCTCTGCTATGAGTAGCTAGTGCCTAAATAGCTGCAGAGATTGATACCTTTGTACAGGTTTGTGCGTCCAACAGATCAGTACCCTCAGGATTTACGTGACTTCGTGTACATTCAGCAGAATTTATGAAATGTAGATTATTCAAGGACAATGCAGCATGAGAGGGGTCTCTGAAGCTTTCAGTTGTGCTTAAATATTGGACCTGGTGTTTAAATACATGTGGGGAGTCTCACCCTAAACATTTATACTATCAGCATAATTCAAAGAACCTCATGGCTGGATGCCAGAAAGCTCTCATCAGCATAGCATTTTCAAAAACAGTGAGGCATAATGACAAACAGCACTGTAAATGTCTGAGAGAGACCTGCAAATTGCACTACAAAGTATTTCCAGAATATGCTTAAATTCATTACTTTGCTATCAGTGCTCTAAAACCGACCCTCTTGCCACTGGTTTAAAAAGCAGTTTCTGAAATTGAAATCTAATTCCATCATTAAGGGACAGATTGTTCTAAGAAGCTGGAGTACAGCAGCATCAGCATGAATTTCAAAAACTTGCACAGAGCTATAAATATAATGTGCAATATTTTGCAATATCTAATGTGTTTTGGTCTAATGTTGAACATGCCCCATTGTTAAAACCAGCTGTGTTCTTTCACTTTTCATTTCTATAAAGCTATGATAAAGGCTGTCAAAGCAAACCCTGCAGCACCAGCCTTCTTCATAGAAGTTCTGTGTACACAGTACATAGTAATCTCAAGATGGAACTTTGTTTCAAACCAGAACAAAATCTTCAGCTAATTATAAGTGAACTATATTAAGCACAAAAGGCAATTTCAATTTATACTGAACAAAGTTACATTTTACTCTTTCTTTTCAAAATGCATTTATCATGAGTTCTGAAACTAATTGAAATTTCATTTTGCTTAATTTTCTAAGGTTATTTCTTTTATTGCTTTTAAGTACTCTGTGTATTACTGTAACAGCTAAATCCCCCCAGAAGAAGATTAGTGGGGCTTTTTTTTGTTAATTTGTATTTAAAGCTTTAGAATAAGAAATGAATCATTCTTTTCATTCCTTACATCACATTAGTGCAGCAATCACTAAACTAACACTCTTATTATGAACACATTCAAAGCACTTGGAGGAAAATTGCCAACAGAAGTACGACATAAAAATAGGTCTGGTGTTTAAACAGAAAAGGATTAAAAATAAAATTGTAGCTTATAGGTGACCTGTTAATAGAAAAAGAAATCAAGCTTTACGCATTTTTGTTTGTTTTGACTTTTCTGCATATGGTATAAAGAAAACCTGAGAAATGATTTCTTTCTTTTTTATTCTCCAAGTTGTCTTTTTAGCTATTCTTTATGGAAAAACTATGGCGTTGTCTCTTCTATTTTTCCTCAAAGCTTTATGACCAGTGGATAAATTATACCTCCCTTTACTGATTAGTTGCAGGATTTGACTGGACCTAGGCATAGACGTATGTGTGAGACTATCCTAGATAAGCCACCTCAGCTCTACCTCCTTGAGAACCTTTGAGTGGCCATTTGTTGGCTCAAAGAAATGAACAAAATTTTATGAGCCGGAATTCAGTCCAGATTTAGAACTGGTAGGAACAATCACATCAGCCAGAAGACAGGTACCTACACCGAGTCAACGCAGCAGCTGGGGTAGAAGCAGGACCTCACTAAGAATGGGGTCTGGGAATCTGGGAGTAGATCAAGCAACACGCTGAAAGAGCTAGTCAGAAACTCCTTATAGAGAAGCTATAAGGCTGGCATATGGCTTTCTCCTAGGACACAAAACCTCACTTTCTGATTATCCTAGCCAGAATACTGCATGGTGTGGCTAAATCAGGCTGTGAGCAGGGTTTTCTTTTAGTCCCTTAGGACCAGGACCAAGTGCTTTATATTCCCTCGTTTATGCACTGTGGACAGCAGCACCTACAATTCAACAGCACCCTTCTGCAGCAATATTGGCTGCAGTGTTGATGGGCAATTCAAAGGCCCAGAAATTTCCCGTGGCTCTTGGATCAAAGAAAATTGGAAAGAAACATTCTGGACCCAAGTTAGGAAAGAAGTAAATAGACTAGAGAAGTAAAGAAATTTTGTTATAAATTAATCACACCATCATTGCACCTTCTTTTCTGCTCTGGGGCATCTAATGCTTCTAAAAATAAAGCTACTGATAGCAGGACTTGCTGAACAGAGTTCAGAAAGGTTGGCAGAAGTGATTCAGAGCCAGCTCTAGACTTCTCAGCCCTGAAAATTAATTTTAGCTGCCTAATGCTAAGGACAAAACTACACACCTGAGGCTATGAGATAGGATCAGAGACAGCAGCGATTTCCGTTTCTGTTACTGTTGATGTTCTCTACCTTGACTTTGGCAAGGCTTTCAACACTATCTCCCACAGTATCCTCCTTCATAGGTAAGCTCAGGAAGTGCACGTTAGATGAGTGGATAGTGGACTGTGAACTGGCTAAAAGGCAGAGCTCAGAGGGTTGTCATCAGTGGCGCAGTCTAGTTGGAGGCCTGTAGCTAGAGGTGTCCTCCAGGGCTCAGTACAGGGTCCAGTCTCGTTCAACTTATTCATCAATGACCTGGATGAGGGAACAGAGTGCCTCCTCAGCAAGTTTGCTGAGGGTATCAAGCTGGGAAGAGTGGCTGACACGCCTGAGGGCTGTGCTGCCATTCAGAGGGATCTGGACAGGCTGGAGAACTACACAGAGAGGAACCTCATGAAGTTCAACAAGGCAAGTGCAGGGTTCTGCACCTAGGGAGGAATAACCCTAGGCACCAGTACAGGGCAGGCGAAGGAGGTGATCCTGCCCCTCTACTCAGCCCTGGGGAGGCCTCATCTAGAGCGTTGCGTCCAATTCTGGGCTCCCCAATACAAGAGAGACATGGAGGTACTGGAGAGAGTCCAGTGTAGGGCTATGAAGCTGATCAGAGGGCTGGAGCATCTTTCCTGTAAGGAAAGGTTGTGAGAGCTGGGCCTGTTTAGCCTGGAGAAGACTGAGAGGGGATCTTATCAATGACTACAAATACCTTAAAGGGGGAGGTCAAGAGGATGGGGCCAGACTCTTCTCAGTGTTGTCCAGCGAGAGACAAGAAGTAATGGGCACAAACTGAAACACAGGAAGTTCCACCTGATCATGAGGAAAAACTTCTTTACTGCGAGAGTGATAGAGCCCTGGCATAGGCTGCTCAGCTTGTGGAGTCTAATTCTCTGGAAATACGCAAAACCCACCTGGATGCAACCCTGCCTAACATGCTCTAGGTGACCCTGCTTCAGCAGCAGAGTTAGTCTAGATGATCTCCAGGGGTCCCTTCCAATCTCAACCATTCTGTGATACTGAAGGACTAGAAAAGATTACTGGTTTTGCTGATTACTCCTTTGAGAACAGCTGAAATAGCCAAACTGACTTGACTTGGATGCGCAGGTAGCAGACAGAGATTAATAAGCAGGCCATTTGGCTAGTTTTGCCAAAGAGCCTGACTCTGAAACCCATTATTTGAGGCATCTGCTGTTTTAGGCAAATCTTAAAATACTTAAATCTAGCTCTGCGCTGGCATACCCAGTACATTGGTAAAAGAAACAAAGACTATCAATTGTGTGAGAAAAGAAAGAAAAGAGGTATGGATCATGCAGAACCCAGGGCATGTAGGGCCCAGCTCCTCAAATATAATGGTTAACAGCCTTCCTTATCAATTTTTGAATGGTTATCAGTCTTTTTTAGTCATGTTCTGTAGTTAGTTGGAAAAGAGACAGAACAATGCAGTCCTTATCAAGATATGTTGACAGCAAACTCTAGACCTGAGACCTATGAAACTTAGACCCACTACACAATCGTGAATTCAAGACATAAATTTGTGGTTAACCTTAGGAAAATCTACTGCACACTTACTAATAGGTAATCGTTTGTGTTCCAGCAGGTTTTGTAGAAAGTAACATCCTACCTGACAGGACCTCAAATTGATATGATAATGATAAATGCTGTTAGGACTGTGAACGCACATCCTTCAGTCTAGGAGATTAGTTGGCTGACTTTAGGAAACTAGCTGGCTAAATTCAAGGTTTGCTTGAATAACCTTGATAAAAGCTGTTCAGAAGAAAGCTAGATAAAGCCTCAGTCAAGGCCTGCTTCTCCCAACTTGAGTGTTGCTTTCAAGCTGAAGCTCCCCTGCTTTGTCCCTACCTGAGCTACACTGAAGTGCTGTTCCAGCAGTGCCAACACCTGGCCAGGTACTCTGTGACCCACACTCTAACCCTGATCGCAGACTGATTTACTGGATTGACCTGCCTTGTCACTATGGACTTGCCTGTTGGTCACTGCACTCTGTCTGACCCTGGTCATTACCTCTGGACCTGACTGTGACCCTGACTTGCTGACTTGACTTCCCAGCTTGAGCCTGGACCAGCCTCATCACTATGGATTTGTTTGTTTATCTGGACACTCAGCTGAACCTGGCTACCATCACCAGACTTGCTCTGCTTGCCTTGCCCAGCCACTGTGGGACTGGGTCTTTCTCAGGGAGGACACTTCCTCTGCCTCTTGCTGTCACACTCAGATCCCTTTCCCTTGGGGGCAGCCAGGCACTGCTGCTCCCTAATAGGTGGTGTTCCAGGGCTCATGATTAAATTCAGGTGCTATTGGGCTTTGGACTATATTAGGCAGAAAGTTGAGAGAAGATCACACCAAGAGAGAAATAACTACAAGTAAACAATAAACAATCGACCTGATAGGGAATCTGGGAACCAATGTGGACTACCTGAACTGGACTGTCCTTGTAAGGAATGAGTCAATGAAAACAGTTTATCACACTTACTGGCTGTATTTTTAGAGGATTTTTCAAATATTATGAATAGGTGTGAGTATCATGTTACAACCAGAAGTCAGAAAGTGAGGGCCAGCAGAAAGGTTCCTGGTGCGCCCAGAAGTCAATCCAGGATTCACTGAATCTTCTCTGTTAGTCTGATGGCCAAAAAGGGCCAGATGAATGTAAACTGATTTATCATTCTTCTTACCCAGTAATTTATTATTTGTAAATGAGTGATGCACAGCTCTGATACATTACTCACTTGATTTGGTCATGATCAAGATCTGGGGTGTGGCTTACAAAGCAGCATGTTTAGTCCGGTGCCCATCAGCCCATTCCTTTAATTTCAATGTATTAAGAACAGGCTTAAGGGTCAATCCTTTTCCATTTTCATTTCAGTGTTCTAATGGTTTAGCTAAAAGAGGCTGAGACTGGCAAACTGGATGCTATAGATAATTTATGATCTCTACAGTTACCTGTTTGCAGGCAAGCTTAGGACTAGAAAATGTGATAGTTTTTGGCCATATTTCTGGCTATCAAAGGTGCACTCAGGAAAAGGAGGTTTTTTTCATCTTTTTCCAGGAGAAGAAAAAAACCCACCAAGTCTGGTACACAAGCTTGTATAATTCAAATTGGAGGCTAGCTTGGGTGATTTCAGTCTTTGGCAGAGTAAGTTATATATTCTTGGAACCATAATTTTGGAAGTAGAAGTGGACAGAAAAGTATTAAGCAGATTCTTCTATAACCTTGTACTATGTAATGGCACCTCCTAGGACATTTTGTGACACTAACAGTAACCATTGCATTTGAAAAACGCCTTCACTATGTCAGAGTGATAAAAACACTGAGGATGAATCTGAACTGTGTCAATATAACAGGGTATCACTTTGGCATTCAGGAGCAAGCACGAAAAATATCAAGTAATCCTGGTTATATCAAGAAGGGAGCATTTCATTTTTCTAAGTATTTCCAAGTAGAGTGGTGTGTCTAAAGATGCCCAGGACAAACTAAGCATGAACATCACTGGGTGTATAACCTAATCTGGTAATAGCAGCAATGAATAAGGAAGTTTATTAAGAGGCAGATTCAATTTTCTGTTTGACAACAAGTAGACAACCTCTTAGGTTCTTCAGCTAACAAAAGCTTTCACGGTTCACTCTCCAGTCTTAAACATTCTTCCTCAGGTAGCATGACAGAATAGCAGAAATTTTGTGCCACTTCAAGGATGTCAGATTTAGTAAATTCTCCCACAGGCAACGAAGAGCCCTCTGGTCTCTGGAACCTTGGGGAGGTCAGAACTAATGAAGGAGGAAGCAGCATTTGTGCCAAACATACTGCAGTTACTGAAGTCTGGCCTTTAGGAGTTTCAGGATGTGGTACAGTAGGTATATTCACTTTTAGGGATAGCATTGCATGTCACACACTTCAGGGGTATGGCTATATTCATTTTCTTGAGCTGGTTAGCCCCTTTATGCTTTGGTTGGAATTAGCAGGAATCCTGACAAACAGTTGGAAGAAAAAAACTTCACTTGTTTAATTCTTCACATTCTCTCCTCCTGAAGGAAGATACGATACTTTGGTTCAACTGAGAAAGTGCAATTGTCTCTCCTTTCTCCAGTGAGATAATTTATTTTAAACAAAAAGAAGTCATGCTGGCATTAATGTCACTTCTCACATATTTCAAAATTCACAAATTGCAAAAACACGTTAAGGGAAGATTGGGTTAGATGCTGCAGCAGCAAAAGTTCTTCTTCAAAACCCAACCCTCATCTCCTTGGTGCTACAAATAATATCTTCTGTAACAAAGAACAGCAGACTTCACCAAGTGAAAATGCATGGACAATGTACTTAAAAACAAAACATGCACTCTAAGTTTTTCAGGTCTTCTTAACACACACACCTTTTGGGCCTAAATTCTAATCTCTTCTTTCTTGGAAATGGTATGCTACACTAATAAGAGATACAGCCTTGTGCACTTCCATTTTGAAAATACTCTTTGGAATCTGTCCATGATTTAAAAAAAAAAAAAAAAAAAAAAAAAAAAAAAAAAAGGCGAAGGCTTCTGTAGTCTGCACTTTAAATCTATTCCTGACAGAAGCCTTGGAGAGCCAGACACTTAATGTGTTTAATGCAAAGTTGGTCCATGTTCCCTCAATCACTGTGTGCAACTCTAGCAAAACTTAAGAACAATCTTGTGCAATCTGGTAACATTCATTTGTATAGTTACCATGCACTTGTTAACTGTGAACCACTCTGTGTTTGACTTAATTTAGTTCAAGTCTTTTATTCTGTGTTCTTACTTAAATACTTTTTATTGAATTAGTTCAACTGGGTAGGATGTTCCTGCCTTATTATTTTGAAAGAAAAAACATGCAGATAATTTAACAAAAGATAGCATGTAAGACTTCTGAAACCTGTGGATGACTTCTCTTTTCTCTTTCCACAGGTACTCCCTCCTTGCAACTGTGCAGAAAAGGCCAAATCAAGCAATTGTAACACTGTAACAGAATCCTAAGAGAAAGCAGAGGAAAGTAGAACACACACAAAGGAAGTTATTGTTGTCATGTTCTTAATACTGAAATCGTAATTGCTATAAAATCACCATTGTTCTAAAGTGTTCTTTGAGATCAACAGTACTGCTTCTTAAATACAGTCTTGGCATGTTTTCCTTTCTCTTAAATCAAAAAGAACACAAAATTGCCCATGGCTATACATCCTATAGAAAATGAATTTAAGAAGAGCATCAGAAAGGTCTAGGGACACTTACTTTTGAAAATGTTTCACAGATAGACCTGATTATAGGCCAAGATCAGTGAATCATATAAATGTGTGCTTAACTTTAAGGACATGTATAGTTTAACTGATTATAATGGGATTATTCAGATGTTTAGTATCATCATTTTGCTGGATTAGCAAAAGTAATACATAGAACTATACACGTAAATCAGTCTGTCTCTGCAGATTTCATGTTTTCTGCCTTGCTTAATCTCTAAGAAATCTGGCTCTTTACTTCAAATCTTTCCCCATCTCTGGATAAAACTAAGTCAAACTCTTTGGAAATAAACCTCTATCTCACTTAAATAATTTCTTTATTTACCCTGAAATTGGTTTTAATAACACTATAAGTTTTTGACTCAGAAAGTTATGATACAGAAGCCATGTTTATTACAACTTAGCACTAACAGAATAATTAATCATTAGCTAAATTAATAAATTAATATTAATTATCTATGGAGAAAATATAGGTGCACACAGTCAAGCCCAACCTTAAATACTTCACCTCTACTCTCCAGATAGTCAAAGCAACTCCTGTAACTTGATATATTAAAAATACTTGCAACCAAAAATTGCTTTTTCATGTGTTCTATCTTATGATGAAAACATATATAATCCTCCTTCTGGTTTTAATATAGTTAAAAGAAGCAAAAGATTATTTTTCCATTTGCAGTTTTAGAGTTGCTCCCTGAAAATTCTCTGTGATTGTTACGGAAATACTGTACAACTGCTTGTAGCAAATCAGGCAGAGGGAAATACTTTTTGGCAGATGCTTGAGTGCAACGAAAACAGTTTTCCATAAAGGTTTTATGCAGGGGATACAGGACTGGATTATTGTTCCAGTTTTATCCTAAAACAAATAAATAAATAAATAAACAGTGCTTTCTTCAGTTCAAGTTGAGAGAAAATTAAGTCATTTATAAAAAGAACAGTATAATTAAGTTTTCATTTTCACTTTAGTAGTCAAATTCAAAAAAAAATGCAACTTCTCATTGCAGTAAAATAAACAGAACAGGAAAAAAGTCTCAAAACAATTCCTTCTGGATTTTTTTTTTTTTTTTACCCTTTTCAGAAATTAAGTTTAGTCTCAAAGTGTTCCAAAATTAAAATATTAAGCATGTGGTGGGGGTTTTATGGTTCTTCATTCTACTGAAAATGAAATTCTAAATTCTAGGTTCTTTACAGATTTTTTGAAAGTGTAATTATTATGAATGTTTTTGTACCTTCCTAAGAAAAATTTTACCTAGGAGATAAAATATATTCCTTTCTAATAGGAAAGACACCTCATCTTTAACTCTAGAGGCATTAATATGGCCATATGATAGATACACAGACAGATAAATGTAAGTTTCTTGTATATTCCTTCACTTGTGAGAAAATACACATTTCATTTTTCCTCTCCAGCTGTTTCACGTCTGTTCATGTCCTCTTTGGATATAAAGGGAAAATATCATAACTGTAGCTTCAAATTTAATACAATCTAATTTGAACATGATGACACATTTTATTAAGACTCCGAAATGACTGCTTAGATCTTAAAAGACATTTATATTTTTATTTAATCTGTAGAAGTCATAAATGCTAATCGTCAATTTATATACCTAATCTTTAGCCTTGGTATGCAATAAATGTCTTTTTTATATAAACTTCCTCTGTCAAATATTCCATTGCATCTTTCCAGATTGTTCTAAAGGGGATGGCAAGCTAAGCATTTAAAGCTTATAAATAATATCTAAAATAAATTTAAACCATCTGGGTCTTCTGTACCACTTTTTAAGTATAAAAAGCATTATTCTCCTATGGGAGACATAGTAAGGTAAGTATATTACTAGTAAACTTGTGGTTTGTGATTCAGTAAGAGTGCTTGAAGATGGACATGCAATTGTCCATCCAGGTGAGAGAGCTCACGTTAAGAGATGCTTCACAGAACTAACATGCACAGACGAATCTTTGACAACAAAAGGAGCACACAAAACCAATTAGGTCTATGAGAAATAAACACGAGAGGAGTAAAAAAATCTGCCAACCACACCAGTTTCGGTAATAGCCTTCTGTTTTTCCTGGTAATTTTTCACATCACCAGTTTAGATGGTGATCTACTGGTTTTCAATATATGTAATGAGTGGCCAGTACACATATGCAAAACAACCGTTCTGTTTCCACAGTGAATCAAATACATCCTGAATAGACCACATTTATCACACACACACAATAAGTCCACCTATGGTTGGACTTCTCCTATGATGCACCAAACATACTCTGCATTCACAAAACAGTTTTGCGTAAGCGCATACATATGCCTCTGACCTAATATTCGTGGATGAATTGATTCTGAAGAACAGACTAATAGTTTGAGTAGTCTGCTACCACGGCCTGAAGCAGGTACACAACACTATCAACTAGAAGAAACCCAGATATACCCTTTCTCTTCAGTATGTTCCTCTCATGCACCACTACAGCTACTGAATTCACGCACAGAAACGAAGAATCAAAATTCCTTCCCGCTCCTGTCTCATTTTGATCTCTATCAACTTTAATACTTTGCACACTGAGATTCATTCATTCGGGCTTTGGCCTCCTTGACTTCCTATGATGCTATGGCAAAAACACAAGCAGCACCACATCTTCTCTGTAACTGATGTAGCTGAGTTACAGATCTCAGAAATTACATCTGCCACAGGGAAATTTGAAAGAGGTTATGGAAACACAGAGCAGAAAAACTGAGTATGTGGAAAACAGTATTCACCCAGGCTTACTGTAGACTCTTGAGTCAGTTATCTGTTATGTCGGTAGGGCAGGTGGTCTTTCTTATAGTCCACCATATGGCATCTCACTACTGGGGAACTCAAAAATTAAGAGGTTTGTATATCTTGAAAGTTCTACCTTCTGGAAGTGGAAGATATCAAGTGTGATTCTTCTCTTATGTTGACACTTGTAGAGTCTTAGGTCAGCAGACAGATATTAACATAAACAGTCATAGTATGTAGCCCATAATACACCTACCTGGGTGATAAAATCCATGATAAGGTAGCTGAAGCTAATGAGCCAAAGGAAGAGAGAAAATATTTATTATGAGAAAAATTCCCCGACAACATGATACACTATCCAATGGAGTGATTTCCTGAGGCAAACAATGCAAATGACATCAAGAGATTTTATAAACTAAAGTTGACAAAAAGAAGTTGTGCTCCAGGAAAAATCACGTATGTCTCCTATGTCAAAGAAATGTGCTAAGTACGTTTCTTTTTTTTCCTTTCCTTTCCTTTTTTTTTTTTTTTTTTTTAAGATTTCTACAGTTCTGCGTCAATTTATGCTATATATTAGAAAAAATTGTATTTAACCACAGAGGCTGAACAAAAACTATTTTACTATGTTTACATAATCTTCCTAGATGCGCTCTGATGGCAAGAAAGAACTAGAGGATCTGTTCAAATTACTGACAGGTATACCTTAATTATACAGGTTTAGTCCTCAGATTAATCGTATTTTTTATTCTCTTTCAAAATGGAGATCTGTGTTCCTAGCTTTCCTGCTTGAATTTACCTTTTCAAATCACTAAAAACACCCTTAATTCTATGTTCACCTTTATTACATGAACCTAATAATTTAAAATCTACTATAATCTATTAATCTATTATAATTAGTAACAGTAATTTGGTGGAAAGTTCTCTTTCCCAAAAAATATTCCAACTAAAAGGAAGATCAAAGATATTACAAGATATGTGACCCATCACTACAGAGAAGAAATCTGTGGACTCAGATTGTGCTGAAAGACCTTATTACACACTACAAGAAACAGCATTATTCTTGAATGGCTGACTTGCTCCTTCTCTCTCTCTGCTCTTTTTCGTATATATTCTTATTTGTTTGTGATTGAAAATTTATTTGTGCTGTCATAAAATTAAAATCTTCATGTCTTCAATTTATGGAAAGATTTCTGAGACTCTAAGCCTCCAAAATTCATAGGTATTCTATGTATTGGAATCATTTCAGGAGTTCTGATGAAGTAGGTAATTGGAGTTTTAAAGGAAATTATCGTGGTTTCCAAATGGTGGGCACTGAAAAAGATGAACAGACTTGTGAATAACTGCAGGTATATTATTTACATCTGCTCAACACTGCTGTTTCAAAGAATGTCGGTCACTGAAAAATATCTATTACAGAACTGCCTGTAAAAACTAAAAGCTTTTCATTTTGCAGTGCAATATTACAGAAGCAAAATGGCAATTTTTTCTTGTTTAAAATACTCTTTTACAAGTATGTTGAATACCAAACAATCTCTAGAGAAGCAAGAACTCTTCTTAGAAATACATCTGAGACAAAGCCAAGACGCGCATTTTTAGAACTTTGCTATACAGATAACCCGCTACAGTGATTTTTACAGACATCATGATGCCTGAAACTAACGGGCTTTCTTTTGTTAGGTAAGGGGAAGAATTAATTCTTCATGTTCCTTTAAGCTACTGTAATGCACAGTGGGCTCATGTATTTTAAGAGACTTTCACCCAGGAACTGGCTTACTGTGTTAATGGTAGAGAGACAGTGAAATAGAAGGGAGCAAAATAAAGGCTCTTCCCCACATGAGTAATCTGCATAGTGTGAATCAGATTTGTGTTTGTGTTGCCGGATTTTAAAAAAGCCTTTTCATTTTCCATCTTTTGCAGGGAGATAGCAAAGTATGGGATCCAAATCTAGTCCTACTTTATGAAGACAGAGTACCAAACAGAGACAAACTAATTTAGGGCAGCTACTTACCAGTAACAGTGACTTAAACCTGACTATTTAATTCACATTACAAATTGAATTTATATGCATTGAGCAAGCCGGGTCTAAATACTGTTCATATAAAGCAGAAGTGATTAATATAAGTAACTCAGAAAAGTGATTATTTATTGTTGAAATGTAACCGTATTTTATTTCCAGGGATTATTAGAGAAGGTACTTAGTAAAGAAGACAGGGAAAGTGACACAGGAAAGAAACTTTTCAAAGGAGATGACTGACTACCTGTCAGTTAAATTTAGCCTAAATAACCATCTTGTTATTTTTCTATAGTGACACCTAAGAATTCAAGAATAACAAGGCTAAACTTCATGCACTGACAGAACACAGCTGCTTAAACTACAGATTTTGGAGAACACATAAGAAACTCATTTTTTTGCCCAAGAAAAATATTCTACATGATATATTTTTGCTGTTCACAGCTCCATCATGATAGAAGCCAAGGCTACACTTACTTAAAACAGAAAGTGTTCTTGTGCTTTCAAGCTCCCACTAGATGTCGCTACAGGATACAATTACAATTCAGTGTCATGGTAGGCCTCTGGAATTTTGACAGCTAAAAATGATACCTGTGGTTTTGTGTATAAAACCACCATAACTGTTTGCACATTAAAAAAAAATGTAACAGTAAGTTAAATTTAAGGAATAAGGTTGTTAACAAATATAGTGTCAGGCTGCTTTCTGAATAACAAGTGGAAGAATATGCATTCAAACTGGTTTTCTACCTAGCAGAGACTACAATACTTTGAAAAGGATGTATTACTTGACAGTAACAGTGAGATTAAAATAACACAAACCCTCAAATTTGCAACAGTTAATATTATTTGTCAGTTTCAGAGGTTCCAAATAACCAAAGCTGACTCAATTATGCCATTAATATGGAATTTGTTAATCTTTCAGAGAATCAGAAAAAAACAAGAAAAGCACTACAATATTTATTATGGACTAACATAGTACTTTTTTTTTTTTTTAAGAACTATTTACAAATACTTTGCAAATACTAAATATGACAAAAGCTCACAGAATATGTTAGCTGAAATACTGGAATGTGTTCAGGAATGCCAGTGATGGAGGAAATATGAGCCTATATACACAGAATTTTTTGCTCTGTGCAACATTTGTGACTCAGTCACAGTTTTAAAGATTTGTTTACTTCCGAATGATCAAATGAAGACTGTATCTTATTTTTCCACTTTGTATTCAAAGCTTCCAAACTCATCATTCAAATGGCATGATTTGCCTCAGTTGTTTGCAAATATGATCAAATAGTTCTGCATTCATAACTTGTTCATGAAAAAACACATTTATTATTTAACCAGCTGTAATATTCTTTCAGAAATTATTTAAATAATTATTTTAGTAGCACTCTGCACTTTTAACATTCCAGGTACAACGTTTACTGAACAGTGCTTGAATTAAAAAGCGTCAAATTGAGAAGTTTTAATGTTCACAATTATTTGTTGCATCCTTTCACCAAGCCATGATACATTTGTGGAATATGGCATGTTTGGGAAAGGGATGGAAAAGGGATAAAAATAATTACAAGCACTGCATGTATGCAAAGAAATAAACTAAACACAAAACCATAGGATAGAAATAGAAAGCAAAGATGCTTTTCCTGGGTAAACATCTGAACCCTACTTACACATTTATGTGCTCAAATACAGGGCTGGAATAAAAGTAACCAGTAACTGCAGGACATCTTTACCCATCAGAGCAAAGAGGGATCTGCAAAATGTACTAGCAGCATCATTAAAGCAAATATGTGTATAGGAAAGATGGACGTGGCAGTGAAAGGGAAAGACCAAGCTATTTAGTATTACTATATGTTCATCAGAAGAATAGTAATTGACGAATGTGCATCTTGGAAGATAAGTGCAAGAGACTGAATTTAGATAAGCTTAGGTTGAACTTACCTCTTGATAAGATAAAAAGAAACACACAGAGGAATCACAGCTCATAGGTGCAAGAGAAATAGCTATGCATGTTTCAGAATAAATTGTGGAGAATAAAAATTCAGGTCCCTACATAACACTGTGTATGAATATGAAAGACAGAAAGGGATCTTTTGAGTCAACGAAGGTCTCAGAGAGGTTAAACTACGTAGGAATTCAGAGAGATAATAATAATTAGTATTAGCCTCTATGGAAGGCATGCAGAGACACAGAAAATTTGTGATTGTTCCTGACACTCTCCTGCTATGTGAACTGGGACAAGTCATGTATCTGCGTACCTCAGTTTTTCCTCTCTGAAATGGTATCTATGGTTTGAGTTCTTTGACTAAAAACACTACTTAAGATTTATTCGGATATAGAGATTTCAGAATGAGACTTTATTGAAATTACAGTAAATGGATTCCCTATTGCTACACAAAGTAATGGTCATTTAGAAAACAATACTGATTCGAATTTCTTCTGTTTCAGTATTTTGGAGATAGATAATCCATATCACATTTCAAAATCTTTTCCAATAAGAAAAGTACAAACAAAAAAAAAAATCAATTCTTAATTTTCATTTTGACCACTGTAAGTCATGGACTATGAAACACAGACACATCTCCCAAACTGGTGTGCACTAAACAGTACTAGAGCACACACTGAAATGAACAGAGAGTGTGGATTTTAAAGACTGTTTAACTTTTAAAGGAAATATTGTACAAAAAGATTGGAAGTTATGAAAACACAAAGTATCTTCAATATTCACTATCTCTGCAGCTGCCATTTTGTTATCCTGTGACAGATTTTGGTTCCACATGTCAATGCTGTAATTTATATATATGTCAGATGTAACAGGATAAGAAGTTTGGCAGCAGCTCTTCCACATCTTTGGTAGCTGATTCCCTCCTTCTCCTTTTACTTTACTTGATATCTTTTCTTACGTTAGCCACTTTCCTATGTCTCAGCTTATTTAACACCTGCTTGTGGTTAGTAAAAGTCTTCCTTGGATGTCTCCCCAAACAAAAGCAAAATCTTCATTCTATGAGGATGGAGACTTCTACCCACCACCACCATCCTCTACTCTAAGAAAATCTGTTTCCCCCTCTCTCCCCCCGCCTTTTTTCTTTTTTACAGTCAACCAGCTAGCAATCATCCAGGACCTTCATGTTTAAATACTAACCATAAAGCTATATATGTAAAAATCTACTGAAAAGGAACCAGAAAATACCACCATGCCCAAAGTTTTCTGAATTCAATTCTACCACTACAGTATGGAGCCCTACAAATTGCATGACAGGTGCTCAATATTTTTTCCCCCTACATGACAAGCAGGTGTCAGGGATGTTAAATCTCTTCTTCCACATCTCTAGACAATACATGTAATAATTGAAAGCAATATGTAGACAGAAATAAAGACAGAACAGTTCTTCACAGTAAGTTACCTCAGACAGACAACCCACACTCCAGTAATTACCACCGCTCTCTCCCTTTCCCCATTTTATTATATTTTACCAGAAAGAGCTTTAGTTTTAAGACAATGCCAACCTAAGCAACATTTAAAATGTTGCCTAGAAAAATCCAGTGCTATGTGCCCATGTGTGTAAACATAAGCAAATGTAAGGACACATAACTGAGTCCCCTGAGGGGAGTACAGAGTTTAACATTTTTATAAAAACAATTTGTCTAATATCCTACTTATAAATGCACACAGCATTCACTGAAATTAATAGGAGTTGCACAAACATACAGAAGAGAAAAAAAAAACCTACTGCTTAACACATTTAACTTGGCTTCTTACAGGAATTTTCTAAAGAGAAAGAAGAACTACATATATGCTATGAGCCTAATAGGAAATTACATTATCAGCTGTAATGGAAAGTTACCAGTGTACATTTTAACTTGGAATTAGTGTTTAATTAACTACCCAAAACAAAAGGAGAGTATCAGTTGTCTTCATGAAGGTTTTGTAGCAGCTGGGATAATACATCATGGCTGAATGCAGACTCATGCTAAAGCTGATGTTCTGAAATTTTTTTCTAAGAGTGGGCCCTAAATGAGGGAGACATATTTCCAGCCTCTCTAAAATGTCTACTGAATGCATTTAGTGACAACAAAATACAGCATATGACATAAAGTTTCGATGGAACAATGAGGGGTGTTCTCCATCTGGAAGACTGAGTAACTGGAGGAGGATAAGACAACATGGTGGGTACACGGGCAAGACAAGTTGTTACTTGGCTGTTAATTTTAAAGAGTCTTTAGATGAAATAGTTGTGAAGGAAACTGAGAAAGTGTGGCCCAAGTATATATCATAGAACAATGTCTTTCTGAGTTAGGTGAAGTAATAGTTCAAAGATGAGAACTGCATGTTTTCATTAAAGAAAAAAAAAGCCCTAGAATTACAATAAATGATACTGACTCTCAGAAATGAGCTACTATTGTACAGATTCCTGCAGCTGTACCAGATGACAGTATCCTGTTAAGATATAATTATTTATAACCAGAAACGTGGTCAGTAAAATAAGATCCGTAAGTTCCAATGCTATGAAAAGGGAGTAGATGAAACAGAAGTACATGGCAAGGGGGAACCCACTCATCTCACAAAACAAGATGATCCATCTTTCTTGCAAAGAAAGTTGAATTCTAGTATGGTATTCCCTAGTGGATTAAGTGGTTTCAGTAACAACTACTTCTGCCTCTAAATGCTTGCCATGCATGGGCTAAGTAAGAAGTATTAGGCTGCTGATGTTTATTCAGTATTTTAGCAATCAGATGGAATCATCTTGTAGGCCACATTTCGTTAATGTTTTTTAACTACTGTTTTAAGAGAGCAAATGAAGACTTCCACCACATCAGGCTAGGGAATACACATGCCAATTTATGTAATTCATTTCTATTACTAGCATTTATGATTACAAATATTCAGGTATTTTCCATGCTGCAGATGGAACCAGAACTCTCTTGAATTCACGAACATGGAACTCTAGTGTAATAATGCTGTCGCTGCAGGCAGGACTACTGATCAGATGAGCCTCGTCCATCAATAATACATAGTGGAATATTAAAATTCTCACCAAAAACAGAAAAAACAAGATATCAAAACCTGTGGACTCTTCTTTGTTTGTTTCATATTGTACAACAGTCTGCAACTGCAAGCAGTGGGATGCAGTATCCCTGGTTGCTATACGTTACTTCATTGTAGAAATAGAAAGCAAAAGCTAGAGTGGATTATAAGGAGTAGAGGTGCTAAAATAAAGAACAGCCGAAAGTCTCTCAGGGTGGCTTTTGGAAGGTGGGGAGATAAGCTGTACTGAGTCGTCATTTTGCACGCATCTCTAACTATTTTGTACTCCCAAGCATCTAAGGATGTATGTAAGGCTTCCAGTTCACATATTACATGTCACTCAACTTTAAAATGAAACCTTTAATAAGAATGCAGCGATGCAGAATGTAGGAGACATAAATGTATGGAACTTCAGTTCTGCTTTCAGGAACTGGAACAACTACTGAGCTTCTGAATCCAAGTTACACGAAATAGTATTAAATATAATAACTGCTTCTTAACAGTGTTAGGGAGGCCGGACTTAGAGAGACCACTGGATTTGGTTCACTTTCACTCTGATCGAAGCACAAGAATTCCCATGGTTAGATCCAGTTAAAACCAGTGTGATCAACATTCCCTGGAATACTTATCCAACATGGTAATTACTATAGCCAAGGTATTAAACCCATAAGAAACTGACTGGATTACTACACTGCATAGGCACATTAGACATTTTCACCTGCCTTAGAGAAGCCCTAACTAATAATGTTAGAATTTGTAAGTAATACAACTTGCAGTGACTTCAAATTCTATTTCTCCTCTCAGATATCGAAACAACTTAATAATAGGACAGCATTTTAAAGTTCCTTAAGGAATTTAAAAGTACACTTCCCACTTCTTAGTGAAAAAGGATGGAGGCATCTTTAGAGGCTGAGAAAATGGCTCAGAGCTGACTCAGAAAACAAAAGTTGCTTTATCAAACAAAAGATAAACTTTATTGTTCTCCAAAAAAAAAAAAATATCCTCAAGCAACTACTGAGTTGAACACTACTTAGTATCAGAGAGCTGACAGGATCAGTGGAAGGAAATATATGACGGTCATATGCTCTATTACATGCAATGGAGGTATAGCACCTTGGTGCCTGGCAAATCGACAGTAAAGCCTAACAAAACATGGTATTCCACAATCGCTAGGTAGACAGGAGAATTTCCAAAAAGTGAAAAAAAATTGTTTCTGCAAGAAAGGTGGATTGGACATTTTACTGTTGTGTTTTGCCTTCTGTCTACCTAACAAAAAGAGGGAGGAAGAACTTATTAAAATATTTGCATTAAGGTGACCAGATCTAACAGAACATATATACAATATATTGATCTAAGCAGTAATATATCATCTGTTCTCCTGGCCTTAATATAGTAAGGTACTATTTGCATTGTCAATGACATTCTAACAAATACCTCCAAGAAGGTAAGTGGAAACCATAATAATAAGGAATCAAGCAAGAATTATCAAATATACCAGAAAGCAAATTAAGCAGATTCATTTTCACTCTTTGGAAAAAGAAATCTCATTTAGTAAGCAGACTGGTTGATTTTCTCCATTACCGCTTCTTCCACAGTTTAGTTAATGTTTGTAATACAGGTTTCAACAAAACCTGTATACTTAACAGCCTATACGCTTATGCATGACACTAAACCATGTTATACACAAAAGCTACAATTCTTATTTTCTTTGGCAGCAACACAAGTTCAGCATAAGTTTCCTTCCACACTGACAGGACGTTGTGTCCATGCTACAGTATTACACACTTTTTGTAAAGTGCTTGTGACCTTAATTATGTCACCAACCAAGAAAGATGATCTAGATGTGTGTAAGACTGCACACAAAGAAAGACACATTATACTTTGAGACACTTTATATTATACTTTGATATAAGCTACAGTTAAGTCAATTTTAAGAAACTTGTTCTACTGGCTCAAGCAAGTAATTGTTTAAATATGTGTGAATCCACTTCCTGGTAAATCCTTGGTTAGCACAATAATGTTTAAAGAAACTTCAGTAAAACACCAGGAGAAACACTGTAGGAGTGTGTAGTCTAGTCATCAGTTTTAGTCCACTTTGAATAGTAAGTATTTCCTCTCTAATAAAGGTTGGCTTTTGCTGACTTTTAGACAAATCATCAAATATCCACATCAACTGTCTACAATGAGAGATAGGTACTGCTTGTCCTTCTTATTCTGATAACTAATTCCTTAGAAAACCAACTAGTATGCTCAAAAAACACTAATATAATACTCAAACAATGCAGGCTACACTCCGCTGACCAGGACTGTGTCACTGAAGTGAACGACCTGCAAAATATGGAGTGGCTCAAAATATGGCAACAGAGAAATTTAAAAAACAGACACCCACATTTTTCCCCATTTTGTTCTTACAGGCACTCTCTTCTAAGCCATACCATATGCTAAAGCAGTATTTCATGAGCCGTATAGTGAACGTTGTGACCTGGTGATTACGCTTCCAATAAGGAATAAAAAAAAGAAGGGAAATGTTGCAGTTAAGATCAGCTTAAGGTCAAGAAAGGAGTAAGTCAAGAATGTACCTGTTGAAAGGACTCTTGGTCAGAAGTTGAATAGAAACTGAGGAGCAAATGACAGGAGACCAGTAGGACAGAAACGCTATTCCAGACCCAGTACATGTATGATGAACAGCTGGAGAGGTTTACTTATGCTCTGAATGGGTGGTCCATCACTAGTTGTATTTATGGGTAAGTTGCATATAAACCACTCGTAAATTTAGCTGCTGAAGAGGCTAAGTGTAATCAGTTTCCCAGCCAGCCTCCCCTAATCAGCCTATTTATTCCTTATTTGGTCCTACACATACTTTCTTGAGGATCTCAGGATATTTCACACAGACTGCAGCCTTTGCAGGTAACTGAATTGCAGCATTTACTAAGATTTTCTCACAGTCTATGCAGTGCATTCTCTACTGACAGGTCGTGGTGGCAGTTAAAGTGACCTCAAACTAAATTGCCTATAATGTTTAAACTAAGACATATGAAATACTGGGTGTATTTTCATAGTTGGGGTAATTCATATGTAATTCGGTTTCATCTTTCATACAAAGAATTGATATATCTTAAGTATTGATACTGCAGCTTATGAGACAACTGGGCAGTTTAGTTCCTGAGTAAACTTTCTTGCGTACTGCAGAATGTAGGTATTATTAGCATCCTAGTCTATTATCTAACTACACCAAAACTCTGTTGCAACACACAAAGGACTTTAAGATCACAAGATCACCCAGGGACATTAGCTACTGAACACAAAGGATTCTTTTATTGCTATTATTCATCTGCAACAATGCTAGACAAGTATTCTGAAAGAACAGACTCAGCTGGGTGAATTAAGCAAAACATCTGATACAGTACTTCACAGAGAATTATAAAGCATATATTAGGACAGAACCTGGAGTTCTGTTTGGAAAATGGTATACCTTTTTGGCCTAGCTATATTCCCAAATTCTTTTCATTCTGCCATCTATTCTTCACATGGAAATGCTTTAGGCAGAAGTAATTTTCCTAGGAACAAACAAGATCCTTCCTATCCCTGGATGTCTGTGCAAAATCATATGAGAAAACCACTTCTAAGTGGAAGCTGTTAAGTAGAGGTAATTTATAATAATCATCAGGAGGGGAAAAAATGCCAAGATGTCCACATTCTGTCATGTCTTGCTGTGTTTCTGAAAAATCACTAAGCGTCTCTTACTTAAGACAGCCTGGTCTACAAGACATCCTTATGCCTATTAACAGTCTTAAAAATACTACATAGGATTATCTTGTTGATGTAGATAATTATGTTATAGCGAATTATATCAAATGAGATCTGAGCTTACTGGAGTACCAATATATGAAAAGCATACCAGGAACATGATAGTCACTTCAGATTACCGTGTTGCTGTGATTTACACAGCCAAACAGTGAACATAACTGTATAGTGCAGCCATTATAAATTGTCATAAAATCAAGTACAGCATATATGTAAGTTTTCCCACGTCACCCCAACCTGTAATACAACATTTTCACTCTTGTGCAGGAAGGCTTAACACCGCATTTACCTTATCTTTCAAGCACATCAGATGAATAATGTACTTCATTACAGATTCACATCTATACTAGCTTAGTGATTTCCAATAGGAGCACACAGGAAAAAAATAATCTAAATTTGAATAAGATTGTCTACACTATAGACACAGCAAAGATGTGAAAGCAGTATTGTGTGAAGATGTTAATAAAATATTTGTAGTGCTTAGCACAAGCATATAGACAAAAAATTTCTTGTTGCTTCTACAGCAACACAGTACAGCTAATTAAAGCATCATCTGACTCTTTTTTTTAATGCTACAGTTGCAAAATCCTGCTGAAAAGAAAAGGTGATTACAGATGGGCTTGCTATCCTGACAATTAACTATGGCTGCTTCTCCCATTTGCCACATTTGGTACTTTTTTCTGCTTTAGTAGGTACAAGTAATAAGAATTTTTATCACATTTCATGCCTGCAGTCCCTGACAGAATTGCCATCCATAAATTTGCACAGCATACACAAAATATTGAGCTATCAGCTCTTTATGCTACGCATGCATGAGAAGAATATAATACATCAGTGATGAGGAATTGTTGTTCATAAATCAGTGACATAGATGATAAAACAAGGAATTTTCCTAAAATTTAAAATACAACATCACTGATTTTGCATACTGGATTCCTGTGTTATTACATAAATAGTTCATGGAATTAAATGAGGGACACGGTTTGAGCAATGTTCCTTTTTCCGCTGTTACATTAGCGGAAGGGATTCCCCCTCAAGAGCAGACAATATAAATAGGATTAAAGAAGATGAGCGATCACACCAGAGTACATACGTCTACATGCAAGCAGCATAAGAACATCAACACAACTCATTACCTGACACTGAAGACCAAAGTCACCTAGTATTTTCCTTCCTCCCTTTTCAAGGGCTTCTCTAGCTATGCATAAAGATCATAACATCCATACTTTTCACATAAAGGACCATCTATTTTTTTTTTTTTTTTTTGCTCCTTCAGATTATTCTTGAAACAATAATCCAAGCTGAATTCATCGTATTTCACAACAATATGACACATTTTCACCAAATCTTATTAAAATACTTATTCTAAACCTGTCATTCTGTTTTCCTGCTACTTTTGAGTCTCACCTTCACAGAAATAGTGATAATTTTATCAATGATTTCTACGGTAATTTTAAATAAGACATCGAAAACAGCACCCAGGAGGCATCTCTGTACAGAGGAGTACACAGTAAGATATGTGACCCAAGCTGGATCATGTGACAGGTCCAATCATCCTTTTGACAAATCATGAGATTTGACAAAGGAATTGTATTCTAGACTAGGATCTAGTTCATGCTCTCCTTCTAAGCCTCTTGGATTAAGTGACAAAACTATTCTTTCGTATCTTGTGTCACAGATGAAAAGTGCACAGAGCAGAAATGTGCAATTTAGGGTAAAACAAAGCCTCACAGAATCCCAGGATGCTAAAATGCAGGTTTAAATGCCAAGACTGTCTGAGACAATCTGAGATACGTGATCTTTACTCTACATAGCTCATTTTAAGGCTCTCATTTTTAAGTCACAACGGACACCTTTAAAGCATTACATTAGAAAGCTGTATTTCTATTTTTATACTTCATGTGTTACAGCAGTTGTGATTTTCTTGATCATCTCCTACGTAAGGCTCTGAATTTCAGTTTAGGGCCTCAGCTTTTGCCCTTATCAACTGTGAGCTGAGAATAAAATCTTAGCAATGAATGAAGTATTTTAAAAGGCTTAGAGAAGATAACTTAATACTACTAAGAGTTTAAACATTCTTTAAAATGTCAGGATTCTTGGTACCACAGATCCGAACTTTTGCAGATTCCCCTGAACACATACGTATATATTCCCCTGAAAATTTCAGCTCAGTGGAAGTGATCTTGTGGACCTTCAGCACTCCACAATTTCTCCATTTCTGTTTTAAAAGTCATTTATACTCTGTGTGTATGTCTTAAAAAACATCTATCCTCGTACTGTTATTTCCTATGTTACTTGCATTCTGCCGCTTAGATACTGGTTCACTTCAATGTTTCTGCTCCTACACAGCTTGTAAACATTTTAAGAAAAGCAGTCCTGATGAGAGAAGCTCATCCACTACACCAGCAAATGTCAAGTATTTATAAAGAACAGTTCAATGTCTTTGCTCTCTGACTTTAATTTGTATCAGAATTAGATGCTGGTTTATAAGCACTCTGGAAAAAAAATGCCAATCTCAGAGTCTGACAGAATGCTACTACTGACACTTACCTACAGGGGCAGGATCCATGTAAGCTGTAGGGTGTGTATTTTACAGCAACTCTGTTTTTTGTTTGCTTTTTCGGCATTTAGAAAGATCTTCCACCTTCACATTGTAACATTAAAGTGTCTCCTCTAATTTCTTATTTAATTATTGTCACCTTGCTAAATACTCTTTTAGGCTCTCATTTCATGCCTGGTCAGCAAGGGCAGTTGTCAGTTACATGTGAACAGCTTCAGTATTGCAATACTCAGTAGTAAGCACTCTTCACCATACAAATTAATTATGCATCAATAAACGGTCACTTTTTTCTTTTAATTCACTGAAAATCTACAGTCTACTTTGTCATTTTATAATTAAGCACTTACTTAAAACTTATGGTTACTAAACATATAAGGTTAACAGCTCAGAGAATTCTTTCTGCAGACCAAAAGAAACAGCCTTGCCACAAATGAATACTAACAGAACGCATTCTGAGACATGAGAAACCCTAAATGCATCCATTAGTCCTTTTTTTTTTTTTCCCCCCCCACTGGCATACTTTGGAATGCTGTTTTTGTGCCACAGAACCAGCTTTGAGCAGTAGACACCCCTCCATGCCCCCATACTCTTGCTACTTTTTGCAGGTCATCAAGATGGAAAAGACCCAAGTTTTCAGTTTTGAAAAATCAGGCACCTAATCAGAAGGCCAATATTCTAATTCAACAAGTATCTTCGCCTATAGCATGCCAGATTCTTTAGCCCTCCAAAACAGTTGAGTCATCTATCTAAACTTTCATGGAAGCAGAAACAGTACCTGATTTTCTCAGCTAATCAACATTTTTCCTATTCCTCAGCAATACTGCTAACATTGATTGTCTCAGAAGATCATCAGGTAAAATTATACGAATACTAGTTCCAACAATCGTGCATTATTGGTATCGCACACAAAGCTTCCACTGAAAGCAAACACTTGCTCTTTATCCCCTGTAGAACTAACAATTCATTAAACCATTTATTTTCAATGTTCCCTTTAAATACTAACTGCATTTATTGCTCATCCATGAAAAATACTAAAAAACTTATCCCATTCAACGTACTATCATTCACAGATATAAACCTGTACATCAACTGATAAGATAATCATATTAACTAGCCTGGAGACAGCACTATCATAATGCATACATGCACGTTTTTTGCCTCTTAGTGATTTCACCATACATTCTGCCATAAACACAAATACGAACCCCTAAATTCATGTGTCTGTGATTCTTCTCTTACCAGAAAATAGTAAGATACCATATTTGTCATTGCTCACTCCTTTGGAAGCTCTTTTTTTGAGGGCTAACTTGATAAACAATAGGAAATTGCCTAAGCTAGAGTGGAGTAATAAGTAGTATAGGTCTCCTGAGAATGGTGCTAATAACTCCATTACTTCTAAGATCACATATACTTCCAAATTATTTGAAGTACACCATTGTTCATGCCAGGTCTACATTCTTTCTTTGCATGTATTTATGATTTATACATTATTTGGAACTAGATTAAAGTTCCATAATCTTTTTAAAGACTCTTTCTTGTCCTATTATGCAAAATATTTTCCTTCTTTTTCATGCCTGATGCTGCCTTTCACTTCCTTAAAGAAAAGGATGTTAGCAGAGGTACTATGCTAAACCTATTGAAAATATTTGTATTTGAAATGAATTGAGATACTTTTCAGATGTTTAGATTTTCAGTGCATCTCAATTCCACTGCAATGGAATGAAAAATGGCCACTGCAGTGCTTCATGGAAGTTACTCTGAAAGTGCCTCATAGTTTCCTTCTATTCTAGAGGAGCTGTTTCACAGCTGAGTGTCAGCAAGGTAGCATTTTGTCATGAAAGGTAGTCCCAAATTACATCATTCCTTCTTCCTCAGAAGAACATTAGTTCATTTTAAAACTATTTTTTATCCTGATAGGGTATTTATAATGAGGTCTATTTAAACTAATTGATTCTGCCAGTACTAAAATATCCCACCAGGACTAAAAATATCCACACTGAATTTGCTACTTCCATAAAATCTCTATAGCAGCAGTTCCAAAAATATGGTATGTAACACACAAGCCATTTTTTCCAAAACAGGAGGAAGAATTGGTCATGACCAAGTGTAGAGTGGCTACAATTACTGATGGTGAACACCTGTGTACACACACACTCTATAAAGCACTGCTCTAAAGCCTTTCCTTTCCATTAATAATCTGACAGATTCATTACCATGTAGCTAGATAAAGGCTCTATTTTAAATGCAAGACCATTTAGTTATGGATGTTAAGTGTCATATGAGTAACAAATATATTGACTGGGAAACTAGCTGGCAATTTAGTATACTTCACCGATTTCTTCAGTAATTCGGTAAATCAAAAGGAACTTTTCCAAAGTTTTCTAAGAAGATTTCACAGAAGTCCATCTTAATGAAAAAGTATTTCCCTTAAGAAGCACTGCTTTCCATCACTCTCCAACATCTCCCTGCTACCCGTCAGAGAAAAGAAAGACCACATAAGTTTGCTTCAGATGTCTGCATGGACAAATCAAGATGACAACGCAATATTGTTTCAAACAGTCATTATCCTGACGTGCTTAGCTGAACTTGCAGTAATCAGCCCTGAGAGTGCAGAAACCCTGAAGCTGACTTGGTTTCATCTGTTTTAGCACTTAAACTGTATATTAATTAATGATGTGACCTCTGAACACATAAAGCACTTTTCATCATGCACTAACAACCAGCCTTAAAGCATCTGTTTATCAACACTACTATTATTTTCTACTTCTGTAATATTTCCAAGCATTTTTGAATGGTATCTTAGGTTCTTAATACTTCTCCGACTGAACTTTTTCCTTCCCCACTGGAACACATAATGAAAGCAAGAATGAATAATTAGCAGCTTTTGCCATTGTTGACAAATTCTTAGAGCTTGTAACTGTAAAGATTTTGGCATTAGAGAAAATCTAGTTGGTTTCAGCAGTAGTAATGTTTGTAGGAACTGACAATGGATTTGCATGACTTGTCTCAAAGACCTCATGCACTAAGTTTATAATGACCTTGCATCATGGTTTACTCGCGGTTAACTTTCGGTCCGTCCCCCCTTCCTTGGGCAAGCCTCAGGTGTACTACATCCCAAACAGTCAAGAAATTCCTTTGCATCTTCTCCTCTGCCCACACTTGCCTTCTGGATCAGGTCATCTATGCCACAGATATTTTAGAATTGTTACTCTTTTGCTTATCCTAGTCTCCACAGTTAAACTTTTCAAACTTCAGTAAACACCTATGAACTTCTTTCTTGGATACTGTGGATTAACAAGGTAACAGATCTTGAATGGTGATTTCTAACAGTAGCAGAGCAATGCTACTTAATTAGAGAGTTGTTCACATGTATTCCATGCAGCGATGGGAACCCAACAGACCTTCTCCCCATAGCACAAGAAGGCTGATCAAAGAATACAGTGAAATATAAAAACATTTTCATTCAAATGCTTTTTTGAAAGGAAATGGAAGTTACTTTCCAAATTAAGCCTAAGATTCACTGGAGAAAAAAAAATCATAGTTTAGTAAAGCAATTCAATGATTCTTTGGTCTACAGATACCTTAAAATATTACGTAAATAATAATGGCATTTAGTATTCCCAGAATTACCTAATTAAATTAAGTTAGTTTTGTATAAATCATTCAATAGGGCCAATCAGATGTTAAGTCATTTTAGTATCATTTTTTAAGAGAAAAACTGAAAGCGTAAACGATTCAATTTTTAGGTTGCTTTTAGGTGTTTGTACTCCTGTCTCCTAAGACATGCCAGACTGAAACAAAGCAATGACTACCTAAGTGGATCCAAGATCATCTGGTTAGGCTAAATCCTAAAGAAAAATGCAGGCATGAGACAATTAATTGAAGTGTTCATCGAATGTGGAAGAAGGTATGAAATGCAAATACAGCCTTTGCTGTATTACCAGTGTTTTAGGTATCAAACATTTTAAGAAAAATCTAGATTCTTAATGGTGAAAGAAATACTTTCCATATGTAAAATTTCATTTAGGTCAAACTGCTTTCTGCCTAAAAGCAATCTGAAAGGAAAATTTTCAAGCAGTCATTTCCGACAACCTCACTAATTAACTCTTCCATCCTGCTTTTTGACCTTTCTGATCCCCAAAACACCTTGCTCTGAGGTTGTTATACTTTTATTTCAACGATGTTTGTAAAGTAGATTGACAAACAATTTTTTTATTTTACTATCTTCCAAAATTGATGCAAATCCTTTTAGAAGGGAATTGGAACTCTTCAGAAAGATTTGAACAACAGGGTGCTGTCTGTATTCCTGCAACCAGAGCCACTTTGGTGTCACCAATGATTTTACCGAAGAAAATGAACGAGAAAGATCAGCTGTGGCACTCCTCTAGATTAAAACAAACAGATCCCCCAAAACTTCTGTTCTGATTTCTTACTTGGTGCCTACACAAAGGACTCTGTAAAAATCAACTATGAAAGAAAATGTCATTTCTGAACATTGAGAAGTTTCTTATTTAGGTTCTACTTTCTGTTGCATTTTTCAGATATGACTAGGATAAACTACCAAGTTTCTGCTAGAAGAATTTTATTTCAGTCAAGATATAACCAGCTCTTAAGCAAGCAAAGTGTTTCCATCTGCACAGAGTGCTGCACCTGAACTCTGTGTTGGAGGTTTCATCCTGCCAACATTTACATGCTGATTACTCCTATAAAACTTGAGAGTCATTTCCCCAGCAGCACCTGGATTAATTGCAGAGTGACTAGCAAATGAAACATGAAGATACTGTTAAATCTGCCAGTCACTATACAGCTAATAATTCTGCAGAATTAACAAGAAACATTGGAGTATGACCTTTTGATATACCGCAGCCCTGTTTTTGTATCTCTCTTCATTTGTTGCCACATTTAACAAAAACAACCAGAAAAAAATAAATTCTCTTCCTTTCAGCCATTAAAATCAAGCTTTAATTATATCAAGGAAAAAAAAGTAAGTGTAAAGGTTGCTAAATCCAAACAGCCTGTTACTGAAAGAGTTGAACACTTCTTGGTTGGAGACACTTCATGCTGACATGCAGATCAACAGCCTAGTAATTGTGCTTTAGTTCGTACACTGAAAAGCAGTTAGCTGAAAGTAAAATGCACTTCTTAAAATTATGGCGAAAATTCTTGTTGAATAAAACAGAAATCCTAAATTCATAAAGAAATATAGATAAAATACCTTGGCCATGGCTTGATTTTATGATACAACCTCCCTCAAAAAAGGCAACGTGAGCATTATAGTGGATCTCTGTTTTCATCTGAGGAACGTAAGTGCCTTCAAAAGCATTTCAAAGATGTCCTTATTTCTTCCCTCTATGCCAACAACTCCCTTCTCAAAGGAGAAGAAGAAGAAAAAAGGCTACTTAACCAGTCTAAGATGCTAGTGGTTTCTGATGGCTTACTTTATAGGAAGAATCATGTCTAACAAGTCCAGTACAATCACCTGAACAGAACTGTTTGGGAATATTTTTTTCTTTTCTCATCAGAAAACTGTGAATTATTGGAAAGAAAAATTTTAATGGAAAAATATAATCTGGAACAAAATGCTCACAGATACCTACCTTCTTCAGAAAAGCAAAGCAACCAGATTTACTGTAGGGCCCATATCCAGACAGATGCCCTAAATTCTGAGTTTGTTTCATTTGCATTATTTCTTCCTCTCACATTATTTTTGTCAATTATTGATGAAAAAGTTTACTTCCACTGTAATGCAGGATAAAAACAACTTTACAAACCTCAACAGTACTTGAAAGATAAAAGTTTGATTTTCTGACACATTTTGATTTAGAACAGCATTCCAGAACTTGCCTAGAAAATAACATGGACAATCTCTTATACAATAGTCTCAGAAACAAATGATGACAACTACTGATTCCCTATCCATAGATTCGACTGTATTTTCATGGGAGTAAGAGTAGAGAATTTTAGAATCAAGGTAACATAAGCAATATTAGAATTAGGACAGCATTTGAATGTTATCAAAGAAAACTATTTCCACTTAATTCTCACATCTATAATGGGAATCTGCAGCTTCAGGATGTAAAATGCGTATGTCTACTGGAAGCGCAGTATAATCATATTAAGAAAACATAAATAGAGTGTTGGGGTTTTTTCTCTCCTGCTCTGTTAATCCTCAGTTAGAATTATGCTTTAAAGTAATAGTTACCCAAATCCTAAACAAATGATCTTCTCATGCTTTACTTGATAGATATCTGCTAAAATGTAAAGAAACTAAGTACTCTAGGAAGTTAGGAGCCTGGCAAACATTAGTAGACTGAGCACTCCTGTCACAAGCTTTCAACACACTTTATCCCTCCACCCTTTTCACAGAAGACCTGTTCCTCCTCATCACTTTCTTTCATTTCCTCTTCACTTACCATATCCTCCTTTGGAGCAATCAGGTCTCATGCCACACCTAAGATGCCTAACATTACATTCCCTACTGTGGAGCAGCCAAAGGAGGATAAACCTACAGACACTCCTGCAGAGGCAGAGAAGAAACATCTGTCTTTCTAGGTAGTTCACAGAATGGCTGAGGTTGGAAGGGACCTCTGGAGATCCCTTTGGAGATCATCTAGTCCAGCTCCCCTGCTTAAGCAGCGTCACCTACAGTACATTGCATAGGACTGCATGCTTTAAGCATCTCCAGAGAAAGAGACTCAAGGGCCTCTCTGGGCAACCTATTTCCAGTTCCTCCTTTCCAGTACAATAAAAGAAAGGCTGTCACTGATCCTGCAGTATAGGGGCACTTCAGGGAAGCACACCATAATCCTGGAGCTAGTTTCGAAAATACAGAACTGTAATTACCAGGCACCCTGCTTCACTGTGTTACAGATCCTAGCTTCCTAAGCCTTGGCCTGGCAGAATTGGGCCCAGCATTAAGAAGCCAGTCTTTTCTCTGTGTCAGCTAAGCTGATGCTTACATTACATGAAGCTGTATAAAACATCATCACTTATTAAAAAGGCACCTGCTTTCACAGCCAGTATGTTCCTATAGAGGCATCCTAGAAATTATAACTACTGGTTTTTATTCTGCTATCATGTTTTTAAAATTAAACTTAAAAGTTAATGACGTATGCTAAAATTTAGGTATTACTTCTACAAGATAATGCCTTTTCAAGTTTGAGAGTAACAATACCTCTAAGCTAACTATTTATTTTCTCTTTCAATGCCTTGTCTCTCAGGAACATCAGTTACCTGTGTGAAAAAAAGGGTTATATTTTTGGCCAAACACTCCTGAGCAACACAGGCATTCAGAAGAACAAAATCTGAACTCCACTGAATGAGGTGAGCAGATGGGCAGCTTTTTGGCCAGCACATGCAGTCTCCATATAAACTCTACAGCAAGGTACTTCAATTTTTGATGAGAACAAGCAGCAACAGAGGAGGATGTACCCAAATCAACAGGAGACATAAAACTGGAATGTCTGCATCCACAGGTGCTTACAGCTCTGTATACATGCAAGACTGGAGGTAATAAAAGCAGTGTTCATGCTTTTAGCTTCATCCCTCTGAGTCTAAAGCACACTTTCCTATCCAAAACTCATCTGTAAGCCACTTAAATGGAAAATATAGGCTGTATTTGGTTCATAGGTATTTGCCTGAAGAACTTTGCCATAGAAGGTACCAGTAAAACACAACAGTTCATAGTTCCTCCCATAGGATATAGGCTAGTATTAACTCTTACATGACTTAACTTCTCATACTGCCTTCCATCTTACCAAATCTTATTCATGTTTAAGTCTTTATATACAGTACCTTAACTGAAGTTTACTATTACAACAAGGAATGAGGATGGATAACAAGATGCATACTCTCTTTAAGTGATATTTATACATTTATGTCGTTGCCTGATTTAAGAAGTTGTCGTACATGGACTGAACTACTTCCGACAGCCAATCATTCATAGAATTTTATTCTATTTTTTAGCTCCTCCATCTTCCAAAAAACAATCTCTCAATTAACTTCTTCAACATGATTATGAGATTCCTAACCTGATAATACCAAGAAGCACAACATTTGGAGAAGATATTTTGATATGAACAGAGCTGGTAGCAGTAATACAGCAATAATTGCTGGCTCATTTACGGACTATTTAGCTCGTGCAGTGAACCAGATGAGAACAGCTAATGAGCACAGCTTCTTACTGTAATTAGTATAACAGTAGTGGCTCACAGATGATTTACAGTTTGCAAAAGTCTGTGTATTTACTGAAAAGCTTATGTCCTCTGAGAAGTTATGGCCACCTGATGACTTGAGGATGCCATGCTTCCCTCTTGAAAATCTTAACACTAATATATAACAAACTCAGAATCGACGTAAATCGAACAAGAATACAACATGGCAGGCTTGTGTGTGCTCTCTCTTCATCCTAGATGATTAGGACAAAATCTGCCAGTTGACATATTTTCTTTCATTTCTGTTGCAGAAGAGAAAAAAAACAAATGGTATAATTCTTGCCCTACTGCCACAGTAGAGATAGTTCTCTGTTGTGGAGATTCATAGCTCAATGGACAGAAATGAGAGCCCTGTAGAGATATAATTCAAACTGTCATTTAGATTAAAGAAGGGATAGAGAAATACGTAACAAGATGTCTGCAGAAGATTACTTGGTCAAAATTCACACGAGTACAATATTGATATTTACGGTACTACTTAAAACAAAAGAGGAAGAAAATGCTTATCTTTCAGAAAGGTTTAACTCTATTCCCTTCTTCAGCTCATACTTAGATACAGACTACTAATAGGCAAGACTGAATTGTCAGACTACACTGAAGTGGTATTTACCAAGTCTATGCAGAAACATTAAATACCTCAATTCTTCTGAGATGTTCAGCTCAGTGTTACAGATTCACCAGAACAGCGATTAATCTCAAGTTTCTGGACGTTTATCTGCACTAACTTTTACCCATCTGAAGTGATACTGTTCTTGAGGAGTAACAGCACAACGTTACTGAACATGTGAAACTACTCAGGCCTAGCACAACGACAGAAGAGGCCTTCCTTTACCTTAGCTCTCTACGTATGAAATCACAACTCTTAAAAGTAACCAAAAAATAATGCAGCTGGGAAATAACACTACATTACGAATGGTAATAGCGCACAGTTTAAAAAGTATAGACTTTTTCATTAGAGAAGAATATGATTTCTGGGTAAAATATACTTTTGCTTCAAAACATATTCAAGGCAATCAAGTTACCCAGTAACTTCAAATTCACTGGACAATTTTAGAGGAAACAAGTGACACAACACTTAGATTCAGAAACATCAGCAAAAGAACATGTTGCTGGAAAGTGATTTAATCATTGGACTATCATCAACACAATAAACCTAATGAGCTATATATATATATAAAAAAGTACACCTGAAGATGAAATGTGCAGACATGAAGTGTTCCCCCTTATGAGGGGAGGGCAGCATATACTTCTTCCAGACCTCTCTGGAATTATAGTAACCACACTTCCAGCTACTCTAGTTCATTATTTTCTCATTACAAATACCTCAAAACCAAAAAAAATTTTGCTTTAGAAATTCCATTTTAGATTCAATATTACATTATTAAATATTTATATTTAATATCAACATTAAGCTATTTATGCTCCAAAGATAGATCTATCTTTAATTTTGTTGCAAACCAAGAATAATTATTTAGAAAGCTCTGACAGATTGTTCATTTGTCTACACTCTTTTAATGAAAAGCTCCCTGTGAAATTAACAATAATTAAAAGTCAACTAGCTAGTTAGAAGATAACATGCAAGCAGACTGAGTAAAATTAACTATTGTATAATCCTAAAAAGAAATGGAAATTAAATTTTTTTTTTTTGTACCTCACACGTCCTACCTACTCTCTTTCACTGTATTTTTTGTGCTTTCAATGTATTATATGCTGGAGGTGAATTCTGAAGCATGATAAAATTTATTCTAAATGCAACATTACAGAAGTAATGATATCCATAAGGTTCACTCAGAGTAGGAAAGCATTATCTATGTCCAAATATACTATTACAAATCTGTTCCAAATGATCCGTACATGCCCATATTTAGTTGAAAGTGTTTGCAACTAATGTAGCAACCATTCAATGCAAAGAAGCTGAATAGTTCAGCCAGTGCAAGGAAAGGGCTTATCTAAAGACACAGAGACTTTTCCTACACTTACATATTTTGTCAACCTTTCATTAGTTTCATTTTCTTGCATATAGCCCTTCATCCCCACTGCTTCTTATTTTTACATCTTCTAATATGAGAAATGGTATATTTGCCATTCCTGCACAATTATCTCCCATTCCTATTTGGAAACTCTTGTGATTGTTTGTATAATGAAAAAAACCAAAAAAAAAAAAAAAAAAAAAAAAAAAACCCAAAAAAAAAACAAAAAAAACCCTCTGTCACAGTCAAAAGTCAGATATCCCACTTTTAGCTTCTGAAACCAATCATTTCCATCACAAACACTATTGAAAATTTTGGCTATAGAGCGTGACTAGTTTCTCATGTCACACCTAGTGTACTTAGATGCATTGATTATGTGCTTAAAGGTAAATGAGGGAGAGCAGTAATCTTGTATGAAAGCTGCACAAAGGCTTCTTCCTGTTTACCAGCAAGAAACAGATCTTTTTGGGGTTTGTTTTGTCAATTCTCCTTTCCTGTCATGACTTTAAATTTATCTTCATGAGCGTGATAAAACTGTCCATTCAGAATGCACATACAGAAGCCCTCCTTATATACACAATCTCTGCAAACTTTTCTCTGCAGAATTTCTGTAAACTGAGATTTTCACAGCTTTAGCCACTGGCTACACTGGAGTACATTTACACATGGATGGTGAAAGAACATGTCTTTCACAACACTAACTCCCACTACAAAACTACAAGTAGCTGTAACAAAACCAGAAGCAGCTCACAGTAGTAAGTGGTATTCAAGAGATGAACAAAAACATCTTCCTTACATTTTTTTTTCCTCTCCCCGAATCTTATCCATGATGAAAGTTTGGTAAATCTGGAAAAAAACTTAAAACAGGGTATTTCATTACAAAGTTAAGTACTTTTACCTGTATACTACTATTGTACACTTTCTTCCCTGAAATGCACAATTATTAAAAAGAAAAGCTGATGGTGTTAACTTTTGCTCTGAATTACTACTATTACTACTACTCTGATGTACATACTGTAAATGAACCTTCGAACTTTTAGTCCTACTCACAGCAGATTCTAAATCGCACTGTATAGTATCATAATTAGAGAATATTTCTGATACACTGTTCTGTTAAAAGAGTCCATACTTACAGAAGTAAAACGACTTCAAAATAAAGTGTGATCCATTATAAATGAAAAGTGTTTTCCCTGAACTGCCAATTTTATAAACCAAGATAAAAATTATTCTGGCTTCTGTCCTTCTTATGCATTGTCCCCTCTTTTACAGAGTTTGGATTTTTTTGATCCAGGTGCACCATCATTGACATCTTTACAACCTTGTGTTACAAGTTTGCACACCTGTAAACAACAAACCACACTACAGTGACAAACTGCATAAAACTCTGAAAATCCCCTGAACTGAAAGAAGTTCATAGAATCACAGAATTGGTAAGGTTGGAAGGGACCTCTGGAGATCATCTAGTCCAAACCCCCTGCTCAAGCAGGGTCACCTAGAGCATGTTAGACAGGGTTGCATCCAGGTGGGCTTTGAGTATCTCCAGAGAAGGTGACTCCACAACCTCTCTGGCCAACCTGGTCCACTGCTCTGGAGTTCCTGACTAGGAAAGTATAAGAAGGGAAGCATGATAATATATCCTTGCCCTGGTCTTATTTTTCCCCAGGAATCCACTTACAGCCACTTCTTTCCCCACTACTTCACTTCAGTGAGCCCCTACTGGCACACTGCAAGTGAGTCTGGGCCTAAAGGGCTCCTATCCTGCTCCTGGACCAGAACAACCTACCAGCTCTGTCCTATACTGACTGGTCACGGCTTTTGATAGATTATTGAAAACTATCAGTCTGGCTGGGACTCTGCAGCAGGCTTTGTATTGAAATGAAGCTATGATTTCAAGAAATGTCATCTCAAAGTCTAATAGGTACCACTCTATCTGTGGGATAAGCATGAGGCCTCGAAAGCATCACCGTGCCCTATGTAACATTGCGGCTGTGCCCAGGTATGAGGGACACATGGCCTGATGGTGTCCTGGTTGCCAGCAGTAATGCGGTTGCTGTGCTGGTCTAGGTAGAAGCAGGTTAATTGGACTAGATGAAAATCTGACCTGAACCAGTATGACCAGTTTCACAAACAGTTTTGTTCATGGAATTCAACACCTTACCTCTTGGCTGTGTTATCTGAAAAAATATAAAAGGAATAAAAACAAATAATAATACATACATATATATCTGAAAGGATAAGAGGTAGAAAGAAATCCAACCAGTAACAAGTCATGTTTCACGCACGATTTCATTAGGAGCTCATTTGTAAGAGTGTACTTTAGAATATCGAAGAGTAATAGTCTTTCAAATCATTGTAGAATTGTTTTTAATCCACTGCATAAAGGTAAGTACAAGGTCCAAGAAGTTTAACTTATTGTCTAAAAAAAAGTGTCAGCTGATTTTCATACCTCTTCGAAGTGTTGAACCTTCCTGAATATTTCAGTGAAATATGCAGCATCTCTGCTATTATCAAGACATTATATAAAATAAATTGCAAGAATACTCTTGATTTTTATACCCGTTTCTACTTAACTATATACAGTCACAGACCACCATTGTGTCTGACTTACCTGGAATAAAATAAATTATTAATACACAGACCTACACAATCTTTGGCTAGAGTTCCACTATGAGAACTTAATTACATATAGTATAACATTTTGAAGAATGAATCATTTAAAACTTTGATGTAGTTGCTCAGTATGAAAACGAAAACCAAATGAAGGTATCGTATCTACTCGTTTGTAAAACATGTTCACTAAAGCCAGTCAAAATTAGACTTGCTCTGCACCTTGATTATTTTAGAGCTTGGATTTTCCTGCTTTTACAAGTAGGTAAGATTTTTTTTAGGGGTCTCTCTCCCATGAGTTCTCATAAATTCCTTGGTCCTTCTATCACGTACTATTGAAAACATATCTTACTTAGAGGTAGGTACATACAACTTCTTCTATAGGTTTAATCTATTTGATCTGTTTCTTGGGGGGAAAAAAACCATACGATTCAAAGTCAACCATAATAGTTAAAAAAAGAGACTGACAAAGAGATAGCGTAACACATGGCACTAGTGAAGGACCATAGTTCTTCAGCTGTAAGATACCAAACCAGCTACCAAGATTCCCCATTAGTTTTTCCTCTAGCAAACTTCCACTAAATAATAGGAAATGACCCACAACATAGAAGTTTGCCCAAGTAACAAAGGACGCGGTGAAAAGTGAATAGAAAACCAGTCTATTACTATCCTCATACAGTAAAAAGAGAAGTTGTTTATCTGTGTGTTATTCAGAAAAAAAAGAATTTGATAAGAAAAAACAAACAAACAAGCGCAACAAGATTTCAGTTGCACAACAGTATTTGCCTTTAGACACTCAATCATCAGTATCAGAAGTCAGGAAGGTTCTATACATTTCCTCATTTTATTACTTCCAACTTCTTTGCAAATATATCAATTTTCCTTCTGTTCTGTCCAAAAAAGCTCCCATGTATTCCTAGGTTCATTAAAATCCTGGATAAAGGTCCAAAATGTTACAGTATAACTGCTCCCTTCCTTTTCTCATTTCACAGCCAAAGGATGTCTCATTTCTGTTCTGTTCTTTTTGCTGTTATCAAGCTTCTTTCTTTCCAACAGACTGTCTTAATGTTCTGATGAATGCGTGCCTACAACCAGAACACTGTTACTGCCTTACTCTTATTTCTATCCATTCTGTTGTGAAACATAATTTTCATAACTTTAGGAAAAAGGCTAAATGTATCGTGTGATTATTTAATTTCACCTCTGCATGGTACCTTTCTTGGTTCAGTCATCAAGAGTAGTCATAATCAAGAAACTTTCTATAGTCAATGGTTCTCTACCAGGACTCCAAGATTTCTTTCCCTCGAGTCTTCAGTAAGTATCTGCAGATTTTTATTAGTCTGAGGGACTGCATGCCATTTACATTAATCCGATGAGCTTTTATTATAGATTATGGATCAACAGCTAACCTTGGAAAGCAATCTTTGAATACTAAACAGAGTAAAGGATTTCTCTAGTTGGATCACAGACGTCAGTACACACCTACATCTAGCTGCAGGAGCTAATTTAACAAATACTACGAATCTTATGCAAAGACTAGAACTGAAATTTGAAAATTTTTGGTTTTCCTAGGATAGCTATTTTATCATTTGGACAATACTACTATCAAGACCTTGCAGCTGGGTCCTTTCAGAAAAGAAACAGGAAGGTGAGTATATTACAATTTTAAAAATTCTGTTTTCTAAAGATGTGCAAAAGATGCACTTGTTCAGATGGAGGTAATCTCCTCAAAAAATTTGCTTGCCAACACTTGAGTTTCTAATCTAAACAGGGATATCACCAAATCATAAAATGAGTTACTTTGGTTTTCCTACTTGGGTTGGAAACAAAAGCAAAGAAAGAAGGTGACAGAACTTTAAGAAGCAGCTTTTGTGCCTGAAGTTGCAGAATAATGTGCATAATGATTTCACAAATGTCACACAGTATGGTCTAGAAGTATACATCAGTGCATTCACCTTAAAGTCACATATGCACAACAAAACAAACAATAAATAATGAGATCCTGAAACCAGACTGTCACTGAAGTAGCAATTGTGTGTATCTTTTTTTGCTTCAGTGACTCTTTCCTTTTAGCCTGAGACACAAACAGAACAAACAATTAGTGGAATAATTGATGATCTGTACCTTCAAAGCTTGTGGTGATCAGGGTTATGCTTTGTAAGTCTAATAATGAGAACACCTCTTGCTTTGTGATTAGCATGTTGCCTGCTGTTCACCAATGGTACTTGGGAGGTACATCTGTATCAGACAAAAGATTTTTTTTTTAAATCTGCCCTTTTCAGTTAGTGAACCCCTAATGAACTGATCTTTTGTCCCTTGATAGTTTTGGATTCCGATTATACTTCTTTATGGAAATGGAGAAATTATTACATATGTGATATGTTTTCTAGAAGCTAATACTGCCTTCTGATATGGTTGAATCGTAGCTGATCACGATATGTAAAATAATGCTGTAAGTATTAAAAGGCTCTCCTAGTTTTTACATATGTTTTCTTTCTTTCCCTGGGTTAATCAAGTATTTACATTTCTTTTGAGTCAGATTTTAAAACATCTATCCACATCTAGTCTAGTAAACTTCTATTTATAATGAATAAGAAAGCCTAATCACAGAATCACAGAGTGGTTGAGGTAGGAAGGGACCTCTGGAGATCATCCAGTGCAGGCCCCCCGTTCAAGCAGGGTCACTTACAGCACATTGCAGAGGATTGCAGGTTTTGAGTATCTCCAGAGAAGACTTGACAGCCTCTCTGGGCAACTTGTTTCAGTGCTCTATCACTCTCGGAGTAAAGAAGTTTTTCCTCATATTCAACTAGAGCTTCCTGTGTTTCAGTTTGTGCCTGTTGCCTCTCATCCTACATTGGGCACCACCGAAAAGAGTCTGGTCCCATCCTCTTGACACCCTCCCTTAAGGTATTTACAGACATTGGTAAGATTCCCCCCTCAGTCTTCTCTTCTTAAGGCTAAACAGGCCCAGCTCTCATGGCCTTTCCTCATAAGAGAGATGCTCCAGTCCACTACTCTGGACTCTCTCCAGTTGCTCCATGTATCTCTTGTACTGGGGAGCCCAGAATTGGACACAGTACTCCAGATTTGGCCTCCCCAGAGCCAAAGAGAGTGGGAGGACACCTCCCTCAACCTGCTGACGAGGCTCTTCCTAGTGTACCCCAGGATACCACTGGCCTTCTTAGCACAAGGTCATATTGCTGGCTCATGGTTAACTTCTTGTCCACTAGGACTCCTAGGTCCTTCTCTGCAGAGCTGCTTTCCAGAAGGTCAACCCCTAGCCTGTACTGGTGCACAGGGTTACTTCTGAAGCAAATTACACTTACTGATGTCAGGTCTGTGTGTCTCTTATTCCTATTTTAAACTGAGAGAGATAAGGCCTAGAACCATACAGAAATAGCTTCTCCAATAGTTAACTCCAATTACGCAGTCACTAGTTGCTTTAGGGAAAGAAAAAAAGAATCAAATAAACTCTCCGAATATGGGTAGGATCATTCAGACTGAAAATGTTTTATGCCTCAAAAGTAAACAATAAGTCTGAAGATGACAGCAGAAAAGAAGATAATATCCCAACCATTCACTTAGCTACAAGATCAGCACCAAAGGAACTCAAACTAGGATCTACTTACGAGATTAAGGACCACTATGGTTTCCACCCAAGGTAAAAAAACCATATATATACACACACCCCAAGACACCACTTACTTCTAATTTAAAAATATTTATCTATTAATGTGAAGAAGTAACACTATTCCAATTTGGGAAAAGCAGCTCAGATCTGTATAGAATCTTATACAAACTAGCAAACTGACATGTATTTTCAGAGGTACAGTGTGTCACCATTAAGGCTTTATTTGTGAATGAACATGTTGCAGTACTGATGCCTCCTTACAACGCATCCATTTCACTTCAGTTAAACTAACAGTACTACATTTGCTTCCAAAAGAATAAAGTAAACATGGAAAGGAACTGACAGTAAGCATTTATGTAATACTATGCGAACAAGCAGAAACACACCTGACTGCATAAGAATCACAGCTCCCCGGGCAATGCTGCAAAAAAACATCCATCTCAATGGGTTTTAACACTCAAAAACAAGCAGCAGACTGCGCTTTGGAAGCAAACTCATGCCAAAGCAAGAGCCAAAAATAGTAAAATACATATTTGGCCTCTTCCCCTATAACTGTGTTCAATTTCTCTCAATATATTAAACACTACATACACATTAGTAACATCAATTCTTGAGTACATGCTCGAGCAGATGGGAAGTGGCTAGTTACCACAAGTAACTTGCAGCTCTTATGATTCCGTAACATACCTTCTATAACAGGTTTGTGTACAATATGCAGCCTCAAACATTACTCTTATCTGTTACAGCTTTTAAGAATGAAAAAGACTAAAATGAATTAGCTGTTTCCTCAAGTGGTGACTGAAATAAACAACTGTCACAGTCACACTCTAAAAGGACAAAACGATAAACGATAGACAGTATTATTTAATCTATTAAAAAAAATGTGTGAAGGATTCAATGCAAGTATGGGTACGCTACTGCGCAACACTATGCATCAGCATGCTGGATTCACATTGGCTGTGATATGAAGGACAGTGGTAAAACAATAGCTTAACAATGACTCAGTTTACTGGACTGACTATACTCAGAGGTCATGCTTTTATTAACAACTTGTAACAGTAGCAAACACAGAACATTCAGGCTATACAGGTTCAGACAAATCACTGTACTTATTTGTAACAGCATATACTCATTATTAAGCTTGTAATGCATTTAGTTTGGTCTCAAAATATTTTGTTTCGACAAGATGCACTTCAGTCTCATAACGTAAAAAAAAAAAAAAAAAAAAAAAAAAAAAGACATTCTGACCGTTCTTTCCATTTTGTATGCCTTGCACAGGAGAAAAAGCACATGACAAAAAGGAAAATGAACAGATGTCAGGATACAACATTTTAAATGCTAAGAACTTTCTTAAGTACAGAATTTTGGACAAAAAATTCCTAACACTACTTCAAGGCCAAGGGAAGATTTATAGTATTCCATTGACAGGCTGAAAGTATCCTTGAAACCCATTGGAGCTAAAGCATTTTACACTGATTGAATCTGAACCTATTCTATTAACCTTTGACAAGACAGAATATTCAACTGAACCGAGGTAATTTTACTGTGCTTGGAACATGGTTACAGAAGAGCACTTAAAAAAAAAAAAAAAAAAAAAAAACAAAAAAAACCAGTAAACTAACTATAGCATGCAATAACAAGCTTTTGCTACAAGAACTCTAACTTCCTTAGATTTTCACATTTTTCATATATTTAAGAATACCATGTACTTCTGTATTTTTACTACTTTCTGGAGATTTTTACTTAAAAGCATCTTAAGATTAAAGCAAGTGTGAAATAAAGACCAGTAAAAATTGGCTGCATGATGAACATGATTTACTAGATCTTGAATCTTCTCATTCACAGACGCATTAGACAAATTAAGCACATCAGAAAACCTTCACCTATGTAGCAAGACTCTGTATCACTGTCTGGAATCTCTCCTGAAAATGTAACTTTTCTGTAATCCATATAAAACACTAAAAGACCACACAATAGGCAACTGAGATGTGTTGTCATCTGTTCAGTCTAATAACCAGAAGTTACAAAGCCCTACTATACTTCTTGCCTACACTGCTTTTAAATTACTTCCTGAGCCAGCAGACGGTATTTACAGTTCTCATCCAGGGTGAGCCTAAGCAACTGGTGCTGTTTTACTGAAGCACTGCTGCTTAGCTGCAGGATAATCACCAAATGGCAGGGGAGAAGTACCAGATCTTCTGTGAGGGATGGCCCTCCCTGGAATCCTGTGGAATCTCCTTCAGTATTTTGAGGAATAAGACCTTCCTCACAAACCTAACTTCTACAGACTTTATGCAAAAACAGGGCACTCACTAGAGCCCCACTTAACCGGCTTCAGGCTTCAAGCAACTGCAAATTAGTTCCCAGCTTATCTGATAGATTAAGACCTTATGGAATAACCTGGTAAACGCAAAGGGAAGCAAATGAAAAAAAAAAAAAAAAAAAAAAAAGGAATGAGGAAATAAGTCTAATTGGCCAAAAATTATATAATAACTTAAGTTTTAACAGTCTCCTTTCTGCAGAGGAAGAAAAAAGTACTAGCTGGAACATTATTCGCCATCCTCATCCTGCAAGCTAGCAGGTCTCCCTGTGAATACCAGCCTGAGAAAGAATCTGTTCACTGCTATCTTCCTACTACATTTTTCTTTATTGTGATGGTAGGATCTCTACATTATGGGTTCTATGCTAAACCCACAATTACCATGCTATTCAGGGGAGCCTCTTTCCTAAAGATAAGAATCACTGCACAACAGACCTCTAGTCTTCATCATGTGGAAAAAACTCATGCTTCTACCAGATAAATTGTGGCAATCAGCCTCTACTCATATCTAAGAAGAATCTAGGCTATTGTATAAAAATAATTACAGAATATAAAACACTTAAGTTTTTTAATTTTTTTCCCCCCAAACTAATTCTAATTAAGGGAAGTAGCTAGTATTAACTCTAAGTCCACAGAGGAAGAAACTATTCAAATAGTAATTACTGGTGCCAAAAAAGAAAACACTATTTCATTTATTACTATTATTTACTGAAGTCTCAAAAAGGTCTGAATTATTTACATTTTAGAACTCCCGTTGTGCAAAAACCAGCTTACTATAGTGAACCTAGTCCAAAACACACCAAAATGAAGGAAAAGCTGTTCTTCGTTTTAACCTCTTAATCAGTAAATATACGCAGATATAAGGGCTGCTTGTTACTGAAAATTAACACAGTAACTTCTACTCCCCACTTTTTATGGAAGCCCAGCATTTTACTAGCTACTCCACTATGACAATTAGTGACTCTTAATGGTGGAGTACCTTTGGTTTTTGTATTTCAGATTGATTTAACACAGACTCTGGCCCATTTGATAACAGTCTCCTGCTAATGACCCAAGAGATTTAAACTCAAACTCAAAGGAGAGCTGCCGCATAAATCATGACAACTAGGAAAAACAAACCAGCCAGCCTACATTTCAGAGGGGGGAAGAAAGGACAGCGCATAGCGTTGAAAGCTTAATCCCTTTGTAAACATCACTTCAGAGCTTGCCGAAGAGGCACGATTCCTTCGCCTAACCGCACATTGCTACCCGCGCGCTCCCCACACGGCCGGCGCCTCCGGAAGCTTCTGGAAAGGAGGCGTGGCCCCGGCGGGAAGGGGCGGGGCTGACGGGCCGGGGGCGGGGCCGGGGCCGGGGGCGGGAAGGGTTTGCCCGAGGGGGTGCCGCGCGGCCCAGCAGCAACGGCTCACTCGGCGAGGCGCGGGCAGGTTCGTGTCACCTCTTGGCTGCGCTTTGAAGCCTCTTTCAGCTCCTGCCCAGCAGGCTGAAGTCTCTTCTCTATTTCAAAAACTGGTTCTATCGTTCTAATAAAATGGAGTTCTCCTAGGTCCAAACAAGAGCATACTGAACGCAGGGTTTAGGGAAACGTGCGGCAGAAGATCCCGAGACTTGGGCGCCATCGCAAGCCGTGCAAGCGGGAAATGGTGCTTTTCTCAGAAGGAAACGAATAATAAACATGTAATGGATAGGTAAGTTTTCACATAATTTTTGTCTTAATCAACAGTTTCTTAAGCAAATACTAAATTGTTGCTCACAGAACTTGGAGCGTGTACTGGTGATTTCATGCTTCCTGTGTCATTTTAAAACAGTGGAGATGACAGATACATGATTTCATTTGCGTCCTTTAAAAGGTTTCAGGACATGCTTCTTTGGGGGAAGGGGAGACCAAAGGAGGAAAAGGGTCATGACACTGTCCAAATTTTTCCTCTCTGCAATAATCATTTAAGTGTGACAATGTCTCATTAGATGCTTATCAGTTAACTGTCAAAATGTGCAGGCACTACAGCCAAAATATCAAGGTATTAGAAGCAGGTCTGTAGTTTATGCGATGTGTACTCTTGTTCTTGCCGTATTTCAGAAGGTGGTGTCTTCAAAACAGTAACAACTTAAATTCGTTATAGTTTGAAAACAGAAGGTATTCGAATTGAAACCTGAAGTAAAGACTCAGATTTCTTGGTCAAACCTATCATTTCAGTTCTCCAAGTTTTATTTTCTTATGTAACATGAATTGTAAAGAAAAGCTATAATGCTACTCAGTAAAATTAAAAGCACACCAAATGGAAAGGAGCCTGTTCCATCTTTTGTAAAACCTTGACCAATAAAAGAAATAAATTTAATGAAAATTGATCGGTTATATGGTTCTATGGTTATATGTTTATATGGTTTATATGGTTATATGGTTATATGGTTCTATGTTATAGAAACATAGTGTACATACAATCATTTCACAGATAAAATCTAATATGCCTGATAATTTGTTTTTGGTTAGAAGATACTGTATTTATATTCTTATCTGTGTAAACTGATGTAGTTGTATTCATTTATGAACTGTGACCAAAACTGCATTTAGGAGTTCCTACATTCATTTAGAGAACAAATAGTCTATACCTCTAAAAATAACACCTTCCTCCCCCCTCCAAAAAAAAAAAGAAAAAAAGAAACCCTAAAAATAAAATAGGAAGCCTTCCTTCCCCTCACCCCTCTACCCTGCCTTGCTGTTTAAGCTTTCTTTAGTGCTATTTATAAGAGGATATAATGTGGCAGCATGTTTCTCTGGAACATCCATTCAAATGAATGGAATTCCAAGATGTGACAGGTCTGTTCAGATGCACAGGATAAAAGCATTTGATAAATACATCTGCTACGTCTTTCAACATAGAAGCAATTAATAGTATTAGTATTTAAGTAATCATAATTAGAGTTCAAAGAGCACTACGTTAAGATGTATGGGGGAAAGGTAAGACCTCTTGCAGTGCTATTGTTTCAGTTAGACTAGGACAAGAATGTCAGATTTTTCGGGAGGGGATAGTCGAATTCCCTGACATCTGGGGATAAATTCAGATTTGCTTTCATTTCTGTGAGGAATGCTTTCTGATATTAATGGACAATAATCTAGTGATTAAGGAGATTATCAGACTTTGAGTTTTTGTTGTTATCATTTCCCTGTGAGAAAACAATCTTTTTAGAAGTTGCTGCTTTCTCTATTTTTTCTTTTTCTTCCATTATCTTTTCTCTTTTCTTTCATGTTTGTTTCTGTCCTGGTTCAGTCCTTCCCTCTGTAGTTCATTCAATGAAAAACTCTTAATATTGCCCAAGAGTTTCACTGGCTTTCCTTAAATGCTCCGTGTACTATAAATAAATAAATAAATAAAAATAATAATAATTCACAACTGAATGAATATGGTTGCTAAAAGAGTATCATCAGGCTTTAGTGCTAAATATCAAAATGAGATTAATGACAGATGGGAAATGCTCATACATTGCAGTGCTGGTTTTAGTCTGTCTGCGAAAACAGTTTTCATTATTTCATGCTTTGTTTTGAAAGAAACTTTGAAAATATGAACCAAGACATCTAGAAACTTTGGAGGGGTTTTTAAGGTTAAGGCCTATGAAATCTGAATATACCATTGGGTCAATAATTAACTCTAAGAACCAAGTATGTCTTGTAGGCTGGGTTTCTGATCTCTCTGAAAGCTAGAGTCAGAGATTTAATATTGTTTTAATGATCAGCAGTAGTCCAAACTTCTTGGTTTACTCCTTTCATGTCAAATACAAAACACCCCTAATTTTTCTGAAGCTCTGACATCTTCCATCAGAGATAGGCCTGCACTCCCTTAAGATACTTAGTCTGAAACTTCTTCAAGGGCTGAGAACTCTCTAGGGATAGAGGTCACATGTGAGCCCAGCTGGCCAGCTGAATAAAGGCAGATCCTCAGCGACGAGTTTGACAATGTTGTGCTCAAAGCTGTCCATATCACTGTGGCCTACTGTGGCCTCCGCAGCTGGTATCAGGCCTCAAGAAAACATTTATGCTATGTGGAGACACAGAAACACAGAGCCTTCCAGGCTGCCTTCACATAGATACCCTTATTTTCTGCACTCTGTGCAGCTGAAGCAGATAGTGACCATGCCTCCATTCCTGTCCCTGTTGCCTTAGTCCTTCCTAGCCTGGGTGAGAAAGACTTCTCTCTGTTCTGTCATCAGGTCAATCGTGGTCTTATAGTGAGTGGCCTGCTAATGCAAGATCCTACGTTTTATTCTAAGAGTCACTCCTAAAACAGTTATATCTGGTGTCTTCCCACTATCAATAAGAGGGTTAAAACAAACAAATATGCCAATTCTTGTTAATGTTTGGTCACGCATGATACACCTGTTCTGCTGTTCAGAAAGTGAATCATGGGATGTACAAGGGTACTTTATATCCAACACCAAGTAAACTTTACAAATTCAGAAGTTGCTGTGTAGACCCAGATGTATCTATTCCTTTTCAGACTTTGAGAAGAATTACTAAAGAAGAACTCTGTATAAGATAACATAGTGGCTACTGGCAAGTGCATGAATTTAGATTAGAAGACAGATCTTTGAGATCAGCACTCATTTTTTCTGTGGAGCTTTGCTGCTGCCTGTAAATTGGACTGCAGGAGAGGAGACTTCTAGCAAGCACTGATGTGATTAAGAGGGAAAGAAGGAGCCAACTTGTCACCTTTAGTAAACTACTGAAAGTTCTTCCTTGCTAAGGCTGCCAGAGTTTTGTTCTCATAACATTATACCAGAAATGGGCATGTGAGTTTAATACTCTTGGAGAGCTCACGAGATCTGAAAAGGTCCTTTTTGGGGTAGAGAAGGCCAGAGATAGTATGATTTATATTCTTGCTGCGTATTGTGGGCTTAGGCATATTGACATCTATGCAGTATGAACAAGAGTGGATTAGGACCCTGGCATGAAACAGGGATTGGGCCAATGTGACAGTACAAACATATCTTTTGAGTCTGCAGTGTTCAATAATGTTCCACACAGTTCTTCTCTTCCCATCTTGTCCAAACCAGCTTCTCTTGGCCTGAAGCCATTTTTCCATGATAATGTCAATGGCTTTAGCAATGCTAAACAGGCTGTGCCTGTTATCTTCACATCTTTTTTTTTTTCAGTTTCTTTGTTACAGCTGCTCAGCCAAACCGTCAACAATTTATTTCCCACAAACTAAATTGAGCCAATAACATTGTAATACAGTATAAATAGAGTAGCAATTGATTCCAATTAGGCAAAAGTTTCAGTGTTTCCAGGCTTGCAGCCAGTTTGTGGTTTATGAAATTTAACTAAGTTACAGCTTAATCAGCTTGTCATGAGAAAAAAACATTCTAGCCAAAAAAAATCCTGGTAAAGGCAAGGATGAGAAGTGGTTAATAAGATCTTAGTGGTGAATTTTTACAAGAGTAACTCAGTCATTGACAATAGAAAACCACAGAAATAAGAACTCTGTCGTTCTTCAGGTGAATAGAGAGTTACATAATGTTCACTGGCAGGCATAAAAAAGTCATATAGACTGCCTGTTTGGTTCACAACTACCTCAAAGCTGAAAAAAGAAGTAAGATACAGTGTTCAATACAAGCATAGTAAAAGGGAGTCAATGCATTTTGAAAGCTATGGCAAATCATTTAAATCCCCCAAAACAAGAAGGTGTTGTATTAATGCTGGAAACCCTAAACAAAGTGCAAGAATCTTACTGTGTTAGAATCAACAGAGATACAAAATATTTAAATAAAAGTTTAATGCTAATGAAGTTACGGAGAACTGAATGGTTCCTGATGACAGACTTGAAGAAACATACAGTGTATTCTAATGTTCAAATTATTAGAGAATACAGACAATGTTTTTCGGATTATAAAATGGAGAAAACTGTTGGTATAACAACTTTTTAACAGTTAGAAAGTATAGTCCATAGGAACTTAATCATGATAACTTTTTTAACAGAGAGAAAGCTCTCTTCTGTCAGAGCTTTTTCCCCACATGCTGGTCTTGAAAATCTTTAAAAAGAGTTGCAGGACAAGCTGCTTAAAGCTTGAAAGGATTGCTGTGATAGCTAGTATGATATAAAAAATTTGAAAGTAGTTTAAACATTTATCCCATCTTCTCTGTTTTTTGTAGTTGTGCAGTTGTTTAGTCTTCTTATTCCCTCGTTAATCTGAGAAATACAAATTTTGGATCCAAAACAGCTGAAGTGACAATTAAGGACATTTGTAAAATGCAAACACCAAAAACAAGCCCAAGGACAGGATTGTGAAAATGATTGTGAAGAGGTTGTCCTAACTGGCTCAATATGTGGCTAGAACATTCACTTAGCAGAGTATCTGTCAGATCAGCCCTGTATATAGGCAGTCTGCTTTGATTTCTGTTATTCCATGTCCCTAGAGAACACACACACATCTAATTATAAGGCACTCTGGGTGAAACTTTCATTTTGGATCTCTAGTTCTACAGTCATTGGAAAAAAGGAGAGGAAATGTGAGGGCTGGTATAAGCTAGTGGTGAGTGTTCCCGATGCCTTGAAAAGTCAAGTGTGAATCCCTATGAAGCTGGTGCTGGTGGATGACAAATTGACCATGAGCCAGCAATGGGCCCTTGTGGCCAAGAAGGCCAACGGTATCCTGGGGTGCACTGAGAAGAGTGTTGCCAGCAGGTCGAGGGAGGTGATCCTGCCCCTCTACTCACCCCTGGGGAGGCCTCATCTCGAGTGCTGTGTCCAATTCTGGGCTCCCCACTACAAGAGAGACATGGAGCTACTGGAGAGAGTCCAGTACAGGGCTACGAAGATGATCAGAGGGCTGGAGCACCTGCCCTACGAGGAACGGCTGCGAGAGCTGGGCCTCTTCAGCCTGGGGAAGAAAGGACTGAGGGGGGATCTTATCAATGTGTGTAAGTCCCTGAAGGGAGGGTGTCAAGGGGATGGGGACAAACTCTTTTCAGTTGTGCCATGTGACAGGACAAGAACCAATGGGCAGAACTTGAAGCACAGGAAGTTCTGCCTGACCGTGAGGGGGAATTTCTTCCCTGTGAGAGTGACGGAGCCCTGGGCCAGGTTGGCCAGAGAGGTTGTGGAGTCTCCTTCTCTGGAGATATTCAAGACCTGCCTGGATGTGACCCTGTCTAACACGCTCTAGGTGACCCTGCTTGAGCAGGGAGGTTGGACTAGATGATATCCAGAGGTCTCTTCCAACCTTATCAATTCAATGAAAAAAGATAAAACAGGAATGACTGCACGAGTATTATCTAAGAATGACCAGGAGTTTGACAATGAGTCCACGTTCCAGAGACCTGTACTCAAATTATTCCTCCAAATTAGGCAGAATGCAGATTTAAAAATAATTCTGCTACACCTGACTGGATTGTTAGTGCAATGCAATGGATGCAGCCTGTGTTTCCTTTCTTTTTTTAGAAAAGAAAGGTTTAATGAAATATAATCACCTCACACCAGAATAGAATTCACATAGAATGAAGTATCTAGATCCCGTATAGCTCATAATGTTCTCAAAATAGCTAAAATAAAGTCCCAATTAGCATCAGGGCTTTTCTGAATTCAGTTCAACTAAGCAACGGGGTACTGGAGAGCTAAAGGCTTCTGTTGCCTGTGTCCTTTGCTAGTATAGCCTTAAGTCTGATTTTCACAGATACATCTGCAAAGAAGTTTTAGTGGATTCTAAAGGTGTCCAGCACTGCTGAAAGTTACGATTAAATCCACAGAGGAAAAAAAATGAGAAAAACAAATATGGCATAATGCCAAAGACATAACAGAGTAAAGAATAGCAAGAAAACGATTTCTGCCCATGAAATGCAATCATGGTAATTTCAGGCAGTATTTGTAATACAGGTTGGTGAGGGACTTATCTGAAAAATATATTTTTGATCACCATAATAGTATTTATAAATTTATCAAATTGGCTGAAATAAAATTTAATTTTAAATTTGTAAGACTGATCATATATTTCTTTTATTTGTCAGCCTGGTACATTGGGGAAAAAGATCAAATTTCCTTTGAGCGAAGAGTTCGTGTTCATCCTGGGGTCCTTGAGGTAAGAATGACACCATGAGCACCACTTCCTCAGTAGCAAATCCATGTTTATGCCTTCAGCAAAAATGGGTAGTCACCAGGTAGAAAGCAGCACCACACGTGGGTAAGAGGTGCTTGCTTGAACAGAGCAGTATGGTAAGCAAATCGCAGATTCAGAGACCAACTTAACGCTGAAGGAATGGCAAACCCCACAATCTCTTTAACAGGTACAAACAGTAAACTCTGTTCATTGTTTAGTCTGCTTATACTCATAAGAGTATAAAAATAGAATGGAGTAACAATGTGTTTAAGCAAACTTAATCCTTCTTTATTCTTAGCGTAGAAGCTGTTGGCGTACATTACAACAGCTTAGGAGCAGCTCTAATTTGCACTCAGCTGCCCTTGCTGCAAGAAACCTTTTGACACAAGGAAATAAAAATAAGGCTAGGCTTTAGCCCTTTTCCCATGACCTTTACCTTCTTTTTGTTCACTACACAGTAAAATATAGTACTTAAAATATAAAACAAGTGCTCTTTAGCATGTTCTTGTTTTACCTGTATTGCAGTCTCATTATTATAGAAATAACTTAGGCTATCATGCAACAGAAATTCAGACTTCTTTTATGTAAATTTCCTCTATCTAAATCTACAGATTTAATGTGAAAGAGCTGGGAAGAAAGGAGACTAGGCTCGTAGACAGTGGTACTATGAATTATTAGTGTTTTCATCTCAACTGAGAGACCCTGTTGAGAAAGGTACTGTAAAATTGCCACATTCAGTAAGAAGCTGTACAGAAATCTCTTTCTAAATTATTGTAATGTAGTATCTTATTTATCTAGCTCAAACTCTATGCCTCAGATAAGGCTTGATTAATTAAGAGTTTTCTGATTCTTCCATTAAAGGTGCTATAAAAGTAATATGCTACTAGAAGAAAGCTCATGTCTGTACTTATTTAAAGCTTCTTTCTATGTAATGGCTTCAACTGTGCATCAGCAATTTTGTGAATGCAGTTTTCTGAGTAAATGCTGTAAATGTAAACAAAACAGCTGTTAAATCTCTCAACATCTGTAACACTTCCTTAAAACATTGGGAAGCCTGTTTTTTTTCATAACTAACTCTATGTCTTGTTGGGTAATACTATATAGGAAACATAGTCCAACTTTTGGGGACTTCTTTTTTTTCAGGAGTTATTTTTCTTCCACTTCAATTGAAAAATTGTTCTTTGCTTTTTTTGTGGCCACAATAACATGAGCAGGGGTAGCAGTAGCACACATATTTTTTATTTTGCAAGGAAGTTAAAAACATAATTCAAATATATGATTAGTCTTGTTTAATGTTATATATGAGCATAATTATTCAAAATATTCAAGAAAGAATAGGGTTACTAGTGAACATATGGAAATAATAAGGTGATATCAATGTATTAATATTACTTTTAGTAATGCTTTAGGTAAAATTACTGTTTATTTCCAAACAAAAAATTTCATACAATGAAAAATAGAAAATCAGAGTCCTTTTTGGCACAGTAAGTCAACACCAGAGTCAATAGCTTTGTTCTTCATTTATCAAGATCTACCTCTCAGCAGTGAATTATGAGACAATATAATAACTCTACATCAATCTGTCTTTACTTTTATACAAACTGAGTTTTACTGTGTCAGTGCTGTCAACACTGCTGAATATTAATGTGAATAAAGTTAATTGCTGGGTGGATAAAGGTCTGATGCAGTCAAAGTGAAAAGGAAGCACCTAAGTGAAATCTGTCATTTATGACAAGCTGTAATTTATTTCCACTTCATGATAAGTACTGACAGGTTTCAAACCTTGCTCTAGTCTTTACCATGAATTGCAATTATAATTCACAGTGACATTTGACCCAGAGGTTGTGACCTGCTTCGCCACATATAAAAGGCTTCACATCTCAGGAAATTCTTTTGCAAACTTCAGCCTGTACTTCTCATTGTAAATCTAATTGTTTGAACTCAACACTGAATGCGCAAAGTAAATTTTACAACTTGCACTGCTTAAAAAAGAAAAAGCATATTAATTGAAACATGAAGTGTTTATGACAAAATATTTACAGATATTTATAGACTAAAATTACAATTAATTTTTGGTATTACTGTACGATGATTAGTAAGTTTTACAATATTAGACACTGGTGACACATTAGACTCATGAATTTGGCTGAGCATTTTTTATAATGAATCATCAATTGTTTTAATAAATGTTGAATTGGTACTATCAACAACACAGTTAACTGAATCATTAATTTCTTCCCTACATTTTTGCTCATCTGTTACCCAGTATACTTTATAAGCAAACTGTTGAGGAGTATTCAATTTTTGGACTCTTGCCAAATTCCCATTCCGACTGAATTTGTGGCGAATATCTCTAGGTCTACAAATCTAATTTTGAAGCCTGGGTTTATTATAAGACTTGTCATTTCTTAACCTTCATAAATATAAGCTCATGTTGTAGAAAGCTCTCTTAAAAATTATATCAATTTAGAAACTATCACAAAGATTTACAGTTCATCAGATGACACAGATATATGAAAAAATGTGCTCCCTACTTCTAAAATATCAACCTTTTCAAGAGGTTTAAAATTCTCCAGAAGAATCTGTAATGAATTATAGCAATTCTACTGCTGTATGTAATTATATTTTGTATTAGGTTAGGGGCCCATCAATTTGTTTTCTGTTTAGTTTACTAAAGCTATTGTTCTATGGAATTTTGAAAAATGAAATGCAAAAATAAGTATGTACTACAGACTGGAATGTACGAGAAACATCTTTCCCTTAACGTTAGTATTTCTGATAGTATTTCTCCTTAGAAGAAAAAATGGAACAGTCACATATTATTTACCCTATATATTTAAAATGCAGGCAGAACTTCTAGCAGCTTTTTTGGTGTTTGTATCTCTGGCTCATTCTTTTCCTTGTATTTGATTTCTTATATCGGATTTCTGAGTAGTGCCTGTGAAGGTACTACTGTGATTTATGATTGCTGCATATGGTTTTAATTAACTACTCTGCTTTATTTATCTTGACTGTACCTTTAGCTTCTTAGGCCCACAGTTTGTCACTAAGCAACCATCAGTCTTCCTTCTACAAAAGTACCTTCTTTAGCTAAACACAGTTATCTGCATTTCCCCCAGACCTCCAAATTCCTATTGTCTTCTGTGAGATCAGAATTAACATTTTCTTCCTGCACTTCTCCACAACTGAGTTTACAGTCTTAGAGACGATGTTTAGAGAATTGGATAGAGAAGGAGAAAAATCAAGTGCCCTGGTAACATCTCTAGGAATAGCATACAGATTCCTACTTCTCTCAATAGAGAGTATTTTCAATTGCTTCCAAATTAACAACTTGCTTTTTTGATAAACCAGTAAGAAGACTTCTGTGATATCATGCCAGACAAAACATACATGAAGCATTAGGTTTAAGCTGAGATATTTAGATGATTTTTACTAGCAAGATTTTGAGCTTTCTGCAGATTTTTATCTCTCTGGAGCACAGACTTGGAAGTTAAAACTATTACCAACAGAGTTCATAAGCTGGTGATGAATGAAAAAAACAGGGTGACTTAGGAGAGTGCAATGTGGACGCCATTCTACTAATGATGTGAGCTGAAGATAGTTAAGAAGTTTTGGTGGAACAGATGGAGAAATTCAGAACAGTTTACAGCTGTTTTAGATATGACTTATTCATGTAATAAAACCTGTTGAATAAGGAGGAAGAAAAAATCCTAAAAGGTAGTCTTATGAATCTAGCGTTTTTGCCACTCTTAAAAACGATTATTAGCCAGTACTTTCCATCATCCATTGCTTTTGTAGATATTTATTCTTCACTGATAAAAGCAATACGAAAGATAAATACTTCAAATGCTTAAACGCTCTAAAGGCTTTAAAATTAAAAAATAGAAACAATTTTGATTTGTTTTTTTCCAGTTACATGATGAAGACTAGTAAGTAGCTTCTAACAAAAATATAATGGAATAACGCTCTGCTAAAATTTATTTTGCCTTTCTGGCAATCCGTACTGTATGTTTCTCAGAATTTTATTTGAAAACTGACTGAAACTATCTTGCAACAAAAGACAATAGAATGCTTTCTCCACATATTCTTTTTCTAAGTGGTGCTAGAACTATTAAGATGGAAAAATGGCATATTGAAGATGGTCAAGGTTTACACTGTTATTTGTAGACATAGGAAAGACAATAAGAAGATATACTACAAGGAAATATTGTAATAAAGGCAGCAGGAGAAAATCTGTATCTGAAAACTCAGATTCATAGATGAGCTACTTAGAATAATCAGGTATTTCAGGAAGGATTCTACATTTCATTAAAAAAAAATCCTCATTATATGCTGTACTGCAGTCTATCTACATGTTTACAAAATGAACAAAACGTAGTGACTTGGTAACAATGTGAGGAGAGCTACATCTATAGGCATTTTTTTCTTCTTTGAGCCCTTTCTCCCTCAAGATTTTTTTTTTTTTTTTTTTTTTGGCTGCACTGAAGATAGAACTGTATAAAGGGAGATTTTTCTTGTAAGAGCGATCTCCTTAAACTAGAAGTGCTGAGTTTGCATTAAAGAGTTGAAAAGTGGAAACGCTTCACAGAATAAAAAGTAATCTTCAGGATAGTCTCTGGTTTCCTGAAAGATGCTATACCTGCAATTTAGCCCTCTAGGAAACCTTAAATGTAAGGTATGCTATATACTTTTTAGCATATCATTTCAAGTATCGTATGTCACAAGCTAAAGTTTAACTACATGATTGAGCCTATGTTTCCACAGCACTTTACCAATGATATTACTGTAACAGTTCCCTATGGTCAACAAGCAAGTGAAGGACCACAGGATTAATATATTTTATATGCTCTTCCATTCTAAATTACTTCATTTAAGTATGTATACTTTCTGATATCCAGATTATGTATATTTAAAATATGGGTCCCTGAAGTACTATTCTTCTTAGCTAAAAGTATCTGTGATACTTAGAAATAAATGTTTACAGTTGATTGTTGTTTAATTAATATGATCCAGAGACAGTTAGGCAGAGACTTGTTATAAATCTTTGCCTTAACTTGAATGTATGAAACTCACGATCTTAGTCCACTGGCTACTGAGTCTGTATGTCTGAAAAAAAATGATGATAAATTGTAAGGTTTGGACAGATGCAGAGTGTAACCTATCCTTTGCCCTACTTGTTGGCCATTCCAACTGTGGGGATGAAACGTGTTTATTGTAATAAGTTAAAAACACCCCCCTCTTTGGCCATGAAAACAGTGTCATTATGAATAATAAATCTTATCATCAAGAACTTCTTTTAATCAGAATTTCTAAACACTTAAGAAATTAAGCAAAGCCTTCAGTGCTTGTCCATGGGATCAGATCTACTATACACAAACACCTTATAAATCTGCCAAAAGACATAAATCTGGGCAGCAAGACCTTTTTTCCTAGACATGTGCTATGCTTTTAATAAGGACCTGGCTCTTTTTTCAGGCTTATCTTTTCGTTAGGGCAGAATTGAAAGCAAAGGCCTTGAAAGCAGTTAGAAAAACAGTGTAATCACTAAGATACCATTATCCTGTCTCTTGTAGCTTTTGTATTTGAGCTTCTCAAAGCTAGGGACAGCAAATTACTCATTTGATACCTGAGCTGCATAAAGAAGATTGAAATCTGGGCTATTAATGATCTTTTCACTCTGTTTGGGAGAGTCTCTGTAAGAGCTCATGTGTAGCACAGATGCTGGCTGTCTACATTATTTCTAGGCACCCAACAAAATACAGAGGTGGAAAGTGTCATTTATCCTAGATAGACTAATGCTGAAAGAAATCTTATTTCTGTGTGAAAGCAGTCCTAAAGAAGGAAATGGTTTTCTAGGAGACCAGCTACAACTTGGAGAAAAACATCACGTTCCTTTTCTGTAATTTGTGTAATGAGTGACCCACATCACTAGGTACCTTAAGTGAATAATCAACTAAGATGAAATAGAAATTTTGACTAGCTATGTAAGTGGTGATTAATTGGACTATAGACAGACAAATGATTTATTCAAAACAAGATTATCCAAGCAGTAATTTTATGCCTACTCTTTTCAAAGTACATTTGCCTTAAATAAAATCTATTGGCAAAAGAACAGCATTTTTTATTTGGCTAAAATCACAAAGCATTTTTTTTAATTTGGTTTGTCATTCGTAGGTACAAAGTTCTTCCAAGAACTTTTGAGGGGATAAGAAAAATATCATGAACACTGATGCTAAGAGGCTGGTGCAAGAAAGATGAACTGGCTTACTCAGACCCATACAAGTGTGGGAGATCTGGAAATTCAGTGTGGGCACACAGGCTTCGTGCCATAATCAAAATATAGCCACCTTCTGTCTTCTCACTTCTCTCCTTATGTCCATTTATTACCCAGGTAAATGCAACTGCTGCAAAGTACCATTGCTCTGTACTCTGCAGTTTATCATTTCATTTATTTTCCTAGATCCATTATATGAGTTGGTGAAACATGTACACAGAAATAATGTCATTGTTTTCCCCTTTTTATCATCTTATAAATGGCACGTACCAGAAAGAAATGCAAGCCTCATCATGAGTGGCCTCAAAGGGGAAAGAATACTATATTTATCAAGGAAAAGACTGTTAATGCACTACTGGGCACCTCAGAAAAAAATTTTTATTGTAGAGTAACTCCAAAATGCTTATTCTAGAGGAATAACTAATAGTTCTAAGTCTGATTTAAGATATTACAGGTTCCTTTAATCTGTTTCTAGTTTCTGCTATATGCAAGGGTCTGACCAAATTATGACTTCTTGAATCACTGCAGACCGCTTAGGGGATATTTTAAAAATAGCATTTCCCTTTTAAAATTTTCTTTTTCATCAGGCTATCTTATTCTAAAGTGTATTTATTTTTTGTATTTTATTGCATTTTTTAAAAGTCCTCAGTGAAGAATGAGGAAAGGAGTCATGCTGTGCAGGTAGCAGAGATCTCAGAACTGCTTGATCTTAAGTCTCATCTAAACATTCCAGACTATTAAAAACAGTGAGCCCATGTATCCCAGCAAAGACATGATTCCTTAAAGTAGGAAATGATGACCTGGTTGAATAAATAACATTTCAGTTTTTAACTTTCTCTATTAAACACACTACTGGAATAATTTATTTTATTTTTACTCTGCAGAGATATTATGCAAAAAAATGTGCAAAAACACCCAGAGGTTGTTTTTCACTAACTCAGATAGTGAAGGAAAAATATTACTACAATGCACCAAATTCCTTTTCCAACAAAACATGTTTAGCATTGGAAACTTCTGTGTTCTGTGGATAGTCACATTAAATACTCACAGCATTTAATTTAGTGGATGCTTTTAGACACACTCCAAAATAAAAAGAAAGCTAAAAAATTCCGTTTACAAGAGCAACCTAAAGAAACTGTTTAAATTCTGAGTTAAAGTAACTCAGCAAGCCCTATTTATATAATTAGAATGTCAAGGGGAAGAACCTTATACATAAAACTCCCATTTCTTACTATGCTTTATTGGAGTGAATTTTTTCCTGGAATCCAAAGCCAAAGTTACTGCAGAAGAGAACCTGGAATACTAAAAAGAAAGAGCATTCGTCTTGGAACATGGTTGTAAAATATAGAAATCAACCACTAAATGAAAAGAGGCTTACACAGTTTAATTTTATTTAGTTTAGGGAAAATAAGGTTCCATTAACTTAATGCATTGGTTTTTTTTTGTTTCTGTTCTGATTTTTGTAAATCTAATTGGTAAGACTCTATCATGCTTGAGAACATTTGAAATAATAGAACTCCATGAAGAAAACATTAGTTCAGAGTTTTATAGGGCAAAGAGATAACAGAACCTTAAAGTTACACTTGAAGAGAGTCAGTTAGGTATAGACTGTGACAACATATTTTCCTATCAGGTGGCAGTAGATGAACATCTGTGGAGAGGCTGCTACCATCAAGAAAGAGGCAGAAGTTTGTCTGAAGTAAAGTAAAAGAGCAGTTGTAGTGGGGAAATATAGAACGAGCATATGTCTGCTCCACATGGATATTAAACTTTGGATGACATTTTCCTTAAAAAAGAAAATCATCTTCTAATATTTCTTTTTTTGCTGTGGACTATCTGATATCCTATTTGTAATAATTTGCAAATCATCCTTCAGGCACCACTTAACCTATCTAAATGCAGAAAAGTGAATCTGGAATATTATCAAAGCACATACTGAATCAGAAGAGCTATTCTGCTTCAGCAGCAACGTAAGAGGCCTGTTTTATATTATGTTTGTGAAGTGTTCAATTTAAACTGTTAATGGTTAACCATGTCTGGCCTGGAGCTATGCAGATTTGGTTAAAAAAAATCCATAAACAAAAACCCCACCACCTCCCTTCAATTTTTTTTCTTCTCCAAAGCCAAAGAGAAAGAATGAAAAAAATCATTTTCTAGAAAACACAAGGATTGTTTCTGTGAAATATCATTTTCCAGAATGAAAAGCGAAGTAATTTTTGGGGTCATGTTTAAAGTATTGTAACTTTTGCACTTCAGTCCTTCAAAGTACTTCCTAGAATAATATATTTTTTTAATTGGATTTACTGTATTTCAAGATATATAGAATTAGGCAATTATAATTTATGTATAGTATAGGACAAAGTTATACTTGACTCTTAAGGCTGTCTTGTGTTTGCTACAGTATAATGATTACATATATAGGAGTATCATGTTTGTTTTGCATGGCTTTTCTTAGTCTTATAGAAGACAGCAGTTAGACTTAAGAGGTCCTGGAGAACTAGGATATAGATAGGGTTAGAGGAGTTAGAATAGTTAACAAGAAAAGGTCAGATGTCTTGGAATGTATTTGGCAAAATTCAGCCTAGAATTCAAGATGGACAGTTGTGAACCTTAGAGTCCCCAAAATGCAAAGAAGAGGAATCTCAGGTCACAGCAAAGATGCATCTTAGAGGGGACGATCCTTACATTCAGCACATGATTGAAAACATTTTCAAGGAGTACTTAAGCTGTTCTGAAGGGGATTGACCATTCAGAGCATGACTTTGGTAAGGTAAGTTCAGCTGCCTTTACAAAGTACACAAAGTTCAGAGAGAAAAAAAAAAAAAAGAAAAAAGTAAAAGAAGGACATATAGAAGAGACAGAGAAAGGTTAAAAGTTTACAGTTACAGTTCATACTAGAAAGCCTGGAGGCTTTGGAGTTACGTGTCTGGAAAATGGAAACTACATCACAACAGGGTTTAATTTTGAGCTAGAGATTTTCATAGGAGCATTATATGAAGTGTTTATTAAAAAGACTTCTTAGGTGTCTAGAGATTTCAGATACCTAGCTGGCTTTGCTACCACAAAGCTAGCAATCTTTTGTGTGAGGATTGCAAGCCTCAGCGTGCAGCCCAAATCCATCTCTCATACTAAATATTTGTTATTATTTGAAAGTATTTTTACATATTCTATTAATAAATGGCATTACTAAAATATATTTATCATTCCTAATGAATAAATCGTAGTTTAATAAGCAAATAACCATTGCTTTATTTAAACTTGTCAATAAAATTCCATTTTTGGACAAAAAAATTCTTTTCTTTTTCTCTATGCTTTTTAAAGTTTCCAGAAATTTTATGTTTCAAGACTTGAGATCTGATTGTCTAGAAAGACGAGGAAATGCTAATGTAATATACCTACAGTAGTAAATCAATTTTAAGTTGAACATTACAGAATCCAGATATTGTGTATCTCTCCCTAATTAAACTTGCATACATATGGCTCAAATACAAGGCAAAAAGTCAAGATCTTCTTTGTTTAAAACATTTATACTTCCCACAGAAAGTTACTCATGTCCAAGGTTATCTGCTTTTGACATGCAGATTTCAAAATGATTCCTAGCCCACTGTAGGAAACAAGAAATTAAATTTTAAAAAGTGAGAAAAAATTACTACTTACCTTTCCTGTAGTAGTAATAATGTTATACTCTAATAAACATTAATAAACTAATAGAAAACAAGTAAGGAAGAAGAAATTTGTAATTTCTTGCACAATAATAGTACTACAAAAGGAATAACAATTTTATTTATAAATTGCACAGATATTATGTAACAATCAATGTAACTGTGGACAAAAGAAAAGTTACTTAGTAACACTCAATAGTAAAAAGCATCCTATAAACTGCTAATAGAATTTTCTCAGAGCTGAAAAGATCTATTTCCACAATAGCCTCTTAGGAATTCAGCAGTACTTCCTCGATGACAAGTAGTGACTTCTTTTTTCTTCTTAGTGGTGTCTTGCTTTGGATAACAATAGATTTTAATATACAAATAAGATACAGTTTCTCATATCAAAATAGATTCTATTGGATCATACTGAAATTTAGGAATTCACATTACATTGTAGCTGTAACTAATCAGTAAATTTTATTTTTCTGTTGCCAAGTATTTTTGGATTACTAAACCAAATGAAATTATATCTAAGTCAGATTGCCCAAAATCCAGTTGCAACATAAAATCGATAGACTCATTCACTTTTACGTGACTTTGTCTGATTTTTAATCAAGCCAAATGGCCTTGCTGTATGAGAGTTACTGTGGTTTATAGGACCAGAACAGGAAGTCAAGAAGAGATTAAAAAAATCCATCCTTAACATAATTTCCCAGTTTCACACTGAAAAGAAAAAAAGACAAAACAAAACCCCTTACGTAAGTTTTTAATAAAATATTGTAATCTTTCTTTTCCAAAACAATGCATAGTTTAGTATCTGAAAATATTTTTGTCTATATACAGTTTAAATCCCACTGCAGCTGCAAATTGTGTGGATCTATAAGAAATCTGCGGTAATGCAGAATAGAACAGAAGAACAAGACAAATGCATTTCTTACATTTGCTTCTTAATACTTGTTTAGTTCTTACTGGGGGTTAATTAACAATCCTTGACAGTTCAAGTGATGGAAAGTTGATGAGTTAGAATTGTAAGATTGCCATTTTGTAATAGAGTAATGAAGCAAGCAATGCAGGTTAAGGCTTATTCCAAAATTTTTACAAGTAAAAATCAATTAGTAAAATAGTTGGATATTAAATTAGGTCTCTGGCTAAACAGTTATCATACAACTAGAATGCACCATCCTTGTACTTCCAGTAGATGGCAGATATAGTACTTCAAACTTTCTGAAACTAAACAAAACTATTTTCTTAATTTTTTAAACAATAAGATGCTATTATCTGAGAAACTTTGTTTATAATACTACTCTGTTTCCATTTACATGTATTTTACATTTAATAAGCTTAAAGAAAATATTCCAAGATGAAAATGAGTATTTCACAGAAAACAGGAAGTAAAGCAAATTATAAAATAATAAAAATAGAAGGAACACACTGAGGTAAAAAAAACGCTGTTTAATGTAGAAATAGAATGTTTGGAATAGTATTGATAATTAAATGAAAACCACATTTAGTGATCTTAATATACAAATTTGAAATGAGGAACTTTGTGTCTATATTTGATATATTTTTTTGTAACTCTACCATCTTTTTATGGCAGTGAATATATTTGTTCCATAAAGGAACTTTCAGTATTACCCTGACAAATAAGAGTTGAGACGTAAGTTAGTTCTTGTCTTTCTGTTATGTTCAGTTTTCTTGCTGAAAAATGAAGAACCACAAAATGACAGTCAAGCATTTACAAGTTCAGTGATGACAGCAGTAGGATTATCAGTGAAACCCAACTCAACTCCTTTGGGCAACAAGAGAAATTATGATAGATTTTTTTCCTACGAGATCTTGTAATAAAAGCATACTTTTTTTGAGGGGGATGGGGTTTACCATGGTTAGCACTATAACATTACATATATGTAATACGATATGACAAATATGTAAATATGACAGTTTTTAATAATTTCCTTTACAGTTCAGAGTGAACAAGTTTAATGCAGTAAGTGAAAATTTCACAATTAGAGACAATTTCTGAGATGAATGATTTAATAAAAAAAAGACTTAGAGCATGCAGGAACTGCCAGGTAAAGGCACTACCTAAATAAAATTATACAGGCAGCTTTCACCAATCTTCATCATGAAACCACATCTTAAGTTCTTTCTGTTCTATGCCTTATTCCGGCTTCGGCGCAAGACAGGATAGCATTTACTTTCCAGTCTAGTTCTGTACACATAGTCTACTCAGTCACAGCACTGAAGAGAGGAGGTGGAGTCATCCCACCAGTGTGTTTACCATTTTTGACTTCTCTGCTCAAATGCACTGTATGAATATTAATTATGCTACTCGTTTCCCATCTGGCACCTCACATCCCCCAACCATCCCTCATTAAATTCCAGATGGTTTATCTTTGGCCTTAGTTAACCTTTCTGTCCTCTAACTAAAATCAGTGTCCATTGGTTTTCCTTTTTGATTTCTTCTTTCTCCCTGGCTGCTTATTTCTTTGTATGTGCCAGTTTATTTTGTTTCTCTCTCCCCTTTCCAAGGCAGGTCATGTCTTTCTAGTTGCCATCACTCCTCTGACTTTCCCCACAAATACTACATTGGTATCCTGTTCCAATCTATCTATATTCTTACCTATTCAGTGTACTTTTTTTTTAACCAGCAATTCATTGTCCAACTTCAGTGTTTCACAGTTTACACAACTGACTCCTGTCTGTCTTCATTAGCTCTCCTCGACTCAGGTGCCATGATAAATCATTTCTCCTGTCGCTCTGTATTATCCAGTTCTAAGACTTGAATGAGGTACTTTCTTTTTCTGCATTGTCTGGAAATCAGAAAGTGAGGTCGTATGCCATGTCATGAAAAGGTCCAATACTAACTGGTCATGAATACATGATTATCTCTTTTGCTCTTCAGTCCAGTGCCTAATACTGACTTCCTCTCCAAATGGAGAAGTTCATGCAAGGAGGTCTGACTTTTGTCAAGTACTTTAAAGTTTGCTTGCTCAGTTGCTGTGTGAGGATGGCAAAGGTCCAGTCTTGTAATAAGAGGTGTGAGAGATTCAAGCTATGATGGAACCAACGTTGAACATTATGAAGCATCTACTGAGTATGTACAAACTGAAGTGTTCCAAAGGCCTGTTACTTGAACAAATTTTGGTATTTTCAGGAAATGAAAAGACATCCATATGAAAAAACCCACCTGCAAACTTCATTCTCTGCTTATAAAGATGGGAATAGTAGAGTTTTTCAATGAAAAGAGCAAGAGAGCTTTTTACATGGTAATTTATTTTCCACAGCTTCATTCCTGGAAACCATGCAACTAATTTTGGCTGAATTAAAAAAAAAATTAAAAAAATGAAAATACTCTTATGCGGGTGCCAGACATGAAATATTTCAGCCAAATGGTTTAAATTCAGCATCGTTGTAAGCAACAGAGAACAAAAAACTAACCTTAATAAAAGGCAGGAAACTTTAATACTAGGTGATGATACCAGATCTACATTTAATATGTTCATACAGAGCACATGTGGTAGCAATAGCCATATGGAAAAATAAGGTACTTTTCATACCATTTCCAGTGACCCATCTGCACTCTGCCTATTTCCATTGCTTGTATATGTGATATTACCCCACTTTGACCATCATAGGCAGCTAACAGTTTGGATCATGAGGACTGGTTTAAGTGAGTAAGAAGAGGAATTTTTATTGAAGTCAAATATTTCATTAATGTAATCTTATTTATTTATCCACAACTACAAAATCCTTTTTAAGCACAGAAAGAATCAAATAGAAGATATTATCTTTGCACAAATGGAAGATATTGTCTTTGCATATGTTGCCATGCCTCAGTTAGCAATCAGAACAGAAAGCTGCCCCCAAGCTTTTTTAATGATGATCATGCTGCCGGCGGTTCTTCGGAATGCTGTAGCATTTCATTCTTTGTTGTACTTTTTGCTGCTCCCCTCTCACACACATCGATATAACATGCCATACAATCTCTTCATTCACCCACGATAAGACACATTTATTTTAAAACACTGAGAGTTTTCTTATAATTATAAGCATAATAAAAATGCACACATATATGTTAATTACAGATCTGTCTGAATTTAGCCAGTCTTTAGCCAGTCATTACTTTTTACTGTAGAAATAAGAAATGTGCTACTAGTATGTAACTAATGCATTAGCATCAATATAATTAGTTTTTTTTCTTCAGAATTAAAAGGCGGAATTTGCAGAAATAATTAAAAATTCTAGCTAATCATTTTTCCCTTAAGTGGCTTGTTTCATAGACAGTTATGCAAAATAATAAAATGACACTTAATGTACAAATGGGAAAAGGATAATTCTTGGATAAGGAATACTTAGTGTTGATGAACAAACCTGATATTTCATTAGGACTGAGTAGCATGATTAACCTCAGCTGTCTTCCATATTTTTGGTCATTTTTGGTTTTGACACAGGAAAACTAATCTTTCCTTGACAATATAGAAAAAAGGTTATTGAAAGAATCCAGGAATTAGGCCAAAATAAATGATGAACACTACTTAATGTTATCGCAATACTTTGTCAGCCTGATTCAATCCAGAGGCTAGACTCTATTCCCTGTGAATATATTACTGTTATAAAAAGACATGGAAGAGATAATGGAGTTTTGACATGGCACTTTGTAGTCAGTTTATTTCACAAGTGTTGAAGGCTGGTTGAGAAAGTGGAAATTTTTTGAAGATTTTCTCACATGCTCCAAATATGTCAACTAGATCTAGAACTAAAACTCCCAATGAGTATTTATGGGTAGTACTCTACAATAACTTACTTTACACTTCTCTTGCACCATGGTATTAGTGTGTGTATCTTAAACACTCTTCCTTTGTTTGACACAATCTACTGGGAACATTCTTCAGGAATTAATTTCCATAGCATTTTATTATTCCTTTCTGCAACATAGCCATACAGCAGGACCACAACCTAAAACATGTACAGAAGGATTTTCCTAAGAAGTAATCTTCAAAGTGTGCCACCAGTATATAGACTGGCAAGTTCTAAGAAAGATTCATAGTGATACATGACAGAGATTAATGCAAAAGACATGAACAAATAGGGATATCTGAATTCAAATTAATTCATTGAATATCCGGTGCAGATCTCTAGCCAGATGGAATAATCATTAAAAAAAAGGTATCAGAGTAAATTATTTAAACTTCATTCTAATAACACAAAATTCCTGAAAATTGCAAAGAAAACTCAAAATAAGATAGAAATGACCCTGCTTGTGTAGCTTCAATAAATTTCATTGAGGACATGGTCTGTATTACGAGCAGTCTAGGAAAAAAAACAAAACCCCCCAAATCTTGCCTGTCGGTATTTTGACTCTGTTTACTGAAAAGCCATACAAACAGTTGTACTACCTCCTTTCCTTTGGCACATTTAGTTCATTCTTCTTGTATTTTGTCACCAGCTGAGAATAATAATAGCATTTGATTTTGCTTCAGAACAAGATCTATTTTAACTAAAATGCTCCAGGCTGCTACATATGTGTAGGGTAAACAAGGCCTGGCCTACTCAGTTTTCCTCCTTGCTCAGTGACAAATGCAAGCAGAGAATATCACCACCTCTGGTGTCTCTGCCCAACTACAGTTCTAAAGCTGCCCTGATCTTTTTATTTACTTGTAGATGTCAAAAGCAAGTTTCCTGTTCTCTGGAGGCTTAAGCCAAAAATCTAATTGTGAACACATGTATGGAAGTGGGAGCCATTAGTCTTAGGAAATTAAGTCATGAACTATGGAGAAAAAATGTTTGAAGTAGATGTTTACTGGAATTTTCAAATGCATTATTTGAAATACAGCAGCTATCTCTCTCTGAAATCAAGAGCGTGACTGCACTAACACAATCATTTTGAAAACACTATCAAAACTTTTTCAAAGCATGAGTTCTGGCATAAATTAGCCAAATAATTAAAGCTGGATATAGAACTGGAGTACATGGTTACAAATAATTCACTTATAGGATCCTCTACTGAGTACTTAAAAATACATGGCATTCATCTGGACCTGAAGAACAAGAGGATCGCTAGTTCTAGGAGTCCAGAAAGTATAGGCAACAGAATATAAAGTCTTTCATCTAGAACAGAAAAAAAAAGGGGGGGGGGAGAAAAGAAAAATAATAAGAATTATTTTCTTGGTATTATAGAGACTGGAGTTTTAAATATAGGCATCAAATGAGAAAAAACATTCTCAGTCCTGTTGAAAGGTTTCAGGGGCTTTCCAGATGAAAGAAAGAAATCTTTGAAAGTAGAATGAAGAAAGGAATGTTCGTTTTAAGTGATGATGTATTAATCAGCCAAGATGATCTTGGATGTGCATTTATTTTCTTGAAGATGGAAAGCATACTTGTCTTAATCATCACAACACCGTGGATCCATCACTATAACATAGGCCTAGATCGACATTCAAGGCAAGGAGACCCATCTTGCTGTGAAAAATACATTGGCTTAATTGTCTCTTCTGCATGGTGTAAAACTACCCTAACTAGGGAGATGACCCTTGTAAGAAGCCCTTGAGCAGAAGAAAGAGAAAATAACAGATTTAATTTTGAATTTCTGCCTCTGTAACATGCCTCTGCTTGCAAAATAAAGCAAAAGAGACTATTTCTCTTGATATGCTACCTTTCAACAGATTGTATGTAGGCCATAAGACTAACAGAAACCTGGAATCTGCAGGTTTTGCACATAAAGCATTCCATTAATTTGTCTTCTCCTTGTTATGATTAATTTAATTCCCAGTTTTTCAAGGATAGTTAATATCCAGCTGTCATATTTTCTCTTAAATTAAGCCCAGTTCTTGAGATAAAGCATGCTATCAAATTCTCCTGTGTCTATTAGAATCTGAAATGTCAAAGACTGTAAATGTGACATAGTTGGATATTTCTAATAAAATGATTTGTTAGTCCAAATGCTTCAGGGATGATGCAAGTAGATTTTATTTAGGTTTCAGAACTTGTCCAGGTCACAAGTCATATTTTCCATTTTGGTTGGGTTGCAGTCAGAAAGAATCTTAAACTGATTTTTGATGCAAAGCAACCTATATATCAAACTTAGATTGGGAAATGTGATGGATTTTCCTGTTACTCTATATCTCTAATGTTTAACTCACTGCAAATTAAGCAGTGAATTTAAATGAGAACAAATTGTCACGTGAATGCATCATTTAGTAGGTTGATCTTTGCAATATGTATTTTTAAATTAGAAAAAAGTCCAACTGCATCCAGAAGAAAAATTTTAAAAGTTTTTAAGATTAAAAGTAAACCTGTAAAATACTCAGAAATACCAGAAACTCATTAGAGAAGAACCATGTTGGTATAAAACCTACTATTTTCCAATACAGAATATTTGCAATATCAATATCAAAGTGCCTTTACTTTGTGTGCATTTAGAAGTGTGAGCTGCTTTCATGAAATTATTCTTTTCTCCTTTTCTTTTCTTTTCTTTTCTTTTCTTTTCTTTTCTTTTCTTTTCTTTTCTTTTCTTTTCTTTTCCAAAAAGCTTTCTGTCTGGAGATATTTTTAAGTAGATTACAGTTCACCCAGATCTATTCTTTAGCCAAAATCTCCTAATGATTCTTTTCAGCTAACAGTTTTTAAACTAACTTTTATCATTAAATATCATATTATCATTTTATCATTAAATAATATTAAAATTTGCTATCCAAATTGTGGTTGCTGAGATAAGCCCTAATCAGATGAACTAACTATAGTCTTTGCTTGGATGAAGTAACTATAGTCTTTGTTACAGGCACATCTGATTGACTATTGATGCTTATTGATTTTCTGTGAATATTTTTGTCATTGAAAATACGCAGAACTCTGGAAAAGAACAGAATATGCATGCATAGGAATGAAAATTTTTATTCTAATTTAAAATACATTTAAGAAATATTTTTGAAATCCCTGTCAAATATTTTTGTAGAGCTTTCAAAGTTATAATAAAATGAAATAAGTCTTAAAACCAAAGACTCACTGAATACAAAGATCAAAAATAACTCTATGGGTCCAGCATTAGACTTTGAAAATATGTTTGCTGTACGTTCATAAACCCCTCCTTTTTGCTAATAGCAATCTGTGGGAGAATGCTCATGTATATACTGAGATTCCTATCCAGCCAAACATGTGTTATGCTATTCCTGAAAGGAATAAGGGAAGCAGTCTCAGACAAGAATTGTGGGCTCAGACCTTTGCAATGAAACACTGTGCTTACAACAGCTGAACTCTATCCCAAGCAGAGTAAACTTTTGATGCAGAGTTCTGGCGGAAATGTTGAACATCAATCTTAATGAATGGTATACGGGGTAAATGCTCTAAGTGATCTTATTTCAAGAAGCACTCTGTAAGTGTTAACTACAGAATTTAGAGCTTAATCCAGCTTCTTGCTACATATTCAACATAAAGATTTAATTTGATCTAGTGTTATGGATGAAAATTTAAATATGCCAGAGTCAGGTAATTCAAAATTCAGGTTCTCACAGCCGCTGGCATAAAGCCCCTTTGCAGAGATGTAAAATTTTCTTAGAACAATGATATGAGTATTGCCCTCATGGCTACAATGAAGCTAAGTGACAGTTGCTGTGAAAAACATAAAATTCAATTTCCTGACTGTTCACATCCTCTTGAATTAATGTAAATATTTGCAATGAATATAATACTTGGCATTCCGCACTGAATTGTTTTGGCTTTTGTGAAAACAGATGATTTTTCTTTGAAAGGCATATATGTAATCTAGCAACTACTGATTCACTTTAATGAAGTGGTATATTTTAAATATACTTCAAATCTTTAAATATATTTGCAGCTGTTATTTTCAGTTTATGGTTTGTCTATTGCAAAATGTCTAAAAAGGTAATGTGCAAAAATTTGACTAAAATCCCTGAGCAGGCATTGGTTGAAATCAGGAAAAAAAAAATCAGATTATTTGCTCCTCTTTTTCCCTTCTATGATCTTTACAGATCATAGCAAATGTGGTAAATCAGATTTTTATTTACTTATGTTGAGATATTGTGTTCCTGGTTGCAGAATCACATAATTTATGAAACTTAACTAAATGTATTTGACTATTAGGGTGAATACAGAGAAGGAAGCTTATGATGAGAAACAGCTGCAAGAGTCTACAAAGCATATAGATCAATCATCTTCATATTAAAAATATGAGTCTTTGGAGTGCTGATAAATATAATTAACTATTTCCTAGACTGCCTCACCTGAGATGGGTCAAAGTAATACAGACCAGCTGTTCTGTGATCCCCTGACCCCAATTGTCATTGCTACAATTAATGTGAACAAGACAAGCAGGACCACTTAAGGTTTTAAGGGGTTAGGCTTTATATAAATTCCTGCTCTTTACTACACCCTCCAGGAGTTTCACATCTCAGTATTTTAAAAAGAGAAGATATAAAGTCACATAAAACTATGATTTGATCAAATTTCTTCAAGTAAATCCAATTTACCAAAGATTTGGAACACATCTATCTAAATATTTACAAAGAACTCTCCATAATGATGGACGCTCAGGTCTGAACTGAAAGAAGCAGTTGGGGTTTTCCACCACCACCACCACGTGCACAGTCTCCTCAGCAGAGGACAAAGCGCTTCTACTCTGGAAGGAGGCGAGTTGGAAGGAGGCAAGTCGTTATTTTGCTAGTTTGATATTGGTGACACTGGGATTCAATTCCTGGCTCTGCCACAGACCTGTGTGGTCAGTAATTGATGAGGATCTGTCCCGCTGTAAAGTACAGTACAGTGACATGAAATTAACCTTTAAATTAATTAGTTTTGGTAGTTGTAGCAGGCTAACTGCAAAGTGTAAACCTCAGGTTTATGCTAGCTTAAAGCAAGGCTGGGTATCTTTGTTTTCACAAGAGTCTTGTGAATTACAAATGTACTTCGTTCCAAGTCTCTGAATAGAGGCATAATAGTTCTGCTCTATTTTAGAAAGCTGCTGTAAAAAAATACTTTGAAACAGCTAGTTATTCAGATAGATTGGTATAAATTCTAAAAAAAAAATCTAAAATAAACTGATACTCTAATATCTGCAAGGTAGCTGATGCCACTGACCTGTGTTCTTAGCAAAAATTTGTGTTCGAAGTTGGACTGAAAAACAAGAAGAAAAAAGATATTTTTTCTTACTTCTAGCAATATTAAAAATGGATCCTTACCCTGATCAGTAAGTACACTGTGAAAATAATGCAGTGGCAAAGGGACAAATAACATTAAAAAAAATCTATAGCACGCAAGCTGAAATAAATCCCAGAGACTTATTATCTGGCCACATCACAGAAAAGCTTGAATCTCTGTGTTCAGATTGTCTCAGTTAGACACTTATAGGCCTTTTGAAAGCAAAAATCCATTTCCAGCTGTACAATTCAAATCTAGCAGCAGTTACTGATTTATACAGAAATAGTAAGTGGCTTTTCTTTAGAAGTTTTGGAGCAGCTTCCTGAAGCTATATTGTTTTACTTTCGTACATCATGAAGGTTATTGAAAAATCTCATTAGTGATGACCAGAAATATAGGAAAAAGACTAAATTCTTCCTTATGTTAACTGCCCCAAATACAGTTGGCTACAGTTTGCTAACTGAAACAAATACTCTATAATAATTAAAATAATCATTTCTTATATCAGCGCAACTGACTCTTATCTGTGATAGCAACATTTCTATAAAATTGCAGGGTTCAGTTCTTCTGTTTCTGGTATTAGAAATGTATAGTTACATTCATGGACTTGTTGGTCCAGTTGCATTATTAGTTTTTAAGTGATTTTTTCCCCAATTTTTAAGTGAATAAGAAGAATTTATTAAAGGTTTGAAAATAACAATTCAGATTTGGGCTAAAAATTGAACAGAATGAAATGTGAAACCCTAAGCTGAAATATTTAGCTATCTTTTCTTCAATTCTAATGTCTTACTGCACAGCTGTGCTGAACTTACCTGGTAGTGCCCTGAAGACCAGATTCTCTGGTTGCCCACAGATATTCACAAACCAAGTTCCAACTCCTACAGGCTGCAAAAGGTAACCACAAGATGCAGGGTAATATCTACTGAAAGAAAGAAGAGAGCAGCCTAGATCAGGAGCTGAAACTTCCTCATTACTCTTTCTATACCTATCTGCCCTGGTATGCAGCAGGCTGTCACCAAAGAAGGCATATTCTTTGTCTTATCAGTTGAGTCTCCAGTTGAAGATCGGAGTTGCTCCAGCACCTGTTATATAGAGAACAATATACCTTTTAAGGATAAATTCCATACTCAAAATGGTGCTTTGGACTTGACTTAGTCCAGGCAGAAAAGCAGATTCCCTGCAAGCTTTCCTTTAAGGCCAAATGCATATCTCAAAACTAAATGGACTTATGGGTCAGCGGATGCAATGCTATCTCTGTATCTTAGAACGTATTTTACATCCTAGTAATGGCCACTCTTGTTCTGCTTTTCTCTCTGTCTCTGTGGGTGTAGGTTGGCTGTGGATAGCCCTACTACCCATTCAGGAAAGGTGAAGTGTTTGGGAAAAAACAGAGAAAATGAGTGAAGGCAAGTGAATGCAGGTCTGAGATGGAACTGGTCACTGATGAACACCAGACATTGGAGAGAAACGATGGCATCAGGTGCACAATGCTTGTCATAAACCCATGCTTGCAGCTGGTCAATGTCGTCTTAGGATGCGATAATACTCATTGCCATTCAGGCACTATTGATTGGTGTTAGAACTGGGTGGTCAGTGTTCTGGCTGGAAAAGGTGTAGCTAGCTTAAGATACTTCTTGAAATATATCTTTTGCCTACTTTAGGTGTCAAATAAAAGTACCTCTCAGGATCATAAGTTCAAATTGAGCACTTTACTCTGTCTCAGTTTAAGAATACACAGACAAAATCTATAGCCTCTACAGGCTCCTTTTTATACCTCGTTTTGTAGGAGCTGTGATCCTAGAAGCATTGGCAACTCTTGTTATATTGTACAGGTCTCTTGTTCTACAATTGGATCTTTGCACTCCAAATGAGAATCCAGTAAAGTTCTTTGCTAGTCCTGCTAGCTATACAAAACCAATTAGAGGATTGGGCTCTGTATTTGGCATATTAAGACATTCCCTTTTGTTTTTAAGAGGCAAAATGAGTAATGGGTGGCTAGAAGGACATACACTTGGAGCTTGTTACAGAGAAGACAGTCTTAATTGGTATATTTTTCTGTCCTAGCTCTGAAGTTATTAGAATTTCTTAAGAACTGAGAAATAGATTTTAGAGACCTGTAGAAGAGACATTTCAGAGACAAATGTATTGCTGTGTCTTTACATCATAGACACAGAATACCAGCCTGATACTTTGATGTTGAACCTAATAATGTGTAGTACAAAAAGTACATCTTCCAGAAAATTATCCATGCTTGGTTGGAAGGTATCAACCTAAGAAGTCCTCCAAGTCCTTTGAGAAATTCCAAAGTGCTGGGTGAAAAAGTGTACCTTATTTCTGTATGTTTGGTTTCAACTTTCAGGTGTTTTTAGTTTGTCTTTTTTTTCAAAAAAATCCTTTATTCTTTATGATTCTAGCAGGACTAGGATCACATTACCTATGATTTTTTTAATATTCTCCTATCTGTCTGTCTATCCATCTATCTAATCTCATATTGTTGTTATATTCCCTTATTATCCCTAAAAGACATTATTCTTATCAAGTTATTTTAGAACTCCCTTCACATGCTTCATTGTTTCAAGATCCATTACATTTAACCAGAATCAAATACAGTTAATCTCTTAGAAATGTCCAGCTACTGCATTTTACGATTTCCTTGTTTATATAGCCACGGATAACAATTCTGCAGCATTGTATGGAACTTCATGTTGAGATGTTTGTCTACTATGACAAGGAAAATATACACTTTTTTTCCACACCGTGATTAAGCTAAAATTGTGTCTTAAATGAAAAGCCATTTACTTTGCTTTTAATATTCAGCAATGAAGTCTTTTGTATATGAAGTTATTTTTTTTCTATCTCTGTTCCTTGACACAGGAACAGAGCTTTTGTTTCCAGTGTGTATTTAGTACAATGAGGTTATCCTATATAAACATATGATGCAATCATATGAGTGAAATTTCCTAATTTATTTACAAGGCTTGTATAGAACAATCTGTAGTGTTCACACAGTCAGTATGTAGTATGTGGTTATATGGTCTAGCCATCTTTTATGTGAAAATGAAATGATATGTTTCATAATGAAAATTACTAACTGAAAAATTGTAAGATGAAGATAAGATTACGAGAAAATGTCTGTATATGAAAGGAAAATACAGTTATAAATATTTTAAAATTTGAACTGCTGAAACATTAAGGCTAAATTTAAAAAAATCCAAATATTTTAAAGTAAATAACTGTTATAATTTAGCAATTCCAGTACTCCCTGCAATGAAGTAAAGAGGGAAAACATATGAAAGACTGTTGGGTGAGGTTTTTTGTACTTATTGTATCTTAAAGTGTAATGTTTTGCATTCATAAATAACTGATATGAACACTTCGTACCTGAATACGCCTTCAGAGTAAGGAGATACTTTATTATCTGGAAGCATTTTTAATTAGTTTTAAAAACATGACATGTGCATTGAATGAATGTTAAAAAAGAATCCCTAAGGGATTCTCCTGTAGGTTATTTCTAAAGATGAGGATATTAATTGTAAACTAATTATTTAAATATTTAACATTTATTTATTTAGATATGAAATATTTAAATATTAAAACATAATTTTAAGGTAGATTTACTAACACAGTAATATAAACCAGGTACCCTAGACAGTGAAGCTGGGTTTGTACCTAATGTTAACTACCAGAGCAAATGGCTAAGTCAAACCTCCAAGATTAGACTAGAGAGGCAGGGCTGAGTGCAGGTGAGTCACTGCTGTCCCTTGCTCTCTTGAGCAGTTTGTGTGAAAGAGTGAAGAAGGGCAAGCAAAACTTTCCGGAGATTAGCCTAAGTGACTTCTGGAGCCAGCAGGTATCAGCAGTATCTAGCAGTGGTAGCGTCTGCAAGGGAGACGAGAGAGAACTCAAAGGAGGGAACACCACTGCTCTGCCCAAGAAGAGGCAGAGGGAAGTATAGCCCCTCTCCCAGCACATCAGGGCCTGGAACGGGGCAAGGGTCATGTGGCAGCTCAGCTGGAAGAAGCTCAGGTCTCTAGTCCAACCTCCTGCCCAAGGCTGGGCCAGCTGTGAGATCAGGTCAGGCTGCGCAGGGCTTTGTCCAGGCAGGTCTCGAACACCTCCAGGGATGGGTCAGCACAGCCACCCTGTGCAACCTGTTCCACTGCTTGAATGGTGAATGAAAAGCTATCCTAGTGTATAAAAGTGGTTACTTCTAGGAAGCAGATAGGTATGGCAAAGCTTCTGGATGGAGCCAGGGGTCTAAAGTCAAAGTGCAGCTGGACAAAAGGCCAAACAAGGATTTTTCCACTTGGCACCATTTCTTGCCAAGAGTGGCCCACGTTCAAATGCATTGCTACCTATGTCTACCCAGGTGTACCCAGGGCAGTGACCAAGAGACCCAGAAACAGTGTCTGTGCTTCGGTTGATTCTTAAACTAAATCTAATTTATTGTAGTGACTGCAGGCAGCAACAGTGGCAGGGAGCCCAGTGGCGTCCTCATTCCTCAAATCCCCACGTCTGAGTTGGCAGTGTTAGAAGTGTGCTCCACAGCTCTATCTGGGCTAGGTCCAGATACAAAGAGGTTATGGGGAAGGCTGTCTGGGGGATTGAGGAGAGTCTCTGTAGAAAAATTACTGTTACCATGCTGCAAAATAGCCGCAGCAGAGCGGTGTCTTAGGGCTACACTGGCTGTGGAAGGGTCCTAAGCAGTGCCTGTGTCAGCTGTGACTGAGTAGGTAGAAGTAAGACTGGCATGTAAGATAACGGAGAGACCAATAGCGCTGGGAAAGGGAGTTCTGTCCTACCACTATGGCAGTTGCCTTAACAGTACTAGTAAGTGGGCCAGGTGGGCAGCAATGGTCTAGGTCTTACGAAAAAGAGAGGGACATAGAGGGGTCAGTTTGGGAGACATCACGCTGGCCATAAGGGCCATAAGTGCATCTGGTAGGCTGGAGAAAGGTGAGTATCTGGGAGATCCTGCAGGATCCTGCCTTGGCTAGTTCCCATGGCAGGAATAGTAAGTAGTGAAACAGGACCCTGTTAAGGTAAATCACTGCAGGACAGTGAGATTTGGTGGTTGTGCACAGACTGCATAGCTCACATTATGAGCAGGAGGAGACAGAAGGGGGGAATGAAAGAGACTTAGAAAAGTAACGGGCCAAGGGGATGCCCACTTGATTATTAAATTTTACAAATATGTAATTCCCCGAAGCAAGACATTTTAGCAGTAATTAAAGGGTCCTCGTTTGCCATTGCCTATGTCTGAGCCAAAGCAGCTAGAGTAAACTGGTGAATGTAGTTGAGCTGTTGCATTTATCAGAGTATGTTAGTAAAAATGAAACTACATAAAGGAACACGTGGTGTAGGTGGTAAGGTAGTGACTACGCATTGACCTGCTGCAGTTCCTAGCCACAGCATAGTCATTTCAACTGAACCAACAAGGGTCAGATGGGGTGTCCTACATCTTCCTTACTGTCATGGAATTCTACGGCAGGAAATCCTTCTGTTTCTTCTCCTTTCCGATGAATCTTCACCCTTTCCCTTTTTACCATTCTCTCTACTGCAGGTACCTTGGGATCCCCTGCAGCATTCCACCCCTTCCCCCAGATTCCCCCCTATTGTTAATTCTAACTCTAGCTTTTCATTTTTGTGAGGTGGAACCAAAGCAGCAGCAATGACCAACTCATATAAACTGTAAAGAAATGATGACAATTTGCTTAAGAAATCTGTTGCTCCCCTTTTCTTATGGGCAGTCTCTCTTGTCTCATTAAATCATTACAACTAGAGAAGCTCCTAAAGCAGAAAAGTATTTGTTGCTTGTCTTGTTTCTGTTGTCTCAATATTGTCTCAATAAATCCAATTATTACCTAGGTCTGTCCATAATGCAAGTATTCATATAGCAATCATTAAGAACTTAGGTTAACCATAATTTAGTTTATTCAAATTATTTTATACACCACATTCTGTGAAAAAAAACATCAAATCACATAAAAGTATGGTGATACTAGTCATAGTGGAATAAACCAGTGCCTGACAAGACTGAATCAGATCTTTTTAAAGACTAGATTCAGGAAGTCAGTAGTCATTTCAGAAACACGTAACTCCTAGACAATTCTGTAGCTCAGTTTTAAAATTGCCCGTGAAACTGTGTCCTTCCCATACTGTCAGACGTTACTTAGATCACAAATAAGACTGTGCCATCCTTAATTATCCTTGGCTACTCTGTGTGTCCTCTAATGTGACATGTCCCATAAGCTGTGGTGACAACTGATGATGGATAGTTAGCAGCTAACACCTCTTCCTTTAGGCCGTATCTGCTCACAGGAATAGTATGACATCCATTCTTACAGGTCAAAGTCATGCATAAATTACTAACATACGTATCTGACTCTCTATGGGTAGTAATCCAACTCCCAGGATCACAGCCTGAATTATGTGTCGAACCACTAAAGAATTTCAGTTGGTATTAGAAGTTCTGGACAGCAGCCACACAAATATTAGTGTTAAGTAAGAATATAACAAGTTCCTGCTGTGTAAAAGAAAAGTTTATGACTAGGTAATATATGTATTAATTAATAAATGAGCAGTACTTTAAAAGCAATGTACAATATTGTCAAGAACTTGGCCGTAATAAAAACTGCATTTAAGTAAAATAAAGTATAACTGATTTTCAATAAAATACACATTTTACAAACTGAATTATCAACCTAGTTAAAAATAAAAACTCAAAATGTAGTAAGTTTACTAGCTGCTTGTTGAAAATTATCCTCAGCTAGATTGGGAAAATCATTTCTGAAGAGGAAACAGCTATTTTAAACTATTACAAAGTCTGATTATCAGACCTAGAAATTTCAGGTCACTGCAACCCAAAATTCTATAGAATTGTATTACAGTGATATTCAGGAGTCTATTTGGTGAAATAGTGTTACGTAAGTGATAAAAAAAAGTGTGCTTCACACTGAATACACTATTCAGAAATCATCTGCAAAGTACCATTTCTGAATAAATTGTGCGCTCTTGTCTTCCTTTAAGGAACTATAGCTGGCTCATTTTCAGTATCTTCAGAACTGAAGTACTTCTTAAATTGCAGTTCTAAGAAGCAATGACTGCCTAGCCCTCGAAATACTGTTCTCCTAAGAACCAGGCAGCTAGTGAGGACCTTTTGCACAAATATGCACAAGCAATGCCAAGAGACTCAGGATAACTTGGATGCACCAGTTATTCGGTCATCAAGCCATAACAAACATTCTCCAAAGCATACTTTGGGATAACTGGAGTCTGTTCTGTTCTAGAAATTTTCAAGTATAGTTAGTTCAGTTTGGAGTGCAGAGGAAAAAAAAAACAACAAACAAACAAACAAACAAACCCTCCCCCCTCAAACCAGCACATTTCCTCCTTAAAGCAAAAGAAACAGGGTTTGCAAAAGTTTGACATAGTGGAGCTTAGCAGTTAAACACGCACAATCTCTTCTATCCTGTTTTAATCTTAGGCTGCTTTATATATCCATGGCCAGTCTGCCTAGAGATAAGTTTTTGTAGGCAGAAAAGAGTTTTGTCAGCCTAAGTCAGAGTTTAACTTCTTTTCCCAAGAGAGGATGAAATTCAAAAATTGGAATTTTTTGTGCATAAAAATACAAAATAGAATTGGTTCAGATTTTAAATTTGAGTTTTATTTTTTAAACTTTTATATTTTTAAATCTTTTGCACTAATTATCTAAATCTTTTAGGAGAAAGTCATGGAAGATATTACTCCAAAACTTTATTTTTAGAAATACTAAAACAATTTCAAACATTTGAAACATATAAAAATTAAAAAAACAGTTCAGGAGATTCACTTTAAGTATTCACACCAACCACTTAGATCTTAAAATGTCATAATTTCTTCATGGAAATAAATGGTTCATTAGAAAACTGCTAACAACTTCTACAGCTAACCTCTACTTCTCTCCAAATAAATACACAGGAGCTTATTTATAGAATCTTTTTGCCAGTATTTGAGATGTCAGTTCCATTTAATTTACTAGTTCAACCCCTAACCCAGTACTGATCCCAGATTCAATGCACCTGCCTTTCCAACCCTAATATCCTTTTCTTTTCCATCATTGCTTCCAAACTTTTTCCCAAATCTCACTTCATTATATGTTCCTGTCCATTCTTCTCTCCCTCCCACAGTTCATTTTTAAATGCTCTGCTTTTGAACCAGAAACCTTCCTCTTCTACACTTGTTCAGAAGAGAAGTTAGAGCAACATTCAGTCCACTTCTAGCATCCAGCCTACTGCATCTGAATAAAGCAGACACAAAGAAAATATTGGTGTCACTCTTGTTGACCTGTACTTAATAAAGCAAGTTTGGTTGTTTAATATTCAACTATATAAACAAGAAGAGCTCAGCTGTTCTTAATATAAACCAATATGGCAGAAATTTCAGTGATAAATTCTAAGTTTTATAGAGAATATATAAAGTGCATCTCTAGCACAAGAGCTACCCCTTGCAAAATTTGAGGTTTCTGCTCAAGTTTGTAAGTTGGAACAGCCATTAGATTGTCTGCATTTTGTAGATCTTAATATAATGAAAAGTGACTTCTGGAAGTGTTGATTCATGTCAGCCCAAAGGGAAAGAGATGTTGGATAATGCTGTCATCCTTCTTTGCAAGCAAGTGGCTAGCACAGTAACATTGTTAATAACAATGAAAAAAAGAAGCCACTAGGCTTACTTTGGGAAGCAAGAAGTTACCTAGTATTTGGATATATTTCAAATAGCGTCTAGTGAGTAATAAACCTAAAATACTAGGTTGTTTAGCTATCTGGCCAAAGCAAATACAAACCCGTTAATGCTTACCTTTGATGGTTAATGGATGGGAGAGATACTGGAAGACTCAGAGTGGGGTAAAAAGGTATTTAGGGAATTATTGATGCCTAGAAGTACTCTGGAACAACATGCAAAATATTTGTAAATACTAGGAAATAACAGCAATATGATTATTCAGCCAACATCAATATGTTTTAAAGGACAAATCATGCCAAACCACTCAAATTTCTTTCTATAACAGAGCCTAAGCAGTAGGTGTGATATATTTTGACTGATGAGCTTCTTGACAGCCTTAAAAGCTGTTCTCATATGCAAACAGAGCAAATCAGGCTGAGAAGAAAATAGTATAAAGTGGACACAAAACTGAATGTGTAATAATATTCAAAGAACATGGTTTTGTCAAAATGAAAAAAACATATTGAATGGAATTCCATAGTAGTCTGTCCTTCATCAAATTCCTTTTAATTCTTTACTAATGACTTGAATGATGATTATACCTATCAAATTTATGGATTATACAGAAAGGAGATGGATTGAAAATGCAGTGATTAGAATTCAAATGATATAAACAAATTGGTGCAAAGGTCTGGAAAAATAGGATGAGATGCTATAAATATATGTGCAATGTAGTAGGTTTATGTAGGAATAATCAACTACAGATATACAGAAATGGTTTCACAATAATTACTTAGCAGGAAGAGATCTGGAGTTTATAACGGACCACACTCTGAAGGCAAGTCGATAAGTCAAGAAGTTGGACTGTTTAAAAAAATGGCAGTGCTATGCTTTATCAATGTGGTAAGCCTAGAGCTGTGTGGTTCAGGAGTGTCTGAGGTGAGAGAAGGCTTGGAAACATAAGAAGAAATTGTAGGGGTAGAATGCAAATAAGGGAATTAGTCTGATTCAGCAACGGTGTTTTTCCCCACTTTAACATACGATCTCATGTTGTAGGCTTAAGAGGTAAATTTTCAAGCATGAAAAACTGTTGTCTTCAGCAGTGGCTCGAAGAACTCCTTCTTCATCAGTAGGCTCCTGTTCTGTTTGGAGCAGCCTATGGCGGCCAGCAGAGGCAAACAAATGGAGCTGACGTAAGGAACAACGACTTTATGCTGACTGACTTTCTTCCTAGACAGAAAATACCTTCTTTCTCAGGTAGAAAAGATACACTTCTTTCAGGGGAGCAAGGAAGATGACTTTCTCTCTATATATACATGTATGCTGTCAAATTAAAAAAAAATCTGCTTTCTTTTTGGAGCCCATTGGAGAACATAACTGAAGGCCAGTCATTCTCACAGTTAAAATTTATGCTTTATTTCCAGTCTTACTTTCTGTCCAGCTTCCAGAAATTGTTTCTTCTTACTCCTTTCTGTCTGTTAGCCTTGCACTTTTCTCCTTGCCAAGATACACTATACTATCAAGTAACCTGTTTTTCAAATACTGATCCCAGGATCAGGATATGATATTCCACTATCTGTCTCAGAAGTCTAATAGTAATCATCTCACACCTTTGTTCTACTCTCTATGTAAACATCTCAAGACTAAATTTTAGGACTAAATTTTACATCAGCTACTTCTACATAAAAACTAACAGTCTGTCCATCTGTCTTTATCAAAGGCATTTGCCTTATAGAATATTCTCCATTCTTTAGGTATGTCCTGCTTTATTATTTCAGGTGTTTCTTCTTAGATTTTGTTGTTGTTGTTGTTTTTAATTAGCACATATGCATCATATGATTACTTGTGCTAAAGAGCAGAAAGATAAGCCAGGATAGCTGGCTGGTCAAAAGGGGCCAATTACATCACGGATGGAGAAAAGCGGAAATCCAGCGATAAGACCTTCGTGAAGGGGATGATTCTTATTCCCAGGGGACAGAACAGACTTCCATCTATACAATGGAGTAAGCTGAAAGAAAAGGAGAAAACCAGCAACTTCTGAAAGGCATCTAAGTGGAACAGGATGGAGGTCAAGTATACAATCCATCTTTCATACTGGAGTACTACAGAGTAATTAGAATTAGTAATTCTAATTACTAATTAGTGATATTACAGCAACGTAGCTTGAAATTAAGCCTCTGGTTGTGCAAAACATACGTGCAACAAAGAAAAGTGCTATACCAAGAATTGCTGGCATCATGCCCATTTAATGGACGTATGCTGCAAACAGGGAAGGCTCTGTACCTTGGGAGTATCTGGGACAGGTCTTTCTGATTTTATCTCACGGTGGGACTGTCTCCACACTGCCCTTCTCCTGTGTGTACCTAGATGCATAAAATTTGCAGCTGTGCATGCTAAACTCATTTTACTTCTGTACGTTCTTGTGGGTGGTCAAGTACTGCTTAGTTGATCTCTGCAGTGAAACCCAAATGTTCAGAGGTTTTCAGAGACCAACTGCGTGTGCACACAGTGGCTCAACCAGGCAAGCACCCTGCTTCAGGTCACATGGAAGAGAACAGACTGTGGTGGATGGTCTTTTCTCCTCCCTGGCATCAGAGAAATAATTCTCCCTTCAGTCAGTACAACAGTTTGAGTTGTATTCAGGATCACATCACCTGATTTTACCATTTTTTTTTCCCCACGATTACCTGCCACCACGTTGTTTGTGCGTAGGGATAGGACTTGCACTGCTCCTGAAAGCTGGGAAGAATAACTCATCCCGGATTTAGATGGCAGGGAGCTCCCTCTCGGCACCTGCTCCGAGGAGGTGCAGGTGCGAGTCCCCCGGGCCCGTCCCCTCCCGGCAGGTCGCCCTGACGGCGCTCCCGGAGGAGGGGCCCTCGAGGAGAAGGAGCCAGCGACGGGCAGAAGCGCCCACTGCCCCGCGGATCTCCCCACCGTGGCGCGGGAGCAGCTGCCGGCGCCCGGCCCGGAGGCGCTCAGGGCGCTGCCTCGAAGCCAGGGGAAATCCGCAGCTTCCTCAGGCTCTGCCTCCACCTGCCCCCCGCGGATGAAGGCGGCTCTGAAGGTATCGCACGGTGCCAGGGGAGGGGGGAGGGGGGACGCCGCTGGCCCGGGCACGCTCGTCCCCCGAGCACCGGGACGCCGAGGAGGCGGGCGAGCGGCTACCGGGCGATTTCAGCGCCGAGACCGGGCGCAGGGGACGCGGCCGCCGGGTGGCGGCGGAGCGGCGCGGCGCGGCCCGGCCCGGCGGAGGGCGCGGCGCGGCGCGGCTCGGCTCGGCTCGGCCCGGCCCGGCCCGGCGGAGGGCGCGGCGCGGCGCGGCCCGCCCCCGCGGCGCGCACAGCGCCAGCAGCCGCGGCGGCGGCGGCACCACCTCGCCGGCGCCGGGCCGGGCCGCCCCCCCGCGCCGTGCGCGTCTCTCGCCGCCTTTTCCTGTCTGCATCCTCCCCGCTCCTCCGCCCCCCCCTCGCCATTTTCGCCCGGCAGGAGCTCGGCGGGACTTCCCTGAAACTTCGCCGGGAGCTCGCCCGCCGCCGCCGCCGCGCCCGCAAACTTTTCCCCGCGGTGCCCGGGCCGCGCCGCGCCGCTCGCTCCCTGCCGGCGGCTGCGGCGGGGGCTGGCGATGAGCGCCCCTCCGCTGATCCGGCCGCCCAGCCCGCTGCCGCCGGCGGGGGCTGCTCCCGGCGGCGGCGTCGCCTTCCACCTCCAGATCGGGCTGAGCCGCGAGCCCGTGCTGCTGCTGCAGGACTCCTCGGGGGACCTCAGCCTCGCCCACGTCCGGGAAATGGCTTGCTCCATAGTCGACCAGAAGGTAAGGGGAAACGTCCCGGCCGAGGCCGCGGCCGCTGCTCCCGCCCGCGATCGCTCCTTTCCGCGGCCGCGCGGCGACCTGCCCTCGCCCCTGCCCTTGCCCGCTGCCCGCAGGGCCCCGTGCGGGATGCTGGCGTGGGAGCGCGCCTTGCGGTGCGCTGGCCGCGTTAGCAGCTGCTGCGGGAAGCAACCCGCGGCCGGCCGCGGCTGCCTGCTTTTTAACGCTGCGGGGCTGGGGCAGGGGGGGAACCTGTCAGCTGTGATGGCAGCGCGGCGCCCTGGGGCAGCTTGTGTGTTGTCCCGGCCTCTGCCGGGAGAGGAAACTTCCCACTTCAAAACAAAACAAAACAAAAAAAAACCAAACCAAAGCCAAACAGCCCCCCGCGCGGAAAGCCCTGCCGCGGCCGCCCGGAGCCTCCGCGGCGTGCGGCGCCCCGCACCCTTCCCCCTGCCCGGGCCGCGCGGGCGCAGCCGGAGCAGGGGCTGGTGCGGGCTGCACGGGGCGGGAGTCTCCGTCCTGCCCCCGGACAGGCGAGCGTCACGCGTGGGGCGCGGCGGCCGCGCCGCTCCGCGCAGCTCCGCGCCGCGGGGAGGCTCCGCTGCGAGCTGCTGCGCGGCGGCGGCAGCCGGGCTCGGCGCTGAACTTTTACCGTGCCGCTGCGTGAGAGACGCGCAGGAAAGTAGCACGGCGGTTTCACGGGCTGAAAAGTAAGGCTGCCGGATACTCAGGTTGCCTCTAACGGGGAAAACTTGTTTTAACTGCTTTTTACTGAGGTAAGATAATTTCGGAGTAGTTTTTTTTTTTAAGTTGACAGTTACGCTCTAGGTCTGTTTGTGTTCCCCCTCACTGAATAGGGGGAACTTTCCCTTTTTCCTTAACTAATAACGTATTTTCAAAATTGTATGAAATACACACCTTCTTTTTTTAAATTCTGTATTTCCCTTAAGAAAGGGTTACTTGCTTCGTTAAGTTAAATTCTGAGGAAGGACATACCCCCTGTTTAACATCGCTGCGTTTGCTTTCAAAGCTAGGCCAAAACTTGTCGCTAGGTCACGCAGAAGTCCTACACGAGTTAAATACTTGTATGTATGTACGCACATGTATACACAACTTACATACTTATTACAAGTCTTTATACATGGTTGATAAGCTTATATATAAATATATATAACCATCCGTAAGTTATTATATTAGCAGTAATGTAAATATGCTAAGATTGTTGCATTCATCGTTCATATTTTTGTGCTTAAGTAGCATATACATTTCATTTCACGGGTTTATAGTATGCCCGAGCCTACTCTTTTGTATTTCCTAACAATTTCCTACTTCCCTAACACTGTATCATTGTCTAAAGAGAGGCAAAAGTGTTGGCTTGTCCTCCGGGAGGAGAGAGACTTAATTTAAGCACTGGCGTAAAAAATTTGAACGACTTAATTTGTTGCAGCCTACCGACTGTGTCTTTTTTTGAGAGACAGATAATCATTTAGTTTTTTTTCTACAGAGCACACTTGAATGAGGAGCTCTCTTCTAGTCACAGTCTGTCAGAGCCCAGATTACTGCTTTTTCCAAGGCCTTTGAGAAGAAAGTGGTTCAAGGAAAGGGAAAATTGAAAGGAAGATAGGCTTTTTTTTCTTTTCTCTCTCAGATGATGGCCTAGCCACTCTACAGATTAATTTGAATGTTATTTATCCTGAGTTTTGTTTTAAGCTTAAATCTGCAAATATGCATGTATGTATAATTTCACTAACATGCAACATTTCACTACACATAATGGGTTTGTTTGCATGTAGAAAGTTACTCTACGTATTGGCAGAGACCTTTTTAAAAAAAATTACATGGGTGTCTAGAACCATTCTGAGGTGACTCTCTCTGTGTTGTAGATTAATGCTTTTCTCTTTTCCTGAAATGATTTAAGGTACTAGTTATGCCTGATATTATGAGAAATACTGGTTGTCTCGTCTCAGTTAAGGAGGAGTCTGTACTGTAGTGTGATCTTTAAATAAAGTATTAATTATTTGCAAGTTTCTTTGGGGTAGTGAAGTAGGTGGACAGTACCTTGCAGGTAACGGTTTTGTCCCAAAGTCACTCTTTAGTCTGGATTGCATAAGTAGTAAAGAGAGGATGTAATTTTTGTTGTTTTCTTTAGCAGTCCTGTTAGACTGTTAAAATTAACTGTGTCTCTATCCTGGTACAAATGAAGTGGTGAGCAAGAGGATTGCTTATATACTTATTTTTAGGATTGTGCTGGCTTATTTGTAGTATCAGTTTCACATGATCTGTTTATAGACAACCTCGTTCGTGGTAATGTGGGGATACCTAAATATATATACCTCTATATATGCTGTTATTTTGCACAGATTTATAAACTAACTTAACTTTTTTGTATAAACTCAGCTTCTTGCAGACTAGAGCACATATAGGCCTGAGCACGATGTGACTAGCTTTTAGCTGTATGCATACAAATGCATACACACACATATATATGTAATATGTATACACATATATACAGGTTATTACTAGCTATAATATACAGTGTTTGCATATATTTAGATTAGTAGACTTTAATTATAGGATCTGAAGTGTAAAGTTTAGGGGTTTTAATTTTTTAAGAGAGTCTAATTACAGTAATGTTAATATACTATATGTTAGTATAACCTCTATGACACGAAAAATAGAATGAGCAAAGAGTTCTCCGTTGCCAGCGAAAAGCATTCTTTCAGGAATATCATCCTGAGGGAGCTCTATGGAAATTTGCTTAGCAAGTCTGAAGATGAAATGGAACGTGTCAGTTTTGGGCATAAATTCAAACACATTGGAATCCGTTCAGAACCGAAGTTGGTTCCCTTGAGTTTGCGTGCTTTGGCTTTGTTAGAACCGGTGATATGAACACCTTGAGGCTTGTTCATGCGACGTTATTTGTTGTTCAGCTGAAATGGAATTTTAGCATTTAAATTTTGATGTTGTTTACAAGAAATGAGAAGCAATGGCAAAATGCATGTCACTGTTTGATTGCTAGCCTTACTCTTTCATGAGAGGAGTGGGAGAGCATCGTAAAATAGTCTTTGTTTTCTGAAGATAAATAGTTGGAATTATTGCCCTTCTTGGGTTAACTGCACACAACAAAACGACTTTTCCAGGGTCAAAGTAAAATGCAAAGCGTACTAAGTAGTAAACTGTATCTTGTGAACTAAAAGGCTGACATTACCAAAGACTTTTTTTTTTTATGTTACATTTTTGGCAGTTTTAATCCAAATATATGCAATTTTAATACAAGGGCAAAAATAGCTGTTATTTACATTTTCTGATTTGTTGAAACTACTTGCTGTCTTTAGCATCTCGCAGGTAATGTGCTGAGGAATGGTACTGGCGTTGTCAAATTTTGAAAACTTTGCATTCTCAAGCAAATACATGATGAAATTACTTGACGTGAGAAAATGGATTTTATAAAACAGCCCTTGCTTACAATGAGATGCTGCCTGGGCCTTCGGCATTTGAAGGCAGCGAAGTTGCCAGCACAGGCTTATCTTCCTACGTAAGTGTACATCAAATTGCCTTCTAAAAGTAGAGTTGTCGATCGTTCTCTCATTTGGATAATACTGAAATTTCATGATCAGAAATCATGAAATCTTATTATTGTAGTACAGTATACAATAATAAGAAAACAAAAAGTAGGCCATTTCGAGAATGGAAAAGGACAAAAAAAAAAAAAAAAGATCATTCAAGTGGCATGCTGCACCTAGAATACTGTGCCCAGATTCATCTTGATTTTTTGGTATTCAATGGTAAATGTAAGAGAGTAGTCACAGATCAAACCAAAGGAATACCTAATCTACCCTCTAAGAACTAAACTAAACATATTTTCTACAGATACTCATCTGTTTTTTGCTCCTGGCTGCCCTTGATAAGAGAAATCTAACTTATTCTTAAATAAATAAAAATTTTTTTTTTCATTTCCTATTTTTTTTCCCCGAAGCTAAAATCTTTACACCTGTGGTCTCAGTGGAGAAAGGAACTTATCTAAAGCTTGATATGAAAATATGCTTAACCTTTCTTTTCCCCCCCATCCCCCTCTTGCCAGGGCTTCAAACAACCACAGAAAACATATGGGGTTTGTTTATATGGAAGAGGTATCTTTTTTTTTTTCCTTCCCCCTCCAAAATCTACATACTCTCCTAAAATAAACAATAGCCTGGTGGTAATGAAATCCTTTCCTTGCGGGGGGATGGGGACTGAGGGGAAAATAGCTCACTAGAAAGAAAGATTTTGTGTCCCTCAGAATATGAAGAGAAATTACGAGAGCTTTTTTGCCCATTCTGAGCAAAACTCTCCTATCTTCAATTCAACACATGCATGGAGAAGTTTCGTATAGTCACTGCATATTTGACTGTAATCACATCCTTCATATGACCTGGAAAAGTTAGTACAGATGTGCTGTTTATCTGCAAAAGCTGCATTCTTTAATTCTCAAACTGGTGCATACCGGTGACTAAATGTTAAACCTTTTTTCCCTGAAGCGAATCTTTCTCTGACCTGGTTACTTCCTTCTGTATATTTTGAAAACACAAAGCTGCTAAATTTCATTTCAGGAATGTGAGGTGCCTTGTCATTATGCATGTAAATATATTTCAAAATGAGAGTATTTTTTAAAAATAATCTCACTTTTAGAAACTGGAGTGAGACTTTTGATCATTACCATTTAATCTTTTATTGACTTCACGCTTACTGCTCTCCACCCTGGAAACTGCAGGTCAGTGTATATTACATTAATTTGTAAGTTAATTAAAATTTTAGAGAATGTATACTAAATCACGAGAAAAGCTGGATTTGGATGAAGGGGAGTCGGTTTTAATTTGTTTGGAGAATGTGGGATTTTTAAGAAATGTTGAGTTTGTTATCTATCATATCAGTGGTTCAGATGAAGAAAATTAATCCTGTGCAACCTATTTATCTAACGCATTTGAGAAATCTCCTCCAGAGATGGAAGGCTATCAAATGAATTCTCACAGAATAAGAAATAACATGGAGCTTTGGCTCGCGGGCTTGTTTGTAACCAAAGCAGTTGACATTTTAAACCTTAAAGGAATTACAAAAGGCGTCTTGTGTTGCTCTTGCACTAGTGCTACTGCTGCTTCCCCCAGAACACCTGCAATTTCCCTAATGCTTTAAAAACATCGGGGATGAATAAGCCTCTCTCATTGCAGAGATGAAGCTATACTGCCAGGGAAAGGATAGAATTTACAACGTTGCCGCGTTTTCCAGACCGCAGCGCGTACGCGAGCGTTGTGTGGGACGTGCTCCGTGAGCGCGACGTGCCTGGGAGCTGCCCGCGCGCGGGACGTGGAGCTGACGGGCCGCGAGCAGCGCGCGGGGAGCCTGGCGTAAGGGCATCTGTGGGTGTTTTTATAGGATACAGCTACATTACGGTAAAAATTACAATTGGCAAACACAAATCTAAGATAGTGAGACCAAGAATTAAATCATCTGTCTCAAGCAAGCCATGACAAGCACATGTATCGTTTTGTACTTTTTTTTAATTACTTTTGTACATCTTGTGAGCCATCACTAACCTCTCAGTTTTGCTGTCTAGTTGACCTACGACAGATTTATGTTGACATTATGTAATATGGCTGGACCTATATGGGGAGAATTAGGCATATAAATTAAATGCCTCCCTCAGGTGTTTGTCCAAAGTGTAGGTGTATTCATTTTAGCTGCCACGTGCATATTCCTAAATGCTCTTCACTTGTCAGATGTTGTGTTTCTGCCTCTCTGTACAGACATGTGCCACAGACCTGATGTATTCAGTGAAGATACTTGATTAATCCCCTTTTGGTAAAGGGCAGCCTTGCGCTATATGCCTGTTACTGTTGAGTTACTGCAAGCTTTTGACCTCATGTTTGACTCCTGCTGCTTGAAGGAGGACTTCTGCTTCACATTTTCTCCTTCTGCTTCAAATTTTCTCCCAGAGGTACTATACGCTGCTCACATTATATCAAATTGTCTATTTTGAGATAGACCTGAAATCTGCCTTAGGGTGTGTTCGCGTAAAATACTTGTTTCACTTTCAGTGTCACACTCCGACGTCTCTTACGCAGCGTTGTTCGTAGAGGTTCTGCTAGAAAAGCCACCTGAATTTTGTTATTGTCTCGTTAACGCTAAAAGAAAGCGGCTTAGATGAGAATAAAACGAAGTATTCTCTTTTCCCCGAGATGCCTTTTTGCTCTGTCTTTGCCAGTGATTTTGTTTTCTGTATGTCTTGGGCTCGCTGTGCTTTACCACTCTGTGAGAGGAGGCTTTTCAGGCACTTGCCGAGGGGAGCCTCGCGGGGGAGAGCTCGAGCGCCCGGCGTGACCGCGCGGCGCTCTGCCCCGCCATCGCCTCTGCTTACATTCTTCTGGCTTCTGGAGCCCCCTTGAATTTCCAGGATTTTGCAAGCCGATATAGATTTCTTTCACAGGCTTTCAATATTACTTCCTGCCACAAGACTTTAGTACTGTTAAACTCTTGTTTTGCTTTTGGATTTTTTTTTTTTTTTGCTTAAATATTTTTATCCAGGAATAAGCTGAAACGATGATGACAGACTCGATGTCATTTAAAAACCTGTGTTTAGGATTAAAATAACTTGCACTTGTCTGCCTGAACTTTTTAAGACCTCGAAACATGCACTTGAAGCGCGCTGCTTCATGAAGCAGATTTTTGCTTTTGACTTCTCTTCTAGTTTTATTTGCTGGAGAAACTTGTTTGAAGTTAGAAATGTAATGCAGTGTATCACACTACAATCTAAAGGCAATAGTATGGACATCTTAGAGTGATAAATACATATACCATATACCATAAAGTTAGACCTACGTTTTGGTATATATCACTATTTTTCACTTTTCCTTCCTCCAGGTATTTGTGGCTTTCTTCTCCTTGTTCCTTGCATTTCTCTTTTCTTCTTCAGCTGAAGAAAACTTGATTGGAGATAAACTTTCCCTTCCTGCGCCATGTAAAATGCATAATGGTATTGTGATAGTGTCTCTCAGAGCTTAATAGCCATGGTCTGCTGTCTGTGCCAATACTGCAGCCGATACCAGCTCTGAAGCGGTGTAATGACATTAAAGCTAGAACGTAGGTGGTTATTTTGATCAATATTTTATATAGCGAACATAAACAAAAAATCTGAGAAACATGGAAGTAAGATATCTAGCCTGGATCCTGGATGCTTCCTAACAGAAGGAGAGACTCACTTAAAGATTTAAATTAGTGGCTGGCATAAAATGTTCTTTCCAACGTTTTTCTAAGCACAAGATGTAGGAATAGAAGATGCGAAGCATGACCACAGTTGCCATCTATAAGCATCTGTCCTGTACTCTTCAAAAGAAGCGTATCTGAACATGTCCTGTGCAATCTGAAAGAATGTTCTATTTCTTCTCAAGTTATAAGATAAGTCAACCTTGAGAAATATTTTTTTTTGTGTGTATTAGAAATAGGTTTAGTTAGCATCTTGTCAAGAGCAAAAGCACAGACTAGACACAGCTCTTTCTGGGAGAAGTGTTCTGGCTGTGAGGCAGTTTGTCTAAGAGATACTTATCCTTAAAACCAGCAACTTTAATAGTCACACTTTTTGCCTTTTTCCTATCAACTGAGAAATCTTGCTACATATAAATGGAAATTACTAATGCATTTGCACCTTTCTGGTAAATGTACACCGTGGGCTCCCTCTCTTCATGTGATTCCATAAAGTACAGAGCTTATGTGCTTTTGCAGCTTAAGCATGCTAGGCTGGAGGCTGTGTTCAAACTGAAGCAGTCCTGAAAGCCCCTTAACTCTTTGGGCCTCAAAGGGATGTTTATGTGATTTAATCTTTTTAAATTGGGTTTAGAGCTATGGGATGAGTGTCTGTGCGATGAAGGAATCATAACCCACTGGTAAGAGGAACAATATGGGTTGTTATTGACACTGCTGTCAGTCTTGGTGCTATATCTCACTGTAATACCGTTCATATTTTGCTCGGGAGTTCAGTCACCCACTGTGTCCACTTAAAGGGTTGCATCGCAGATTTGCCGTCTGTTTACATTATATGACTCTGAGTGTGCAGCTCATACTATTCACTGTTTGAAGTGCTGATATTATCTGTCCGAGGATTTCATACTGCCTGCCCCCCAAATCAAACAGGAAAATGGGGAAATTCTGCACTGAAAGCATAAAACGGAGCCTTTCAGATACTTGCAGTATGTGTAAACTTATGCATCTGTTCTGGTATGTTTGTTATATCTACCTCTAAAAAGAAAGGGTGCAACAAAATATGTAGAATATGGGTAGAAATCTGTCTAGTTCTAAAACCGCATAGTTTTCACTCTACTTTTTCCCAGAGAGCTGGAAATCCTGCACAAAATTTTTAGAACAAAAAAATTTGTGGAGTGAAAATTGAAACAATTTCATAGACTCATAGAATCAGTAAGGTTGGAAGGGACCTCTGGATGTCATCTAGTCCACTTTGATAAAGAGAGTCTGAGGGTGCGTTGTGGGCAGTGGGATTAGATTAAGGAAGGGTATCTTTTGATAATGGATTATATGTTTTTATCGTAATTTCCCAAAGAAAGCAAAACTTTGCTTCTCTGTCTATATGTCATCGTTCTCATATAAGATGATGTCTGCATACGTTTTTAGTATGTCTGCTGGCCTGCTTGTCACAAGAAGCAGAAGGAGCTAAGGTAACCGCTAGCAGATTATTAGTTGAAACGTTATGAAAAGCACTTTGTACAAGTTCTTCATATTTCAGCTGTTACAATCTCATCCAAACTTCTCTACAGCCATTGTAGGTGTAATGGCACAAACAATAAAAAGGATGATGCAAAGAAACACAGTGATGCAGACAATATGATAAAATTACCAAATAGAGTATTTGCGCTTCATATTTAGAAACATACTACATAGTCTATCTTTAATTTACATTGATGATCATGCTCTGTTTTTCATGCTATCTCAGTTTGACCCCCTAAAAGATAGATTCTGAAGCCTACAAACTTAATGCCAGTGCTGCTTTCAGTTGTTAATCTAATCTAAATGTTCATCCAAGGTAAACTTCTTTTATTCCTTCCACTTAATTTATTTTATTTGGCAACTGTCACAGAACGCAGGGCGTTCTGAGCTGCATTCTGATGAAGCCTTGATCTCTGTCCGCAGATACCTGGCTATTACAACTTATTGATGTGAACTGAGTATGTTAAGAGGAGTTACAAAAGTGATATAGCCAAACTCTTCCAGGTCATGGCAAATGGTAAAATAAGGGAAAATGACTACAAATTACTGCTTGTGAGGTTCAGACAGGACATTAGGAAAAAATTCTTTTCTAGTAGTGCGGTGTGGGACAGATACCTGGAGAGATTGTGTAATCTCCATCAGTTATATTGGGTATATTGGGTAAAAAGGTCACCCCTGAACCTGAAGCTAGTGACAGTGAGAAGTCAGCCAAGATAACTTCCAGAGGTTCCAACATTTCTGTGATTCTGAGTATATGCAGTTCAGCATGATCAATGTTTAAACTAACGTTCAAAGCAAAGTGGCAGCATCCCCCTGGAAGACGCATCTAAAATTTCTTCAGGAATTAACCCAGCCTATATAGGGAATTAATCAGTCTATGTTTTTTATTCTTGCTTTGCATTGTATCTATAGTCTCTTGTTTGTCTCAGATTGGGGTGTATGAAAATTAAAAGCATAATTCATGGTAGTAGTATACTTGTAAGAGGCAAAATCAGAAGATAAGTATCTTTGAGAATATGGCTATTAAGGAGGTGTTTTATTAGTCAATATGGTGCTTTGTATAAAATCATTTCCAATATTTGAAGAGGGAGACAGCAAGGAGAGAAGTTTTGTGTGGACAGTGAGGTGGATTGAGAACTGGCTGAAAGGCAGAGCCCAGAGGGTCGTCATCAGTGGCATGGAGTCTAGTTGGCCTCCGCCTGTGGCTAGTGGCATCCTCCAGGGCTCAGTACTGGGTCCAGTCTTGTTCAACTTCTTCATCAGTGACCTGGATGAGGGGTCAGAGTGCCTCCTCAGCAAGTTTGCTGATGATACCAAGCTGGGAGGAGTGGCTGACACGTCTGAGGGCTGTGCTGCCATTCAGAGAGACCTGGACAGGCTGGAGAGCTGGGCAGAGAGGAACATCCTGAGGTTCAACAAGGGCAACTGCAGAGTCCTGCACCTAGGGAGGAATAACCCTAGGCACCAGTACGAGCTGGGGGCTGACCTGCTGGAGAGCAGCTCTGCAGAGAAGGACCTGGCAGTGCTGGTGGATGACAAGTTGACCATGAGCCAGCAATGTGCCCTTGTGGCCAAGAAGGCCCATGGTCTCCTGGGGTGCATTGGGAAGAGTGTTGCCAGCAGGTCGAGGGAGGTGATCCTGCCCCTCTACTCGAGTACTGTATCCAGTTCTGGGCCCCACAGTACAGGGGAGACATGAGCTACTGGAGAGAGTCCACCGTAGGGCTGCAAAGGTGATCAGAGGGCTGGAGCACCTGCCCTGTGAGGAACGGCTGCGAGAGCTGGGCCTCTTCAGCCTGGGGAAGAGAAGACTGAGGGGGGATCTTATCAATGTGGACAAGTACCTGAAGGGAGGGTGTCAGGGGGACGGGGCCTAACTCTTTTCAGTTGCCCCATGTGACAGGACAAGAGGCAATGGGCAGAAATTGAAGCACAGGAAGTTCTGCCTGACCGTGAGGGGGAATTTCTTCCCTGTGAGAGTGACGGAGCCCTGGACCAGGTTGCCCAGAGAGGTTGTGGAGTCTCCTTCTCTGGAGATGTTCAAGGCCTACCTGGATGCAGCCCTGTCTACCATGGTGTAGGTGACCCTGCTGAGCAGGGAGGTTGGACTAGATGATCTCCAGAGGTCCCTTCCAACCTTACTGATTCTATGATTCTATGAAGTTTTGTCTGGTAGTGAAATATTCTTGCACAAGATAAGATAGAAAACAGCTTGAAAAACTATTTTCTAATAGTGCATTTGAATCTTTTTACTTAGGGGCATACATTTGTTGCATTTCTGCTCAGTATTTGTGTTATAATATTTAGTAAATACCAGGTTGTATATAGGAAGGAAGTCCCTGCCTTCAACAGTTTGCAGTTAAGGTGTGTTGGATAGTTGACACGTCTTAGGGCACATGGGATGATATATCAACATCAGAACAGCAGTTTATCAGCAGTACCTTTAAAGAAGGTGCTATGAGAAGTTCAGTTTAGGCATTACATAGTCATGATAGAATACAAAAATGTTCTCCATGGAAAACTTTGTTTAGTAAAAATGGTTAGTAAAAGTCCACATCCCTTTTGATATGAAACGAAGGCTTCAAATGTTAATGGATTAGAAATAAGAAATATGATAGTAGTAGTAACGGGAGGGGCCTGGTGGAATGGTTAAAGGTCAGCCTGTGCTGAGATCAATAGGAGGGATAAGATGAAATAGTAAAATAATCTTTGCAGCAGATGGATATGAGTGGAACAATGTGTGCTCTTTCAAGGAAGGAAGAGAATATGCTGCTTGAGAAGGGAGCTGACGAGGGCATGCTTGATTTATCTGTCCTCACAGGGAGGACATGTGCGTGTTAGATGTTCCACAGGAAAAAGATGCATTATTTAGACCCCACCTATTCGGGCTTAGAGAGAAGGCCAAGCTGAAGGCAATGCTAAGGTTACTGAATACTTAAAAGAACAGATAAAGATGCTTTGTCATATTACTTGTTGGGTGATTTCTTTTCCTCCTTCTCCACATGTGCTCATTTTTCCAATGCTCCCTAACAGGCTCTTGTCACATAGTCACTCTACCTAATTTTAGGCATCTGAAGTTAATATGCCAGACTGATTGAAGACAGCTGTTGAGCAAACTAAGAGAATACTTAGACTAAGAGTCTGAGCTAAAATTTGGCTATGTTAAGGTATGTTGAACATATCTTACGCATTCAAAGATTGCATGTAACTGTGCTACAGCTTAGATTTAAGAGTATTAACATTTGATAACATTCAGAGGACTTACGAATATTGTTTCATATTGTGATCATATAGTTTTGTTAAAAATACTGTTTTCTTAACAGGAAGTTTCCTTTTTTGGGGTAAAATCTAGACAAGAGAACAGAAACGATGAAATTCCCTTTAAAGAATAATTCATGAGCAGAACAAGAAATTCTGAACTTTTTAAAGCTACTGACAATCAGTGCTGTTTGTTCGATGGTGGTCTAAGAACAAAATTTTTGTATAGTCAGTTCAGAAAGTATGCAAAAGTCTGTCTCCTTTTTTGTGAGAAAAATAATATGTGAAAATTGACTAGAATGTATATGGAGATGCCTCTGGAAAAGATCTAAAAGAACAGAAATCTTTGGGAGTCTCCCTGAAATTCTGGGTGTGTCTCTTCCATTGCTGTGATGAGAGAAGATGCATTGTTTTTTTTTAATTTGGGAAATACTTTTTCCTGTTAAGAAAATAGTATTTGAGTAGTAACGTCACCATTTATTCTCTGTATTTAGCACTATGAAAGAGAGAGAGGTTCTGAAAACAACCTGAAAATTATGTAACAAGAGAGGCTCCACAAAAGGCAAATCAATGTTTAATTTCCATCTTCTGAATGAGTGCAAAAAAATCTGTCACTGATGTGGCTTGATTGTCGCTCCCTTCTTTTCCCAGTGTGTTTGAATCAAAAATTATGTACTCATGTTTACATGAGTACAGACACAATAGGACAGGAGTTTTAAAAAAATGACACCGAACCTTGTGATAATTACAATTATAAAGAATAATTAAAGTTCTACACCTGATCAAAGACAGACCCTATTATTTGATCCCAAGGTCTGTGTGCAGTTCTTCATGAACTGGGTGATCAGCCAGTTCTACAGCAAGTTGAAAATATTTAAATCTTTAGGGCAATCTCTATTCTCTTTCTGTAGAAGCCTTAAAAAAGGGTATAGGGTATTGCACTCTATGTGCAATATTTTGTCTGTATTGAGGAATTAAACTTTTGTGTTAGAATTATAAGCACCAGTATTAACCTTTTGATGGTTGCACCTTCAGGTATATTGAAGTGAATTTTTTTGCTGGCTTTACAAACTTTTACAAGCATATCTCTGACTTCTGCTGGCCATGGATGCCCCTGTGAAAATCACTTCATTCCCTTGCTTATTAGTTTTCTTATCCGAATGGCATATTCTTGCTGTAAAGGGCTACATATGAATAAAGCAGGATTTGAATTTTGAGTCAGCTTAACAGAATTATGAACTCAATTTAAAGAAAAGCTAAGAATTTCACGTATGGAAGCTGATAAATAAGTGTTTGTTGATGAATCTTAGACTTTAAATCACAAATATGTGTGTAAACAGCCACCAGTGTGAGTGACTATGTCTGTAATAAATCCTTAGCAAGTTTCTAAAATGTTAAGATAGGACAATTGTTAGTATTTAGATACTGGATCATTAAAAATGACAGCTGAAAAAGCTTTATGGTGAAGTATCTACTCACTCTCAGAACAATGTGTGTGCATCCTTTAGTAGTATAGACTGTTGTGCATGTTGTGCTTGGATTTTAAAATGCATGAGAAATTTGTTATGGAATGTAAAATATGCCTGGAGGTATCCTTCTGACCATAAAAATCTTGTTACAATTCTGTGAATGAATTTATGGTCCAAACGTTCATATTTCTATGCTAATTTTATAGTTGTGCCCACAGCTATTCTAATTTCCCTGGTACAAAGAAGTTGCCATTGTTGCCAGTGTGTTGTTGATTTTTTCCGGATTGTAGCTCTTCAGCATTCTGCGCTTTATTAATATCCACAGACAGAGAGATACTGTGGAGGGCCTGCTTTCTTACTTACATTTTAATAGTTTGATAAGATAGAAAAACGTAACTAAAATGTCAACAGAAATCATACATCAACAAAGTATATTTTTCTTATCCCTTTCAAGAAAAGGAAAGACGAATCATTTCTTGTACTGATAATTGATTGATTTTTGTGTGCATTACCTTTGAAATAAAAGGGGAGGTACAGTGTTATGGAACCCTTTTGAACCTTTTTTTCTTTCTTCTTGTGGATACATCAGAATGTAGATACACAATTTTGTGTCTCAAGTGTTTCTCAGCGTAAAAATATGGAATGACTGCTTCAGGAAAAATCATGATGCTTTAACTCAACCTTTTCTTGTTTGGAAAATTTTTTGAAATGGATGTTTTAGCACATAATCAAGTTTTACATTTTATGTAAATAAGTAAGGTTTCATCTGATGTTACTTTTTCTTTGTAAGACCACTTTTTAATTCTTCAGATTGGTTTCTAATTTCAAGGAGAGATTTTTCAGAGTCTTATTCAGCTGTTGGTGAATTGGAAATTTTATAATTTTCTGATTTTAAAGAAACAAGAAAACCTCTCATTATCAGAGTAAAATGTCATCGAAGTTTTTATATTGAGAAATACAGAAGGGTCAGCATAATTAGAAACATAGATGGCCTTTGTCTTTCTTCCTTTTTGCTCTTTGTTCTGTGAAATGTTCTGTTGTGAAGCATATGATGGGGAATATTTATTCAAGACTTCATACCCCAGAGGTTGTTTTGTCCACTGATACAAGGAGTTTTCTGTGTCTTCCCCAGAAGTTAGCAGAATGGGAGAAGCAGAGTAGAAGTGGTGATCTGTGACAGTATTACACTGCCAGCACTTCTAAAACATGAAGAAAATGGCCCAAACCCAATTTTTGGAAGTTTATGCGTTCTGGTGACTTCTACTGATTTTTTAAGCATAGAAGTACGTGAAGCAGTTAAAACCTCACTGTAAAATTATTTTTAGCGGTCCATTTTTGTCACAAGAGGTATAGAGTCGTCACAGTTGTCAGAAAGATGCTGCTGAAAACTCTTACAGTGTTGTGGTTGAGTCAGCCCTTTGGACCAACGTACCTTTAGCTGCCTCATTTAGAGTAGGTTTAAGTATTGGCTCATTCTTCAGTTCTAGCTATGTTTCAAATAGATGGGCTGGCAGGCTCGCTCTCTCCCCCCTTCTCTCTGTCACCTTTTTATAGAAATAATCTGTTTTGCAACAGCTTTGCATCCTTCAAGACCAGTGCCTGTGTTTCAGACATACGCACTTACTTAACGTGCACTTTCTTAGTGCCTCAAAATTGTTAGCCCAGTACATGGCCCTTTGGATGTACATGATAGCTGAAGTGTAAGACTTACAGTCTTTAAAAAGGTTCCAGAACCATTCTTGGTTGTTTAGATAGGTGTTGTATTGCTTTTTGTATTTCTTTATGCATATTATTATGTTTTGATTTCTCCAGTGATTTTAAGTGTCGTGTTGCTTTAGGCTAATGCTGGACTGCTTCCTTTTCTGAGCATGACTTACTCTTCAAATCATAGACTTCCTAAGTTTTACACTGTTTGAGTTCTCTTTTTTTTTCCCTCCACCAATCATCCTGTGCATAATCAGTAAATTTAATATAGGGATTGGAATATCCATTCTACTCTAAGAATACTAATTTCATCTGTAGCTTTTCAAAAGGTGTGTGTTTTGCTAAGACTTTTTTCGTAAGGGCACCTGAGCACAGTCTTCCACAGCAATCCTTGTATGCAAGTTGAGGTGTTGCAGTCTAGGTGGACTGACTACTAAATAAATGAAAAAACTGACAGGTTTGTTAGACTTGAATGGTAATGGTTAATGTTTTGAACTCTACTTGAAACAAGTGGAGTTTCTTAGGGGGTCTACCTAGAGATATGTCCCACTGAGTATCTTCAGCAGTGACCTGAAGGTGGAATGCACCATCATCTAGTCTGTGAACAACAGTGAACGAGGAGGGGCTCAGTACACTTGGAGGCCAGGCTGCTATTTAGAGGGACCTACAGTCTGAAGAAATGGTCTGACAGGGACACTACCCCCCTACCACGGTACAGCCTGGGGACTGACTGGCTGAGTAGCTGTGTCACTGGTCCTGGGGTGCTGGCAGACAGTACACTAAACAGGGCTCAGTAGTGTGCCCTAGTAGCAAAGAAGATGAACAACATGCTGGACTGCGTCATCAGGAGGGTAGCCAGTAGCTTGGAGGAAATGATTGTATCTCCTTACTTGGCAGTTGTTAGACCACATCTGGAACACTGTGCCCAGTTTTGGGCCCGCCAGTACGGGAGAGATGTTGATAAATTGGAGTTCAGCAGCTGGCCACCAAGGTGGTTGGGGGCTGGAGTACTTGCCGTGCAAGGAGAAGCTGAGGGACCAGGGCTTGTTCAGTCTGGAGAAGAGGCAGCGGCCCCAGTAGCAGCCTTCCATTATCTATGAGGAGGTCAGTGAGAGCACAGATCCAGACTCTTTAGCGAGATGCATGGCAGGAGAACAAAAGCCAGTGGTCATGCATTGAAATGCAGAGGTAGTCACTGGATAGAAGGGGGAAAAAATCACTGTGAGGCTTGTTAAGCCCTGGAACTGGTTGCCCAGAAACCTTTTGCAGTCTACAGAGGTTTCCAAGCCTGCACTGATCAAAAACCTGATCAGAATTCAGAGCTGAGCCTGCATTGAGTAGGAGTTTGGACTAGATAATCTCTCAATGTCTCTTCCAACCTGAGTGATTCTGCTATTCTAAGTGATTAGACGCAAAGAAAAGTCATTCCATCGTTAAACAAAGTCTACGTTTTCTGCTTAGCAATCTGTAATTTTGTGCAATAATAAATACTTCAGTCTAAATCCACTCCTCCTCAGCAGCTTCTTAGGAGGTAGTGTCAAGGACTATTGCTTACAGTTTCACACTGGAATCTGTTTTATCCATTTTGCATTGAATTTCATTAAGTTGCAAATAGTAGCAGCTTCCCTTTTATGTTTTTGTTATGTAATTTAATCTTTCTTTTTCCTTCGGAAGTAACATACTATTTTTCCAGTTAATTTTGTGAATTTTGTTCACAAAATTTGTGGATTTTTAATATCTTTTAATTCATCGGGGAAAAGCTAAAAATAAAACTTGTTAAATCAGTTACTTGTGTCGTCTTGGTTGCATTTGGTAAGGAGAAAAAAAAAGCAAAAAGGAGAAATTATAATCTTCTGTTACTTATGAAATAATTCCATTCCCTGAGGTCACTGTAGTGTATTATGCTGCTCACCATTTTTCCCGTTTAAAAATTCAAAACCAAAGGCTTTTCAACTTGGTAAGTCAGAGCTTCTGTTTATCTATCTCTCTATCTATAGATACGTATTTCACATAGTGAAAGATGAGGAGATATTTAATCTGGACAGCCTTTTCATCCAGTTCAAACATAGTTCTGTTTCTCATTATTTCAGGTGATAACGTTTAGAGTAATTGCCCAATAATATTGATGTTTGGGTGGTCAGCACACTTAGTTTTTCTTTTGAACTGAACTTTATGTACATAGCACGTCAGCACGTGTTGAACCTTTCCTGCATCGGTTATCTGCCCCGGCTTACGGGGCGCTTGCACCGAAAGGTCGGTGGGGGAAGGCAAGCGAATGGCAGGCGGGAGCAGTGGGAACTGCGGAAAGGACCTGGATCCTGACTCTCGGAGAGCCGCAGGTTTCGTGTTTCGTTTTTTTGTCATGTCTGCCACCCTCCTAATAATTTCTTTTCTCTTGCTGGCTTCAGTTAAATTTGTTGGAAGACTAGGAGTATCAAATAAAATTAAGTCTTTACACATTTCAGAGGTGAACATCTCGTCGGGACAAGGAGCCAAGTAGCCTGACTAAAGGTAGGTTGCCCGTGAATTCCTGCTTTATTAGGTGCAGGGAATTTGTATAGGAGATGGACATTTTAACTTGCGTAAGCACAGCAAAATTTCCATCAGAGTTTACAAACAATTGTGAGGAAAAAATCTGTTGGAAAACGGCTAGGTTAACTGGATGCAAGTCACCTTATATTCTCTCCTGCCTTCTGATTTGCCTTAAAGACAGCATTTAAGGAGCTGTTTCTACCTGCCCCAGGTATATGTAAATTCTTGAATATAGCTAAGCTGGGAATGAGCTTTCTTACATTAAGTATTTATTCCATTTCCTGTGTCAACACACAGAATCTTCAATTTCTCAGAACCCACCCTAGGACTTCCAGGCAGATCCAGGTGACTGAGCTGTTCAGCTAGAGCCTTTCCTACATGTGCAAGATCACTTTTCTTGTCCCTTCTCACAACAGATTCAAGTGTTGGTCTCTTTTCGTGTTTTTTCAATATGCAATTCTTTAGACAGAACTCAGTTTGTGTTCCAGAAAACCCCCCACCACCCTGTGAAAGCAAAACACTCGTAGTATTGTCTTCTTGGAGATGCACAACAGCGAATTTGAAGGAAGCTATTATATGTGCATCTAAACGTGACTCTTCACAGAAAAAGCAAACCCACATTTTACAATAATGCTTTCTTTCTGTGTGTGTTTATACAATCTCTCCCTACTGCAGAAGAATAAGGTTAGAGGGATTAGAAATCATTTTAAGATATGTTTTTATATGGTTGGTAAGCCATAGAGATAGTAAAAAGACATTTTAAAATTAACAAAATGTTTTTATATAGTTCGGTTGCATAAGAATAGAACTCTTCTGCTTTTCATACAATCTTCTCATGACAATTTTCATTCCCTTATTTTATATAGATGTGAGAGTTTTGTATTTTGTGTTGTGCTATTCCTATACAAGAACAACTCCATATAAATATTTACGTGGTTGAATTATACATTTGGGCTATTTTGCATATTGTGCACACTACTTCTCAAATACTGAAATTCAGAGGAGAACCATCAGGTTTATAAAACAGTCATTAAATAGTTTTTTTCTGTATTTCTTCCAACCAACAAAAAGGAACAGAACTGTTTCTGTTATTTGAAATTTTGTGTTTAAACTAGGACATTTTTTGCTAGGTTACATTGTGGAATTAATTTTCTTTTAGCACTCAGAAAATGGGGTTTAGGTAATGGGAAAGTAGGCAGATTTAGGGCTGTGACACTGAAAACAGAAGCTCCTAATATGTTACAGAACCCAATGTCAGGCAGAAGGATGCGCATAATGAAAGATTCATTTCTGTTCTTGCAATTTCATGTCAAAACATTGTGGCAACTTGTGCTTTTTTAAAATTGCACAACAATGAATAGATGAAGGACAACTCCTGCACATAAATGTTTTTTCTTAGAAAGTAAATGCTGAAGGTTGTCACAATTGAGGTGTGCTGGAAGGCTGGACAATAAATGAAGGGCAGCTCGTGAAAAAACACCATCAAAGTTATCTGTATACCTATATTTTTGTTTGGAATCCTTATAAGAACAAAAACACAGTCTGAAGTATTGGCTGGAGAAGTTTTATTCTTTTACCTACACGGTCAGTGATGTATGACACATTGATACCGAAACATGAAAATCTGGAAAAGTTCGGGCTCTTTATAGGCAGTTAGTGTGTGACTTTTCAGAACAGTCAGTCAAAATGACTAATAACAATGCTAACGAAAACATTTTGATTGAGGTAAAAAAATATTGCATAAGGATATGCAAATATATCATGCCAGATTGGTAAAAGAAATTGTCAATAACTTACTGCTATTCTCCTCAGTTTACTTTCCTTAACATTACTTTATGCAGACTAACAATATTCTCCCAATTGTGCTTTCTAACAACTTTTTAGCCAAGTGCACATGAAAAACATTTTGGAAAATTTTGGAAGAGTTAAACTTAGAACTGAGGGTATTTGTGCCTTGTAAAAGCTCTACTAAAATAAGTATCTTCTGTGCTAGGCTTGGACTCTTCTCAGCTTCAGAGGCAGCTGGGTGCTACGGCTGCATCCTGACTTCGTGCTCTTGGAGACCTTGTAGCATGGGCTGTATTTTAGGAGGTCCCTTGTGTGCTTTGAAGCACACCTGCCCTACAATATATCTTCGCCATAGCATCTACTACATAGACTACACTAATGCAACTCTATGAAAAGTGAGTGAAATCACTGCCAGAGTGAGCATGAATTTGGGATGCCTCACTGAGAGAGCATGAAAAATGAAGTTGCTTTATGATGTTTTGCCATGGATAGTTGACTTTTTGAACATTTTTTATAACATCCGTTATAGTACAAAAGATCCACTGGAATCTTTCTTTTTTGTGATGAAAGAAATCATTTTCATATTATTTCTAGAGGCTTTATGTGATAAAGGAAAATAGGCACAACCATATTCCTCTCTCTGTGGTGTTTTTTATTTTTATTCTTGGAAGTTTAATGTCCTTGCATGAAATCTGATTTTTACGCCAAAGCTCGTTTACACCACAAACAGTCGTCAATTTTAGTCTAGTTAGGTAGCTGTAACTAAGTTTTGTTTTGATTAGTGGTTTTAACTTGTTGCTTAGTTTGTATTTTTAATAGTACAATTTCATTTGTGTTCATGCCACGTAGGTCTTTTTTTAATTAAAGAAAAGCCCTTTTCTTTCTTCTTTGGCTTTGAATACTTTTTTTTAGATTCATCTTTGGATATAAAATGCTTGCTTTTGTGATTGCCAGTCGAATACACTTGCCAAGTGGATTATATCTGCCCCTTCAGTTGGTTAGAGTTTCTTTCATGAGATAAATAAAGATAAGCTATATGCCAAGAAAAATGTCTTAATCAGACATAGACTTAAAACAATTGATAGTATAAAGGAAGACAGATTTTCTTCCTTTGGGCCTTTATATTTTTTTAAAAAACTCAACAAAATAGTTAACTTCTAGAACTATTTTGTTCCTAAAACTTGGGTATTCACAATGAAACATGCCTGTGGGAATAAAAGAGTTTGGTTAGTGGTATGATAGACATGAGCTCACAGAAATAATCTGTTCATTTGAAAGCATGAGTTTCCACATGAATATACTTTTGTTTTGATTGCATCGTGTATACTGATTTGCACCATAGCAACTGTCAAATAGAAAAATTCTTCTAGGATGAGAGATAAAAAGGGAGAAATTTACAGTGCTGTATGGAATTGAACATTCTTTAATATCAAATAGAAAATCCATTTTGATCACGAAAAAATTCAGCTGTTTAGACATGAAAGAAATCATGCAAGAAGAAAAGCAGTTTTTGGGGTTTGATTTTGAAATATTAAGCGCTATGACCAAAATGAAATTTTTCCTGTGTCTTTCATGATGTTAAAACAAATTAATGGTTAGGTAAAAGAAATGATGTTTTTTCATTGTGTTATCCGTGGATGAATTCTGGAAGTCTTCAAAAGTGGATTAGAAAAAGCAACTTTGTATAAGCTATGCAAAGATCTCTATGTAGGAATTTTGTAAAGATGTCTGGACCCGTACTGAGAACTTTTAGAGACTGACAAATAGCAAAAGTTGAAAATAACAGGAATGTAGTAAATGTGATAGGATGTATTGCTGCCATGTAACTAAAATAACTGCATTACAGGCTTTTAAATTAGTATGTGAGCTATCAGCATAAAAATACTCTTAAATCAATTTTAATTAAATTTTCTTGTGTTAATTCATAGTGCTGTCAAGATAATTTTTTTTACAGGATTATTCTTTAGGTAACTTAGCACTGAAAGACGTTTGGGTTTAATTTTTATAGGTCTGAAGAAATATGTTACCCTTTAACAGAAAGTCTTAGCTGTGTAAAAATCCACAAACTAAGTAAAATTTGCTGTGGAAGCGAAGCAAAGCTTTTTGTTCGCAAGCCTGTGCAAAGAAGTAGGGGCTTTTCCCAACATAAGAAATGTGAAGCTCTTTAATTAAAGGTGCAGTCTTTTTTACTGACAGTTTAAGATTTTTTTTTTATGCTTTTCATTTGGAAACAGATGTTCAGAAAAAGAGTTTGTCAATTGGTCCATGTGCTAAATAAATAACATTTTACAGAGTCAGTGACACCCCCCTTCAAAAAAAAAAAAAAAAAAAAAAGGCCAAAACTAAGTGAACTGAGTTTTACAATACTCTAAACTGGTAAGGGATACTTCATAGATTTCTAAAAAAATACCTGTTTCACAGAATCACAGAATGATTGAAGTTGGAAGGGACCTCTGGAGATCATCTAGTCCAACCTCCCCGCTCAGCAGGGTCACCTAGAGCATGGTAGACAGGGCTGCATCCAGGCGGGCCTTGAAGATCTCCAGAGAAGGAGACTCCACAACCTCTCTGGGCAACCTGGTCCAGGGCTCCGTCACTCTCGCAGGGAAGAAATTCCCCCTCACGGTCAGGCAGAACTTCCTGTGCTTCAATTTCTGCCCATTGCCTCTTGTCCTGTCACACGGGACACCTGAAAAGAGTTTGTCCCCGTCCCCTTGACACCCTCCCTTCAGGTACTTGTCCACATTGATCAGATCCCCCCTCAGTCTTCTCTTCCCCAGGCTGAAGAGACCCAGCTCTCGCAGCCGTTCCTCATAGGGCAGGTGCTCCAGCCCTCGGATCATCTTTGTAGCCCTACGCTGGACTCTCTCCAGTAGCTGCATGTCTCTCTTGGACTGGGGAGCCCAGAACTGGACACAGTACTCAAGATGAGGCCTCCCCAGGGATGAGTAGAGGGGCAGGATCACCTCCCTTGACCTGCTGGCAACACTCTTCCCAATGCACCCCAGGAGACCATTGGCCTTCCTGGCCACAAGGGCACATTGCTGGCTCATGGTCAACTTGTCATCCACCAGCACTCCCAGGTCCTTCCCTGCAGAGCTGCTCTCCAGCAGGTCAGCCCCCAGCTTGTACTGGTGCCTGGGGTTATTCCTCCCTAGGTGCAGGACTCTGCAGTTGCCCTTGTTGAACCTCAGGAGGTTCCTCTCTGCCCAGCTCTCCAGCCTGTCCAGGTCTCCTTGAATGGCCTGAAACACAGCCCTCAGGTGTTTCAGCCACTCCTGCCAGTCTGGAAGGAGTTTCCATATGAAAGGAGTTTCCATATAAATCTCTCAGCTATGTAACTTGGTTTTGTCATCTGCCATTGAGTATGGGATTAAGATCCTTGTTAAACAGGCCTATGAGAATGATTCTTGGATAACATGATAGTTGCCCTCCAGACATGAGCCTGCTTTTTTTTTTTTTTTTTTTTTTTTTTTTTTTAATGATTTTATACAGGTGGAGTGAGGTGTCAGGAATGGTTCTTAGAGAAGCAGTATCAGTTTTCCTACCATTATTCCTGATCTTTTCAAAGCTTATTTGTTCATTCATATTCAGCATGTAATCCCTGAATCCTTTCCTGAGGAAGCGCTACTTAACCTGTTATTTGCCATGCTTGTTTTGCCCTTACTGTGTCTCCAGGAAAACATGTCTCACCTATCTCCAGTTAAACTGTAAAACTTCACTATTTTCTCCAAGGCACTACTTCTCCTTCTTCTTCTTCTTCTTCTTTTCAAGATGATTTTGAATTCTTTTCTTGTCTCTCAATGCAGTTGCTGTCAGTGCTTCGTGTCTCATCTGTCTCAGCTTCATATAAATTTGGTAAGAATTTTCTCTGATGTGTCGTCCAGATTGTAACTGAAAGCATTGTAGAGAACGGGGCCAAACACACACACTTGCAGAACCTCCTCTTAGCCTCCTGCAGCCTGCTTATCTTGCTTTCTGATAGGACTAATTACTCTTGGGGTCTGGCTAGCCGATCAATTTTACGACAGTTTCAGCTAATTGTAATTTGTCAAATTTGCTTATAAGAATGTCATGTCAAAACAATATCAGAAGATGCATCAAAATTGAAATACAGGGAACATGCTGCTTCTCCATTGTCTCTACAGCTCACATCACCCTATCTTAGAAATGATTTAGATGTGGTTTGCAATAATTTGTTCCCAACACTTCTATATTGTTTACTGCCTAACTCCTTGCTATCTTCCCAGTGCATGTAAGTAATCTGATAATTAAAAGCTAGTATTTTTAGGATGCAAGTTTAGCTGAGCAGTCTGTAATTCCTTGATTCCTGTCTTTTCCTCTGATTCTTCCCTTAAATAGGCTTTGTTTCGTTCCAGTTCTCCCTTATGGCATTCATCAATGAGTTTTCAACAGCAAGTGCCGAGGGTACTAAAGTTGCTTTGAACTGCTTTTAAATAAGCTAGATGAAGTTCTTCAGGGTCAGCCTTTCTTGAAAATATCTACTTTGCGTGAGTACTCTCTGGTTTCTTCTTTTCCAGTCTGGATTAGTCATCTTTATGCTGGTGATGTTTTTAATGAAGCCTGATGCAGAAAAGCATTTGGAATTTAGCCTTTTTGATATCAGTGATCTCTCCATAGAACAGCCTGCCAACTTTTCCCTTGTATTTCTCTAAACATAACTATATGCAAATTATTACTTACTGATAAAACTTGCTGGTACTTTTTACTGATGCAGTCTTGTGTGCCTTGTTTTATCTGGCCTTGCGTACTTAAAAGCATTGTTTTGTACTGAGCCTTCTTAATTATACCTAATTTCCACTTTCTGGATGTTTTCTTGTAATGTTTGAGGTCAATCAAAAACACATGATCTAGCTAGTTCGATCTCGTAGAACTCTTTCTGTGCTCTTCTGCATGTTTTGTTATTTTTTAATGGAACTGCAGGTTTGAGTGCCTTCTTGGACTTTTAATTTTTTTAACTCTCTGAGATTATTGAGGACTGCAAGGCCATTGCTTTCACTTTACTGTTCTCTTTCCTACATTCTCTGAGGATTGTGAACTCTCTCATGCTTTGGTTGCTCTTAGCCAAAGTGCTTTTCACCATCACATGCTCAGTCGTTTCCTTCATATTGGCTGTATTCAGAATTTGAAGTCCCTCTCCTTTTACTGCTTTCTTCTCCTTCTAAAAATATTTACCAACATATTCCAAGAACTTGAGGGACAATCTGGTGCCTTTGTGACTAGTACAGAGCTAAGACAAAGGGACCAGGATTTTATTTGTGCAATCTGTTATAGTTCTAGGAGCATATGTCCACATTGCATATTTATCCTCCACAGAAATTTGCGCCAGGTGTTTTGTCCTAGGGTGCGTACCACATCTGTGCGTGATGCAAAGCAGACTTCAGCACAGGTTCGTGTGCGTGCATAGGGAGCAAACTGCCGGGGAAGGAGCCCTTTGCTTCTGGGGGAGGTAACCTTTTGCAAGTGAGGCGCACCTGTGCGTTACTTCGCTTTGGTTCTGCTGGAGAGGAAACTGCACTGAGAGCATCGGTGGTGTGTCGGTACTGCGTAACTCTAAGAATAGATGTGAGGTCCATTGGCCTCCAGTAAACCAACTAGCTAATCGAGAGGTGTCCTCCTTGTGCAGCTATACTACTTTTCCCACAAATGCTTGTGTAGTTAAAATTCTGTACTTTGAATTAATTTGCTGGCACTTTAAAAGACTGATACAGCTGACTTTTGATAGTCCTGTGAGCCATTATACAAGCTAATTAAGTCCTAATTGTACATTATGACATCCACCCTCTGACTCATTATCTTTTACTTTGTGTATTAAGCTGTTTGGTGTGAGCTCTCCAAGTTGTCTTCCTCCTATAATGTTAGTATGAATAAGGGTTTCTCTGTCCTATTTGTCAGGGTTTTGTACGTGCTGCTATCTGTTTAATCTTTACTTTGGGATTTTGTCACTTCTTCCTTACGTTGTTAAATGGAAATAAGGTAAGGAACAGGAGTAGAAAACTGGCTTCTGGCATCCAGGTGGACTGCATCGACTAATGTTAGAGTACAGTAACGTTAGAGTAAGATTCCCTGAATTTTAGCTATTCTGTCTGGACTCCTGTTCTGAGAACTGCTACATAGATTTTGACGGTCTCAGGGAGTGATTTGTGAAGGGTATCAACAAATTTAATAGACTTACTTGAGGACTACCACTTGCTTTTCTGCTTGTACTGTGGTATATGAAAAGCTTACAGATTTCTACCAACTGCTATCAAAGAGAATTGTCTAAAAAATTATTCGGGTCAATGCTGCTGAGAGCTCATAGTTCTGCTGTACACAACTCTGCATATTTATTCGGCGTAGGATACTAGCACTATGAAAAGCTGGAGCAATTGAAGCAAATAGGTCTTTTCTTCTACCTGTGCTTGTGTTTCGGTAAACTTCTGTAACTGTTTGTAATGGTTATATCAGGAATGTACTGGTTTCCGTCAGAAATTTGATTTTTCTTATTTATTATGCTTGCAAAAACAATTTTAATTTTATAAATAGTATTTCCAGATACTTGCATACTTGAGGAAGTGCCAAGCAGAAGAAAAAAAGCAATTAGATACTGTTAGTTCCCCATGGGCCCTCATGAACAATTATTCCATCTATAGAGTTCTGGATTTAGTGCTGCTTCTTGATTTGGTAGAGGTGCATCCATACTATATGATTATAGTACACAGACACCAAATGCTGTGTTTGAACAAGCTGTCTGTCTTGTTTCAGTAGAACAAGTGTTTATCAATTTTTTTGTGATTTATTAATTATCTAATATGCAAGGAAGAGTAACAGAAAGGCACAAAATCCACTAAATCTCACTTACCAAAAGAAAAAAAAAAAATCAAAGCGTATGTAGAGGTATATCAATGTTAAAGAAAGCCTTCTGTTCCACAGTTAAAGTTGTGTCATTTCTTAGAAATAAGTCATATCTGTAGAAAAGATGATGTCCGTTTCCTGAAAAATCAAAGAGCACTTCAGGTTCTGTGCCTCAGCTGATGACCCTCCTCCCATCTTCTGTCTTTGTGTAAATATTCTAGGCAACACTCTGAGTTGTTTTATTCTTACTCTTACATTTTTTTCTTCTCCTATTAGTGTAAACAGTCATATATTTGTAACTCCTGTCTGACATCTCAGGGACAATACGGCCAAAGGAGATGCTTCTGTTTATCTGGTATCTGTAGTGTGATTCACCAGATTTTGGTTATCTGGGTTGTGTATTGCACCAAGGATTCCTGAGTGGTATTCACGTACTAGCTAGGTCCGGGGCTTCCGAGTTCAAACGCTGCTGCATTCAGACCAACAAGGCTGTAGGCAGCAATTGCATGAAAAAAAGATAAATATTCTTTGAAGATTTCTCAGACTAGCTGTGTTTCTAAAATTGAACAGCATATTGGCAACTGTTGTCGAAATTTTTAGTTAATGGTCAACTAATGTTTGTAAAATACAAGGTGAAGAAAGCCATGAACAAATTTATGGAAGTACATCTTTGGAAAAAAGATTTTCAGATTTCTTGCTTGAATTTTTGTGTACAAAAATGTGGCACTTTTGTTTTTTTTTACAGAATATAATACTTGCTCTATTTCTTCAATTTTGTGCCAGTTCGTAGTGCAGCTAGCAAGTGAGCCAGTATTGCTGCAGAGAGTAATTACAGCTAGAAGCTGTAGGAACAGGAACATGATTTGAAGGGGCTTATTTGTCTTTCTGGGTATTTGTTTTCTTCTTCTGAGAAGGAAAAAAAAATTTCTAAAAGAAAAGGTAAATTTCTCTTTCTAGCCCTTTACCTATATTTATTTTTCACTTTTCTGCTTACTTGTGTGCAGACTCACTTATGTCCTGGAGTTTCAGACTCTGTTTATCTTCCACCTACTGCTTTCTGAAACTACATTAATGTGCCTCAGCTGTCTTTGCTTCTGTCAAATACATAACTAATGACAAAATGGTGCTTTATAAATTAATCAGACAGTTTCTGGGGGAATGAAGGAGTGATCTGCATGTAATCACTTCATCCAGAGAGGAGAAGAGTATTCAACATGTAAATGGATAGTATGTAAAAAAGCATAAGACTGAGAAATGTGTATAGTGCTGTATTTTGTTATAAGTTTTTTTTTTTTTTTTTTTTTTTTACTGTTCCTCAGTTCATTCTCCAAAACATTTTTAAAATGAATTGCTACGAGTGCATCACTAAGATGTCTGAAGACATCTTAGGTATAGTTGTGTTAAAGCATTCAAATACATCTTTAAATCTATCTGTTCATGTAATGAACTTAAATGTTCCTATAGAAGTATGTAGCATCACAAATTTGAAAATTAAATTTTCTCCTATTTTCCACTTTTCTTGGTCCTACTTAAAGATTTTTAAATTTTTGTATACTTCCCTTGCTTACCTATTAGCTTGCTACTGGTAGGAAATAAATGAGTAGTTTATCATGCATGACTTTTTTATACTGAATATATGTTACAAATTTCAGAAGCTTTCACTGTGATCTCACTGATCTCTTTTCTGAGAAAAATAAAAAAGTTGCATAAATGATAATATTTCTACCATAATTGACCAGGAAGATTTAATAAAAGCAGCAGTGTAATACTGAACTTATTTATTAACATGAGTTTTCTCTACTTGATTTTACATTACAACTTTGAGTGAAGTTATGAATAACTGGAGCAGTAGATTAATTTGTCTGGTTTGCTTGGAAATCAGTCCTAATTTCCCTAAGGGTGTTTGTCCCTTACAGAGATTTTCGCTAAGCTTTGGCAGAGCTTTTTGGATATTAACCAGACATGAAATTATGCTAACTTTACATAGTTTATGGCAATTTTCGAAAACTCTATAAAGAATTATTTTGTTTTTAGAGATGTAGTTAGGACTTATCAACAGAAACTTGCATATATATGAATTAGGGGGTGACTCTTCCTCCCCAAAATCAGAGAGTGTAAGTCAGTGTTGGTAACCTATCAGTTTGTGTTCCACATGAAGGAGTTGACCAACAGCTTTTAAGCCATCTATTGATGGCTCAATATTCCCCGTAGGAACCGTTAGGTAAACGAGAGGGTGGTTGTGGAAGCTGCTCGGACGGCTTGACATCTGTGCCCTAAAATTGCCAAATGTGTCTTTCCAGAGTCCTAAATGATCTCGCTTTTCCTATCAAACAAGGTGAGAAAAGTAGAGCCATAATTTTTAGTTATTTTTTTTATGAAACTTCTGGTGTTGAATGAGGCTTGTTGGTTTAGGTTGAGCAGTAAAGCAGCAGATGCAGATATTGCATGTTGCAAGAGATAACTGTATTTCAGTCGGAAACTAAGAATCAGCTTTTCAGTGCTTGGGAAGTGGCCTCTTCTAAGGTTGGAAAACACTTTTCCTTTAAAGCAACAATCTCTAATGGGTTTCCAGTGTCTTCTGATGTAAATCGATTGGCATGTCTAAAAATGTGCAGAAATTTGCTGTGCATTAATAGGACAAAGTAATTCATGTTTCAATATGTTGGACCTTATTTATAGTAGTAGAATGTAAAATTAAAACCATTTCCATGTCATTCGCTGTAAAGTCTTTTGAACAAATTTCAGATACTCTGGAGTTGTCTTCAAATCGAGCATTTTATTTTTGTGATATTAGTATGCATGAATGCCCGTGAAGCAGAGCCGCAGCTGAAGGGGTGTGCTTTCGCTCATCATACACTAAACCTAATTTGGTCCTTCTTTGTCTCATGAAATGTGGAGGGAATCTGAACTATGGTTCTAATCATTTCTGATTGCACCCATTTTTTTCTCTCTCTCTCCAATTAAAAAAGGAATTACAATTTGCCTCAACCTTCTTGGTGTAATAGTGAAACAGAAGCTGTGCTGTCATGAAAGCAGGATTCAGTCAGTTGAGCAAGCAATGACCGATACAGTTGCAATAGGAAAAAGTAGGGAGTTAGAAGAGAGATGCGTAATAATATATCTGTATTTTGGGAATATTCCTTTTTACAACTGAGATCAAGGGCATTCTTTTTTAAAACTATAGAAATATAGTTCTAGCTTAGATGTAGATTTTTGGGGCGTGTTGGTTTCCCTACACTGTGGTCTTTATGAAGAAGGGGCTTCTGTAACAAAATTACATATTCAACATATTTAATCAATTTAGGTCAAGAGGCCTAAGGAAATCCAGTCTGAGAAACATAACAAAAAAATAACAATCATACTTTTATTTGCAACTGTTTCTTAAAGAGGACACTATTTATTCCTAGAGACAAGCCTAAATATTAAATTTCATGAAATACACAAAATATAATGAAACTCAGAAATAGTATCTTAAAAGTGTGCAAGAAAATACTGCACATGCTTTTTGCAATTTGAGTTAAAATTATGTTGTGTTTTAAACTCTGTGGCATTCTTCAGAGGGAACAAATACAGTTCAGGCTGATTTAGAAAATGCTGCACTTCTGTTTTGGTTAGAGTTTGGAGTTGTAAAACTTTTCTAGAGTTTGACTGCAAGTCTTAAGAATATCATTATTTTGAGAACAATTCTTTTCTAGATAAGTTAACTAACTTTCTTAACACTCTGTAGCTAGAACAGCTTTTCTGCATTGCTGTTAGGATGAGGCATCTCTTGCATTCCTCAAAGAAGTTGAGCAACAATAAAATATCTCCAAGACTCAAGGAGGAGTAGTCTGTGAACTTTTTAATTTGCCACACACTTCCAGTGTTTGTTTTTCCATCAACCGCATGTTGTGTTTGCACACGCCTGCTTCTTGCATAGCTCCCTGAATGTCAGCCAGGACTGGAGGGCACTTCAGATTGTGTGTCCACAAAAGGAGTCTGTTTCCTGGGGAACCTGATGTTTTTACTTCTTCTACCTTTAGGATTCTTTCCAAGGAACCCCAGCAGTTCTTTCAGAGCCGTAGAAAATACTTAGGCAATCAGTTTTAAGAGGCACAAGCAACCTAAGAGTCAATTTTTGCTAGTCCCTGGATGTGCTAACGTAGCTGCAAGAGACAGCCAGTGGCAGAAACTAATTTCCAGAGAGCCTGTGTCCATTGCTGATGAAACCTCTCCTTTCCCCAGCAGCTGATAAGTGATCAGGGTTTTCTCAGGGAAGCCTAGGGAACAAGAGCAGAGTGGAATTTACTGACTCTGAAATAAAGCTCAGAATCTGAAAAGATGTAGGTAATCTGTTGTTTGTACAGAAATATCAATTTAAACTCTCCTTTTAACCTAAGGATGAAGGCTTCCGTAAAGTGTTCAAACTGAGATCAACTTTGACAGAAGCAGAAACCACAATTAGGGTGGAGCCACAGAACTGGCAACTGCTGGTTGTCTGTGCAACCTCTGTATCTGGAAGCACTTAAATGTTGTGTCCCTATTTACTTGCAGCAGTAGAGCAGGAAATTGTGCTTGTGCAGCTCACCCCACAAACGCTTTGATGCAGTACCCGTAGTAGACCAAACGTGACGGGCCTGCGCTATTTGTTGGGCTGGTAAAGGAAGCATTGCCCATTTCCCGTTCTCTGATGAACAGAAGGTGAGCAAAAACGCCACTGGAAGGAGAAGAGTATGGAATACCCCAGTTCTAAACCAACTGAAATCTCAGAATGAACCCAGAATAAAAATGTTTTTAGACTTTTTAATCTGCAGCTCTGGGAATGAACTGGGATTGAGTAGTGAAGGAGGCTATCGGCAGCAAGAAATCGTCTTTCAAGTTTTGAAATATTTGTGGTGAATCAGACCAGAACCTAGAAGGTAAAAAGTAAAAACAAAAAGGAATAACAGTATAGTTAGGAGCTGGAAACCATCTTGGGGGTGGCATTCATCCCTATATCTTCTCCTAAATTCCTTTGTGGAGCAAGTCAAATAACATTTCCCTAATACTGCAGTACCACTTTGTGCCTGTCCAGCCTCATACCACGAGAGCTGGTTTGCTGAAGTGTAGAAACTTGCAGCTGCAACTACAGCAAGTGCTGTATTTTGAATGAACTGAGTACCAGGTAACAAACGCAGATTTATTTTGGGTGTAGGAAAGGTGCAAAATGGAGGAAAGTGCTGTGGTTTTATCTCTTTGGTTACCCTGCATCACCACTCCCTGCTAGACTGTGAAAAGCCTTTTGTCTTGTGGTTCATGCTGCAGCTCCAGTCCCAACCCTCCTTGGTATCTCCTGGCATAGAGGATGTCCTCCTCTTCCTTTTCAGGTCTGCATTATATGCAGCAGCCACCTGTAATGGGAAGTACTTTGGACATTCCCCCACCCCACCCCCCCCCCAAAAAAAAAATCCCTGTAAATTCAAATTAGACACAGCCAACAGCTATCTTCTGCTTAATCTCCCTTTGACTGAGTTCCTGATAGTTTGGGCAGACTTAATATTACCTCTTACTTCGTATGACTGGTTTTTTTACCACTATATTTTTGAAATGCTTGGGATACCATAGCAATGAATATCTTTTTTTAAAAAAAAAAAAAAAAAAGGCTAGTGAGAAAATTTATTTAAACCCCATTTCAAGTAAAAAATTATTAACACCTTAAAATAAATTGTTCCATGCCGTATATGAACAACCTGGAGAAAACAAACCATTGAGTCCTAAGCACAGGGTGGTGAAGGGGTCAGAAGACAATCAGTATTATGTACATGAAAAGCAAGTACGATTACAAAGACTGCCTTAATTTTGACATTACTGAAATTTCATATATCTGGCTTTGCAAACTTGAAAAACTTTAGTTTGTATTTGAATATCATGTACTAGGTTACAAATATTCAAAGGGAATGGAAACTGTTTATACTGATGTCTTTGTGCTCTATCGTTAGCTTGGAAACCTTAAATCCTTACCATGTTTTTTCCAGTCGAACTAACAGAGTAAATATATTTAATGCTTCTGTTTTCATCTTGCAGCTTGCTATGCCATGAAATTCAGTGATGAAATACTACTGTATATTTAGAAAGTGTCTGTGAACACTTCACATTTTCAAATATCCTCAGTTAGTGCTTTAATTAAATATTTTTGCCAAACTGGTTTTAGAGAGGTTGTTCAGGTGATCAAAGTAACTCTTCCTGTTTCTGTTTTCTCGGGTCACTTGTTGCATAGCCAAAGAAAATCACTGCCAGAACAAAGACTTCACTAGTAAGTCAATATAGTTCTCACAAATTACGCTGTTTTTATATTAATCAGATTCATAATCAAAAATTGTTCTAATTCTCACTCAGCTTAAAAATATATTGTATGCTTTAGATTTAACGGTACTAACATCTTAATGAAATGCATTTTATATATGAGAACAAATTATATATGGTAACTAATGGTAATGAGCTGCCTGGTAAATTGAATTCAACCCCATAATCCCACATCACGTCCATTCGCCACCCTTCCAGTCCAGTGAGTTGGAAGTTAATGGTGCAATTAACTTTACTTCCTCTAGGCAACTAAATGTGCTGTCCCTTCTGCAAATATTTACAAGACTTGAAGTTCCTTTTATTTGGATCCCCTAAGGCAAGTACTTTCTGTACGGGGCAGAAAGTATGAAAAATCACCTGCCTCATAAGGAGCATAAAATGTGCATGACATTCTCCTACTTAAAACAAAACACCTGCAAAATGCATTCTATTGCCTTTCTCCCTAGTTGCCACCACTTCTTCTTGATTAAAGGTGGCAGCGGGAAATGGACTGAAATGGTAACAGCAGTTGTAGCCCTGGTCCTAAATGATTGGAGTCAAACCAATGATTTGTCTAGATCAGTCTTCTGGTCTCCAGCAATAGTAGTTAGGAGACTGCTTTGGGCAGTTAACTCAAACCTGGCCATTCTTATGAGTTTATTCCCCCATATTTCAAATCATTGATTAGAGATTTTAGAGGACAGATACCTTTTCACTCACTCTAGTATCTATTTTGGACCTTTTGTCCACAAATTTTTCTATCTGTTTGATCCTATTGATTCTTTCTGCTTCCACAGTCTTCTGTCACAAATTCCAGGAGAACAGTATCTCACACATCTACTGTGTAAGAAAGTGCTTACTTTTATCTGTTGTATCTCCTGCTGCTTGCAATGAGTACCTCCTAATAATGAGTTTTGTAGGATTTGTGTGTAATACTTCTTATATGCGCTTCCCTCCACCTTCATAATTTTGTAGACTTCAGCTTTACATTTCCCCTCCTTCCCCCTCTCCAACTTTCTCCTCATCAAATTTAAGAAACCAGGCTTGTTAGGAATGTGTTGCATCCCTGTAGTCATTTTGGCAGTCCTCTGTACCTTTTCTAGCAGGATTGGATTAGCTGATGTTTTGGAGACTAGAACGAGGCCTGATGCTCAAAGATGTCAGTGAATGAGGGTTTTACATGTAGCAAAATGATATCCAAATTTTTATCTGAGCATCATTCCTCATGATAGGCAACATTTTGTTGGCTTTTTTGGCTGCTCTTGCTGCTCTTCAGCCAGCGGTTTCAAAAGACAGTCACTGCTGACTCCAGGATCTCCAAGGTGTAATTGCCATTTCCAGTTCGGCATTACATAAGCATAATTTATATTATTTTTCCTTTATTTCTGCTGAAGCACATCTGCTGTCTTCTAGCACACTTGCTCAGTTTTGTGAAGACCTTTTGGAGTTCCTTGTCATAAGCATGGCCTTTGATCTACCTGAAGGAGTTTGGGATATCCTGGGACCTGGGGGATTTTGCAGCACAGTCTTTCCTCAGGTTCGAGATTAATTGTTAGGTTAGAAAGGGCATATAGATATAAAATACAAAAACAGATCACAGATATCTATGTTAAAAATACTAGAACTATTAACTGGCACACCAGCTATTCAAATCAAATCTGGATAGCTAAGCATCTGAGGAAAAGGTAAAGCAATACAGGCTTAAACCACGTAAAATAAAGACTGAAGATCAACTTGTGTGAGTTTGTGTGCCCTGTGTTCAGGGCACTTGAAGCATTTCTTGCTAAGGTACTGCTTCCGGATACAGAGAAAGGTTTGTCTATACTTATCAGTGGGAACATGTTGAGTGTGTAAACCTTGTCCTGTGATCAAGGAAATTTGTCTCATCTTGTGGTCATCTTGTCTTGTACACTGAATTCTGAGATTTCACCAAAAGGTTGTGGTGCTATGGGTTTGAATCAAGTGAGTGGTGAACAGGGCCAAACAAAGGTGACTATATGTATCTTGAGTGTTAGGTACTGCTTACTTAAACTATGCGTGGGTTGTTTTTGTATGAGCTAGGTGGAGCACGGTCATGTAGTAAAGCACAGTTAAATTATCTCAGTTTTATTTGATACTTCAACTGATCCTTGAGTTAATTTTTAGTCCATCCCAATTGCAAAATAAAATATGTTGTTTAAAACATAATGTAAATACTCATCATTTGCGTACAATAAAATGAATGGAAAGTGGATATTCCATTTGGTCATATTTAAATCAAAAATTCATTTTGACTTGGATTCTTTGGCCTGAATTGAGAATACAGTATCCAGATTTTTTGGAGATTTTGTTAGTGGGCTTAAAATACTCTACTTGGAAGCCTCCTATATGTTTACTGTAATTGTAATTTATGTAATTGTAATTTATGAACAGGTCATAAAAAGCCTCCTAATATTTTTTGGCTACCAAGGGTACATATTATTTAAGAAAGCAACAGTTTCCAGTTCACTGCTTATGACTTGACTAATAATAACTGAAATTGTTTTAATATATTGAACTTAGTAGTATGTTCTTTCTTGAAAGCCTCCTCTGTGTTTGTGGGTTTTATTATGCTTCTCTTGAGACACCCTAATTCAGAGTAAGAGGAAGAAATAGATACACCTGAAGACAAACACTAGCAGACATTCTTGCTGAAAAGTAAGTTTATTGGAATACTGGTGCATAATTGTTGCTGTAATTGGTACATATTGGTGTATGTGGCATTTTTGCAGCTCGGGTGTCAAAGAGGAGAGTAACTTGGGCAATTGCAGCTAGTCCAGAGGAGGAGAGCGAGGACGGGCGCGAGAGGTGGACGCTGCGGTCGTGGCCCCTGAGGACGCTGCATACTCGTGATGCAGTAGGACGACGGGCACCGTCGAGCGCTTCGTTGAAAGTGGAAACGGGCAGATGTCCGGGGGGAGTTTTTATGCATTCCCCTTTGCGCTGTCCCCCCCGAAAGACCACCGATATCCTCTCTGTCTGTGTTACCAGACCAAGTGCTCGGTACCATGTGCTCAATACCAAACGTGGAACCACAGCTGAAAAACACAGTCTGGTCAGGTCTTGGTTTTCAGCTCTTTAACTAGTTACTATACACATGAAGAACAGTAAGAAACGTGGAAATAGACCATATGAATTTTCATTATCACAAAATGTCAACCTTTTCTAAATACAAACCCTTACTCAAACCCTGTTTAAGTAAATAAAGCATAGTTAAAGGCTCTATCTATAAAAATAGTGATCCTTCTTTTTCATTGTGTAGATTACATTCTTACTTAGTACATTTAATATAGAATTAGTGTTTTCTGGTGATCTTTCCGCTACAAAATTGCTGTATATTATATTTTAGAAAACTTCTTAGCAAATTTTCCCAGGTATTTTCTAAGAGTTCATTTTGATGCAAAGGGAATATCCACATGTTTTATGTGTGTGTGGATAACATGTCTGAGCATGTGTCTGAAACCTGTAAAAAAACAAAAAAAAAACCCAAACAACCCCCCCCACACACCTTTAAAACGCAAGCCCTCCTTTCCTCAGAGTCTTTGATCTCTGTCCTTTGACATGTTGCTGTAGATAGGATTGACCTTTATGGATGGACTGTGGATGGGCAACGCGGTGTGGAAGGGATGGCTGCGGGCTGCTTGCAAGAATTTGCCTTCGTTGTGAAAGTTTTATCCTTTGGCACTTGCATACAAATGGGTGATGCATTATATCACTCTAAACCTTTTTTTTCCAACTTTAAAAAGAGCTGAGTATGCTTATTGCGCTTTTTAAGATTGGGTGTTTGAGGTCAGTGGGCAAAAATGCCTACGTATGTACAGATAGCATTACTGATGATAATAGTAGGTACTTAGGGACATCTTAACTTTCTTGAAACTTTGTTTCATTTCAGAAATGAATAGGTGATTAATAAAGTGTTTTGGAAAACTAGTGCCGTGAACGCAAAGCCTATTGATGGGAAACACAGGTTTTAAAAATGTGTGTTTGATCTTTGCTATAGGAATGAAAAGAGTTTGTTTTATTATGGTGCTTACCAGGAAAAGAAAATTATTTTGAATTTTAGTTCAAATCAGCCCCCAAACAATCATAAAAGAGAAAGACTGCCGTCTCCTTTAAACATTTCTGTGCTGTAGAGATGAACTGTCTTTTCAGGGTGTAGAGTGCTAACACGTATTTGTGTGCTCCTGTTCCTCTATTGTAGGTTATATACCTGACACTTTGCATTCACACCTCTTTCAGTGACGCACATCTAGTATTTATGTAAATTCTGTCTGCGGCCAATGTCACCATTTCTGCTAATTCCATATGGTGCATTGCTAAGCAACGTGTGTATGAGAGACGGTGTTGTTTTCATTTTATCGCCCTTCCCTGTTCCCCTCCAGCCCCTTCTCCTCCCCCCACCCGCCCTGCAAAGTGACACGTGTTTGGAAGATGAGTATTGGTTTTTCAGGCCAAATGGTATTTTTAGTATATACAATATAAAAGATGGAAGATGCAGGAGGTAGTTTGGATGATTTCTTCAGTTTCATCACTTAAATACTGATGGCATTCCGAGGAATTCTTGGGGGAGGTTATGCCTTTTGTTTTTGTTTGTTTGCAAACATGATTTATGTTTTAATTTTTTATTTTGCAAGCAATGATTAATTACTATGTTTTTGTGTCTCTTGGGCCACATTACACCTTGGAAAATAGATCTGAAATACGATTTTTCTGATATATGCACACATACAAACACGAGGATTTGCTATAATTGGAGTGAAGTTTATGAAAAGTGTCACTTGTTTATTCACAAGATTAAGCCAAATTCTGGTGTAAATTTACTTGGGATGGGAAAAGGATAAGGGACCAAAAGGACATCGCCTCTCTCAGCGAGTACACGGTGTTTGCTACGTGACGTGGGAGATGTTTTGCTGCTGTGAAGCCTTCTTTTCCTGTTGTCATTGTGGTTATATCCTCCCAGAAGTCTATGTTGACTCTTTTGCTTTTGAATCATAATGTAACAAATGCATTTTATTCACTGGGGATGTGTGTGTTAATTAGATAACATGTTTAAGTCCCCATAACTATAATTAGAAAATTAGAGTCCATGTCTCTTAATGAAATTAAACAAAGGAATTACTGTAGCAATACAATAACTTGTCTGTGGACTTCCTTAAGCTGATATACTTGGAAAAAATGTTCAAAGTAATTTTTCTGACCAATCTACATGAGTTAAATGAAAGTATAGAAATGGCAGGTCTATTATTTTGGAGTATGGGTAACTACGTTAATGGACACAGCAGACTTTGGAAACAGCCTTTGCAGTCAACCAAATCTGTGTGGAAAATGGAAGTAAAAAGTGTATTCTTTTTGCCTGACCTATCAGTAATGCCAAAACTCAGGAAGAAGGAATATATGTATATTCAGAGTCATTTTACCCATTTTATATTTTATTCTTTAAAAACTAGACCTTGTTTTTCAACATTAGTTTCAGTTCTTGTACAATGCAGATTGTCTTTACTCTCTGTCAAAAGATTTTCCAAGAAGTCTCGCTGTTGGTTGTGTGCGCTGTGGTGGCTTCCCCTAGCCTGCTTACATTTTTGCAAAGTCGCTTGTTGTTCTGTTGTGTAGACATTTCTTTAGCTTTCCTGTTTTTCCAACTGGTTGTCCAAGCGGAAGATGTGATTTGAGAAAGTCAGGATAGGAACCATTGCTTCTTGTCCTGCTAGATTTGAACTTGGAGCTGTTGAGTACGCAGTTTACTGGTAGGTTTCCTTGCAAAGTTATTGCATTTATTGCAGTTATTGCATTGTTACTCAAAATCTGAACTGCTTTATCAGCTGCTTTAGGACTTTATTATGAAAATTAAAGATGTTTTGCAGACCACAAATTTTGTACATTTTTAATATAATTATTTGCAAATAACATATAGCCTAAAGTAATCTGTAATAAAGCCTATTTTCTTTTCTTTTCTTTTGCTTATATTGGTAGCCTGGTGGTAGCCTCAATCATATATTGTCTTTTTTTTCTTTTCCTTCACTTTTAAGGAAAAAAAGAATGTCTTTTCCACAATGTTTGATTACACAAAGGTGAACTCCATTATTCTTCTCGCTTGATATTCATCAATTTGCATATTAATGTTTTCAGTGGAAACTAAATATGCTAATTTCACAGCTTCCTAGCAGATTCCTTAATCATGAAGATATTTGTATGTTTAAAAGAAAGATGTAAACTGCAGCATTGGTTCACACAATTATACTACAGGTCATCCTGAAAATAAAATATATGGAAAATAGATTTCCTTAGGAACGTGTTAGTGATTGTCCATCAGAATCACTAAAACTCAAACTGCTCTGTTTTGTTGTATAATCAGCTATTCAATGTAATCAATTGGAAGTAATATTTTATCATCCATTCCTGGTATTTTTAATGCTCTCATGAACGATTTGTATGTCAATAGATTTAGAATGGGTATTAGTACTTTTCATTACATTATATCAATCAAAGTAACTACAGCTGAGCCTCTATTCTTGTATCAATGTATTATACTACTTCATCTCAAATAAAGTGTTTGCATACTTAGAAGGTATATATACACACACATCTCTATACATGTATTTGTATATATATGCATATATAGTATATATATATATGTATAGCAACAATGGAGTCTAAAAGATCTTAAGTGTTACCGGAATATAAATAATCAATAATTAGCTTTTTAATGCACTGTTTTTATTTTTCTAGGAGTTCTTGGGAGGGAAGGATTGTGATTGATTCTGTAATAGTTATTTTGGCGGCTGAGAAAAATACCTAAAGGGTTACACACTGGAGCTGGGGCAACCAGAATTCCTCTTTGGAGCAGGTGGAGCGTGTGCGGAACAGCCACCCAGCCTGCCCGCGTCGGCTTGCACATGCACGGGCCAAAGCAGTACAGTTCGGGCATTACGTCGGGAGTTGTCAGACAGGGATTCAGTTTTCAGCTTTATTTAAAAAGAAACCTCCAAATCTTGTAATGGGATGTTAAGCACAACGTGAGTTTTCCCTGTTCTTTCTCTCAGATGGAATAATTTTATTTAATAATACTATTTCTTAAGCATGGTGAGGATAAACTGTAATCTCTTTGCAGAGCTAATGGACAATTCAGTATCTAGAACACCGCAGAAGCAGGTTAAATCAGAAATAACGATGGATAATAGGATTATTGCTGACTTTTAGGGTACATTCATCCTCCAGTCTCTGAAGAAACTGCCTATGAAGCAGGAACTTACTCCAATTCAATGCTGTTTATGTGACTGGCACAGTTCTTTGTAGAGCTGCCTTGGCTGAGCCTACCTGAACTCCTGCTATCCTCCCCAAGCGTTTAGCGAAAACGAAGGCTTGCCACGCAGTGAGATTTTGGGGAAATGGTGTGTTACGAGGCAAGGTTACCAAGACACCAAAAGGTAGCATTTTTTCTTTGTGTTTCTGTAAAGAGTGTACAAATACGTGCATATATACACACACACGTGCATATGCAACACACATGCATGCGCGCGCACACACACACAGGTATATATAAATAAATAAATAAATACATGTGTACATGTATATTTTGTTTTCTTACCTTGTGATCAAGTGGTTTTTTGAAAGTCAGCATAAGACTCTTTTTTTTTTTTTTTTCCTGTTCTGATGTCTGGCTCAGTTGCATGATATCCAAAGGGAATCTAATGAGCTGCGCTGAATGTTAATGAAAGTTTATCCAGAAATTAAAAGATTTGTGTTTGGGCCCCTCTGTCCTTTTAGCTCTGGTCTACGTAAGCAGTCAAGCAAACTTTCCATGAGCAAGCCAGTCAGCGAGTCTTTCCATCTTTTTGAATCCTTTTTTTAAAAATGTGTTTGTACATATATAACAAATAGCTAACCTCTTTACCTTCGTTTATGATTAGATGGAAGAAGGATCTCAAAGTTTTCTTCTGTTCTAACATGGAGCTGGTGTGATGAAAGCTGAGAACCACGGTTTTAGAATCAACGTACAAATTAGGGAAAAATAAACAGGAGATCCGAAGACTTTCAAAACTGTAGCTGCTCTTCTGAGGCTAGCTTAATTTTTCTTAGTGTGAAGTTAATTCCTTTTATGCCTGCAGAGATCATATGGTAAGGTCAAGTTGCAATAAATTAATGCACATATAAATGATAGTACAATTAACAGCTTTTCTCTCGCAGCGTGTAAGCAGGTCCGCCGGAAGCTCGCAGTGGGCCTGGGAGTTGTGTCCTAGTCACTGCTGTGCCTACGTTCTCACAGCCCGTGTAATGCATTACTCTTAGGATTTCCTTGCAGTGTTTTAAGGGTCTAAAACGATTAGGGACTCTCTTAAATATTTTGAGACATTTTTCGGCGCCCACTGGATCACGAAGCACTTTAGTCTGTGCTCGCCAGCAGAACATAATCTACAGCATGTGCTGGATGTTATTTCCACCATGCTATCATTGTATTGACACTTGATTAATCTACTTCTTCACTTTATTTTCTCAAACTGTATAGTATATGCTGAATAATTATGTGTGGAAATTCATGCAATTAAGAGCTTACTCATTGCATTTCATAGTCAGATTTTACAGTTGTCATCCAAAATGTCCTCATTCGAATGAGATATATATCCCGTGAGGCTATCCTGGTGAGCAAAACTTAAATAAAGTCGTGTCTCGTCAATATGAACTGTATGAAGATATTTTTCTGTCCAGCCATATTTCAGTGTTATCCAATTCTTCATATTAATTTCAGTAACATTGTTATATAAAAATGAATAAAACATTAAATGATACATTTTTCTAAAAAGAACCCTTAAAATATATCTGCTGTGTGTTATGATGATGATGAAAAGTGTTTGAAGCTAGACTCTAGGCTAATACCGGGAAATTAATATTTCGGTATTCCTCAAATAGTACTAACTGAAATGTCACACAGGGGCATTACTGATGCAGACTGATATTTTACAATCTCTTGGAGCTAAATTAATATTTAAAAACGGTATTTCACAAATAGTTTCTTAATGAGAATAATTTAAAATTTCAGTGATTTAATTTGATGAGGCAAATGCCCTTTTCCAGGCCAGATTTCAAGTAATACTAAGAAAAATCAACTCTTTTTTAAAAAAAAGCGTTCAGCAGAAATAAGTACAAATTGTGATATATTATATATTGTTTAAAGCCGCTTCTATGAACAGATCTAAGATTGATTTTATTCCCTAATCATATGTTTAGAGGACGGGCTATTTAGTAGATTTTTAGCTTTCCAGATGCTTAAACAATGCACTTTAAGTGCAGTATCCATAGATTATCCCTAGAATGCTGTAGATTAGCTATTTTAAGATTTGAATTGTGAATAAAAGCTGGAGAAAAAGCAACAGCAGTTGCAAATCTGTGTTGTCTCAATTAGCTCTTTTTAAATGTATTTGCAAGTGATGGAGACAAAGTAGTAACTGTCTGCATGAAACACAGTTACTTCATTAATATTTTTATATATATGTGTGTGTGAGCGAGTGTCTATAAATAACAGCTTTATGTGAATCTTGTGAACAAAGAGTATCTGAAGCAGAAGCCCTTTTTGTTTGTTTATTTTGCTGGGAGAGAGGGCAATACACACTGTTAGCACCAAGGACTGATTAGCAAATTTTGGACAATAATGAACATAGTTAAGTCTTTAGCGGAACTGCTTTCTGGTTTTGCTTAGATACTCAAAATTTCACAATTTTGGCACATAGGTTGTTTTACTGCCAGTTGGAAGAGTGTTTTTAATTTGCTTTAATTTAGTAATTGCAACTCTTAGGTTTTTTTATTGAATTGTTTGTACCATGTAATTGTTGATCTTTATTTTAGAGATAAAATGTGTTTAATTTCAATTGTCTTAACATGCTCTTCTTGTGTTACAAACAGTGCTTACGAGATCTATATCTTGCTGCATTACTTGATTTAGCTAACTTAAAGCAAACCAAATTCTAACTGGTATGCTTTTCTTTTTCTAATGAATAGACTGGGGAAGTGCTGAAGTTCATTAAATGGCTTTTCTAAGGAAAGATACTTGCCTCCAACCAAATGAGCAAGCTGTACAGATGCTTTAATGAGAGATCACGAATGAATTCTGCTAGGTTCTAACCATGAGCTAAAGCTAACCAAATGCAACTTTTTGTGGCTTGCATGGGCGTAACTCGCGGTCCGAAGTGATGCTGATCTTCCTTGCATCGCAGGGGCTATCCGTCCTGCAGTTGAGGGTGTTGCAAAATATTTTTAAAAATCAAGCACGAGAGGGTGGTCGGCAATGGTTTAATGTTCCCACAGGAATCCCAGCAGGATTCCTGGCGGTACAATCTCATGAGTCCGCTGAGACCCTTGACTAAGGCTGCCCTGGAGCAGCTTCCCTGGAAATGGGAGGTGGCTTTTGCTATTCAGGAGGAATATTGGCTTTCAAAAATCTTTCGGAGGACCATTTTTCAGGTGATACTTTTATCATAATAAGAAAACTCTGGAAAATTGTGCCAAACTTGCCAGGGCATGAACATGAACAGGCTGCCTCTTCTCGGCTTCAAGATAGGGAAGTCTACGCTAGGGGATGGGCGACTTCTGTTTGCTGTAAAAAGGTTTTTTTTTCCCCATCAATAGATTTCTCGTGTATTGACAATTTCCTGCCTACTACACTTTTTTAAAAAATTTATCCTACGCCAGTGATAAAGAGAATATGAAAAATTGCTTCAGATTTTCACTTGATTCGAGGTGTATCATTGATCATATGATTTCAAAATCATATTAATCCTTTGTTAGCATTATTGACAAGATTTGTGTATGCTTTGTGAAATTTTTGGTTTCTGATGGCTACATTTTTTTTGTGAGTATGACTTTGTTACTACTATTAACATTTTTGCCTATATTGGTTTCTCAGAGGATTGTCACCTGAGTATCTGGTGCACTGCAAAATAGTTTAAAAAAAAAAAAAAAATCCCCGAATAAAAAATGATGAATGAGAAAATTTTTCCCACTGCTTCCAGCTTAGATTATATGTCATCAGTGTCCTGAAAATTAAGGTTCCCTATTCATTGAGCAGTCCAGCATTTTTGTGGCTGCACATATTGGAAGTGATGATATAGTATATAAGTATATAGTATATTAGTATACCTGCAAGCCAACTATCTTAATAGTTTATGGCAGTTAAAAGGCTTCTGATGGCTAAAACTGCACACCCAGCAGTTTTATGAGTTAAATGCACAGAGGAATTGGAGGCAATGAAGTGTCAGTGGACCACTGATACCTGCCCAAAGAATATTTCAAAATGAATTGATTGTGCTATTTTTTCCCCTGTCTCTCATGTTTCTCTCATATGGAAACACTTTTTGCTCTCTATTGTTTGCTTAGAATAACACTGCAACCACTGCCTGTGAATTTACCACCGTTCCCGTTGCAGATAACTCACTTAAAATGCACATGGATTGATTAAACTGCTGAAGTGCCTTGAGCGCTGACTTCCAACTGTGCATGTTCTGATTGCTGCTTGCAGTGTATGCCGGGAAGTTAGCTCATGGAAAACTGCAAGAAATTTGGTATTGCACCACTCAATATTAATCTCGTAACAAAAGTGGCAGCAGAAATTTGCCTAGTGTTTTGGGGTTTGAATGGGCTTTTGGAGTAAAAGAAACTGGAATTACTGCATAGTTAATGGTGAAAATGTTCAAATTTCATATACTCCATATAAAAAATTAATAACTGTATAACTAGTACAACTAGCTGTCGAAGTAATCTACTGAATCCCATTGCCATGGCTATTTCTTTTCTCCTAGGTTTTGCCAGTCAGGGTGATTTTTTTTAATAAGCTAACACATTGCTGTATCACTTTCTTGACTAGCATGATCTCATTTGCACTCTTGTTTACTGAAGGTTTATCAACATTAAAGAGATTTCTAAAGGAAAAATATTAACTATTTTTAAAATCCTAATGTAGACTATCCTATTTTCCTTTTAAAGTGCAAGCTATGTGGCTTACATACAAGTTGGACAGATGTCTATCAGGAAGCAATACCAGATCACCCTATTAAAATGAAAGAGATAATAAGACTTTGCAAATAAACGCACTATGTTAGCTGTTGAAGTTACTAAATTTGCTCTGCTGCTGCTGGAGTTCTTCATCTTGAGTGTAGTGAATACTTTCTACCAGAAAATTCTGTATTATTTGTACAAATACTTCATCCAGAAGACTGGATCCCTTTCTGCGGTGACCTGGGAAAAGCGGCTGCGAGGATAGAGCGTGAGCTGGGTGCTTGTAGGCTAAAGAAGCCTCGTTCCTTGAATATCAAAAGGATTAGGTTCACTGAGTTGATTTTCAGCACTGTTCACGGTTACTGATTACAAGTATCACCATTTTGTATAAATATGGCTGATGATACTAAATCGGTGGGAGTTGTTCATTTATTTTAAAATAGGCTTTAGTTTGTATTTGTGGATGTGGATTTGCTTTCAGTTCAGAATTTTCTGGCTTCTTGTTTTTTTATAGCACGTTCATATTTCAGATTTTGCACTGTAAAATGAGGGATTCTATGCAAACTGAATAGGAATTTTTCTGTAAGCAAATCTAGCTATTGGCTAGAGTCATCATTTTGAAATGTGAAAGATTTCTCACCAAAGCTGGGTTCAATTTGCCATTTAAATAAGATTTGCAATGCTATTTCTGCATGAATAGTAAATTTACAGTCTACAATTTGGTGACTATTTCATGACCGTTTTCAGTTATATATGTTATTTAGTATTGAAGTTAATTAAAAGTAGTATTATGCTCAGTTCAAGAACTATTTTGTCAACCCTTTGCTAGCAAATGCCTGGCAGTACAGTTAAGCTTTCTATATCTTCGTGAACTCTTAATGAAATAAGATTGCAAATGAAGTAATGAAAACAAATTCCTAAAACCTGTTCCATCATATTCAAAGTTGCTTTAAATTTTTGTATCAAAATGAGTTTGAGGCTACCGGGGCTTCAGTAAAATTGCTTGCATTTCTGGATTAGTAGGTGAACCTATTAAGATCAGCATTTGCTATCATTCCTAATAAGCCTGAAAACTGCAGAACGTCTTTCAGAAAGACGGCTCGGATTTCACTAGAGCTTTGCTATCATACCTTTCAACTTTCGAGCCTGCCAGCGTGTGTGATAGAAGCCATCAAAATGTGTGAAAAATGACCCAAAAGCAGAACTGTTATTTGCAGTTATCAATACAAACTGTTATTGTGCCATAATTGACAGATGGTTTTTCACTCTAATATCTGTTTTTAAGGATATTTTTACACTGATTTAGATTTTTTTTTTTAAGAGAAACCAGAAAGCCAGGAATTATACTGTGCTCAACAAAGAGGGTTTATATTCTAGACTAACCATGGGAATTTACTAGTAGACTGAAATTCCTGATTTGAGTTGGGGAGTGCTGGGGTAAAACACAGTGTCTCATGCTCTAGGAAATGGTGCTGATGAGTAGCTGTTGGCTGTGTTAGTGTGAAACCTTTTTTACCTCCATAAAGGCCTGAAATCTTTTTTCCTGCTGCTGAAAGGGAAAGAAATACTTGAAAATTTGTCGAGATGGATAGAATATAAAGTACTTTCTGTCTAATTTCATTGGTGAGCTTATTTAGCTAAAGCTTCTCCTTAAAGTAACTTCATCCTGGTCTTCCCACCTGCCCAGTCATTCCCTTGGAGTGATGATAACTGTAACTCTGAACACTGATATTAAAATTAATGTGTTTTTAGAAAGCTCTCGTTTTTATACAGGTCGTGTTTGGCTTTCCATAGGTGTAAAACTTCAAGACGAGTGTCAGGACCAAATCTAGATTTCTGCCTGAGTTCTACCTGGTTTTCTCAGAACATTAAAGCGTGTGACTTAATTAGACTTTTCATAGTTGAAAATCAGCACCTTGCAGTTCCTGGGAGTTCCTAGTTCCCGGAGAACACTGTTTCTATACACATTATTGATGTTGAGGTTTTCCTTGTCCTGATTACAACAGGCTTCTCCTGCGAGTAGAGTTTAAGTGGCAGCCTAACCCTAGGCAGAGCTTCCTTGGCGGCTCCATCTGCCCTCGTCCTGGCTCTGCCTTCTCGCGGGGAGCGGGAGGGGGCCGATCCCCCGAGACCCGGAGGGAGGTAAAACGATAGCGAGCAGGTCGGGGAGGGCAACGGACCGACAGAAATCTGAGAAGAGGCCTGGAAGCAGGGAGGAAGGAAGCTGTGTAAGGTGAGAATAAGATGGCACAACGTTTTAAGGTAGCGTACAGATACGCTCGATACAAGTAAACGGAGAGCTGTGATAATAAATGTCTTTATTTTTGTCTGGGAGATGAGCCGTATTAGGCGGTGGAGGAAGCAGAAGTGTGTGTTGGGGGGGAAGAGGCATGAAGGCAGACTGTTTGGGAATACTGACTTCTTCCCCTTTCTTCTCTATTCCACGTAATCACAAATCTCTTTTTACCTAATCTGGCCTTCCTGGTTTAAAGTTGGTCTGTCTGTATGTGTATATATAGATCCCTCTTGATGCACAGCTCTGTGCCAGTGCAACCATTTCTGGACTTTCTGGAAAGAAAGTATAGGACACTTATTTCTGAATACACTCATCCATCTGCCCACATCCCAGATCTGCAGATCTGCTTATTCATAGTGAATTCCAGGGAATTTCCCCAGCTGGAGGAAGAGGGTATCAGGGAGAACTGTGTGAAACGTTGTAGCACCCACCTTCAAGCTCCAGTTGGAAGCTGTTGCATGCAACTCTACCTGAAATTAATTAATTAAATAGATATCTGTCACCAGAGAGACTTGGTGTTTTTTTCCTATATACGCACATCTATATATTTCTTCTCTCTCTATTTCTGTTGCCTTTAAACTACTACAGAATTAATACTTGGAGCTGTCACAGTAGGTTGCATTTTCCCCTGTCTGTTATTATAAATATTTCTGTGATAATCTTAACTATAGTCTGAAATGAGCTAAAATTTGTCCAGTCTCAAGAGTAATCTCAAAGTTTCATCTGTGGACTACCACTGGGATCTAAATGAAAGGCGAAAGAACCTCAGAATAAGCTTGCTTAGGATCCTAGCATCGCTTCCCGGAATTTCTCCCTTGCCTTTCTTTAGTTTCCCACCCCCACATCCTTATATACCTGGCAAGGAACTACTGGAACCTTTATACAGAGAATAAAAAAAGTATACAAGCAAAACCCAAATATGTTACCACTTTATATAAACTTAAGAGTTTTAATATGATGAGCAGCAACATCTAACCTTCGATCCGAATGTTTAGCTACTGAGAACTTCAGCGTCAAGTACTAACGTGGGCGTTCTTACCATTTTCTGTAGTGGAGTTATTCCATATAATTTATTTATTTTATTAAAGGCGCTGTATTTAATCTGACAGCATTTGCAATCTGCCAAAGTGTAAAACTGTCACAAGATACATTTATAGCAGAGTCGGCGTAGCTGTACAGGAGGTGAAAATAAGTCAATATAAACCTATGTCAGTGAAGATGAGATTTTGTGTACAAAATCTGGCAAAACAGTTTATCAAATTCAGAGCAGTCCTTGATGCCAGTTGAGAAATGGGAAATTTTATGAGGAAACAAATGACAAAATTTTGAACCCGTTTATCATGGGGTGAAGCGCAGGCAGTATGCTGGCCACTCACGAGTTCCAGACTTGCAGGCGACTGATGCTAATCGTTGCCCAGAGCAAGCTGACAGTGCCCTTCTCCTTCCCACGCGTTTCCCTTTCTGTGGCGGACCCTGCCTTTCTTCAAAGCTTTAATTTTATTCAAATGCTGGTATCGCAGGGTAATTGTTGAGAGACTAGAAGAAAAATAAAATGAAGCAAAAAATCCCAAACAAGTTGAAAGTAACGTGAAGTGTAAAGATGACAGCTAGATTTCTTTCTTTTGGGGGTATATTTACTTGTTTGGGGATTTTGGGGGATACTTTCGTTAAGATGAAGCTGTAAAGTAACAGGTTTTGGATTTTTATCAAACAGAATAATGAGTGAGTTATTTAAATAATTCACAATACGTTTTTTCAAAATAATTAAGGTGATAAGCTTTTTGCGTTTTATATTTAAGGGTCGGTCGTGAAATAAATGTTTTGGGAAAGAAAAGCAAGACCATCTGAAGGAAATGCAATGTTGTTCTCCTTTTTGCAACAGAAGAAGTTAAAGTAAGGGTGACTTCACTATATTATTGGGGCCTAAGTAGTCCATGTAGGAATAGATGAAATGATAGAGTCCAAATGTTCTTTAGAAATTGCAATAGTAGTTTAGTTTTTCCAAACCACTATTATAAAAAAGAAAGGTCTGTGAAAGACGATAAAGACGATAGCCATAAGACTAAAATTTTAATTGCATCAAATAAGCCTTTTCGAGTAAATTTTCAGAGCAGTGCAGGATTTCAACTTTGAGTCTAGCTTCATTGGAATCATGAGGTTGGAAAATATGTAATTTGATGTACAATCGTGGATGGTGTCAGTACTGTTAAAGCTCAAGTAATCGTAGAAAGTGCACAGCATGTAACGTCTTACTGGAATATAGCACCTTCTTTTGCAATGATGTAGTTAGTAAATTTATAACTAGCATTACAAACTCTTTCTCTGTTTTTCCATATGTTCATGAAAGTATGAATGAGATCAAATTCCAGCTTTCTGAATTACATTTCCTGATCTGTGAAGTTACACAGTGTCATCTCTGAACAATTTTGGGACCTAACTACAATAAATAATATAAAAGGCACTATAAGGAAAAAGAGCACATGTTTTCCTGGAGTAGTTTAGTGAGCAACCCTTTTTTTACAATGAGATGCTGTATATTTAGCAATGATAAACAGTAGAACCTTTAAATGCTGCTTTGCAGTAGCTTATGACTAGTAAATGCAATAAAAGTTAAACAACATGATATAAATATTTTAGAATAAATTAAACTGTTTCTGTGAATCTGCCAATGAAACCCCAGTTATTGGAATATCCAAAATCCACTTGTATAACCAGTTAAAAACATGTAGTTTAAAGTTTTGCTATACTTACCAATCTGGTCTCGTTCATAGGTTTTGTGTAAACTAGTAAAGAATATACTTATTTATGCATTTTTTATGAAATTGAGGCTTATATGGGCAGACTCCTGTGGGCAGGAGACTTGGAGATTTAATACGGAGGATTTCCTATGAACAACTAACATGTTAAAACTCATGCAAACTTAAATCATACATAGCAGGATTTTTCACAAATTAGTTTTAAAATGTTATTAACACAGGCTAAGACTGTGTTTTTACCTTAGTACAGGGAATGCATCAGTGTTACCATAGAGGGGGTTGGACTAGGTGATCTCCAGAGGTCCCTTCCAACCTTACTGATTCTGTGGTTCTGTGTTAGAGAGCACCTTTTATATATGGTGACATTAATCTAACTACATATCAATTTTTTTTATACTTAAGTAAAGTGGAAGCATTTATTTGCAGGCTTGCGTACGCTGAGGACTTAAGTGTGGTTATGCATTAATATGATTTATTGTAGTAACTACAGAATTGAATTTATATTCTTTTACCAGTATTTAAACATTTATAAATGTTCAAGGACATTGCTTTTCTGCAGCTTGGGCTGTCATCATAAAAGTCTTTTTGTTGGTCTGTAAACCCATTTTGACCCATCTGACTTACTGAGCTGCATTAACAGTTGCTGGAGCACTGAGTTGCGAGAAGGTGAGTGCTCATGACAAATGTGTTGAAAAATAGTCCTCAGTTACATGCAGTATTGCCCCACAAAGACCCAACATGATTTTTGCCCTGTTTTTCTCCAAAAATACAATACCTCTCCCAAATCAAGAATCTTTTTGGTTAAAATATACAAGTTACTTTAGCAATAGTGGATCCAAGGTTTTTATTTTTTGCTCCCTATCACTTAGGCTGAATTGAGAAGTTAACATACTGGCTCTTGTAAGACCACTCTACTGCACGATGAAGACAAAGTATATACCAGTTGCAAGCAGGAAATTCTTCCTTTTTACTTAAAATTTCAGTCTATTAGAAAACTGAGAATGCCAAATAATCCTTTGCTCTGTGTTCTCAAATGTTAGTTTCTGCATCAGGGACACGTCCAATATGTGACTCAGCGGCTGGTGAGAGGTACACACGCGTAGATACTTTTGACACGTTAATTTGGGGTGTCCATAGCTGCTTTGACTGATTCCTGAAGTACTTAGATACTTTTTTTCAAAATTTTCTGATACTTTTTTTCCTAACAAAAGTTAGGATGCCCAACTCAAATGGGATCCAATCCCACTGCTGGATGGGATTATTGTTCCAAGTTTGGCATCATTTGAAAAAGAGATTCAAAAAATATGCTTCTAGGTCTCTGTGTAGGAACAAGTGAAGTGCAGCTCACATAACCCACTCAAACAAATTGCATCGAGCAAGTGGGAACTGATGCAAAGTGAATAGTTTAAAGCTGTGAGTATTGACACTTTAAATATGTTTTTTTGGCAGAAACTGAGAATAAAGAAGGCATTTTGCATAGTCTGTATTCAGTTTTTTTTTTAATTAGTTAGCTAAGGAAATGTCATCTGAGTACATTAAAAACATGACATTAAAACTTTTTCAAGCCAACTGAACAAAAAGCTACAAGTGCAAATGCTTGCTCTACAGTGAGTGGGACCGAGGTCTAAGAAGTGGAGAAAAAAGGACAGAGAAAACAGAAGAGTGGGGTTTGAGGCTGGAATGACAATATACTGGTATTCGTGTTTCTGTTACTTTGCTCACTCTTGGTGACCTTACATCCTGGCTCAGACTGATCGCCCTTGAGCTAAATTTCTTGCCATTGGATCAAGCGGAGTGTGGGGGCTACTTTCCATTTTGGGAATCAGTGCTGAACACAACACGCAGTGAAGAATTAAGCGGTATACATGGGCGATGGCCTCCTGTTTGGGATATAGCCCCTCCTCTTTGGAGTCCTTTGAGATCTCTCCCTGCTTGCTTACATTAGTTGCAATGTACAGGATCTTACCCTTCCTGGGCAATTGTTCGTAATCTGTAGTTTACCAGAAACATATTGCTCATGGCTTAAGACCAGAGAAAGCTACTTCCATTGCAAGCCAAATCAGAGGCAGAATATTATATTGCCAACTATTTGCTGTTTGCCCAATATTATTGGCTGTGGTTCTGCAGAGGTGGAACAGCCATGCTCTGGAGCTTAGTTCTTCTTCTCTATGCTTGTGTTTGGGAAGATGCTACCCATCTCTTCCTGGAGTATTCATATTATCTCTGTGATATTCACAGTAGAGGAAGGTATCATGAAGATAACTAAAATTCAAACCTCTGGAATCTAAGAATAAAACATTATGGTATCTGTCACACTGGGAGATACTCTCCCTGGATTATAGTGTAGAAATTGCTTGGCAGAACAATTAGTTGGTCAAGGAGCATAGTAGTAGAAATCCTGGTGAGCCCCAGCTGGGAGGAAGATATGTAACATAATTCAATACATGATATAAGCTGTGTATATCAATGCTGTTCTGGTAAATGGTGTTGCTGTGGACTGTATGATGTTAAATTAGGAAGGGCAGTTCTGCCTAAAGCAAAGGTTAAGAAGGTTAGGGAAGGCTAAGACTAATAAGGAAAATGTTGGGGAAAGTGGAGGTAGTGCCTTGACACTGCAGGGCTATAGTGGATGTAGAATATGCAAGAGGAGATGCAGGTTTCATTGTACATTCCTAAAATTATTGTGAATGTTGTGCAATAAAATAATTAGGATATTAAAATGTGGGGCATGTCCCTGAGTTCTCTATTTGGTAACATTACAAATATAACTTCCAGATGTTGCACTGTGTGGCCATAAATCCAAATCTATTGCGGTAACTTATCTTGGATGAGGGAGTAACACTTGGGAATTGAATTACCTAGCATCACAGTCACTTTTTAAATGCAAACTTTGTGACAATTTCAACTAACAAAATCATCAGTTAGTTGCTGAAATTACTGTGATATTGCTGTTAAAAGATATTGAAATCACTGTCATTTTTTGGGCTATGTATAGCTAGCTTTGCTAAAATAGGAATGTGAAGATTTGCAAAAGGAATAGTGTCAGAAAACTCAAACTTTGGAAAACCAGGAGATAAAGAGTTAACTTATATGCCCACACAAGATAGGGTCAAACTGTTAGTTTACCCACAGATAGCTTTATTTAGAGGATTGAAATAAACGTGCTCTATATTGTAATGAGAATTTATGTAAATTTGTTCCAGACTCACTAATTAAGTACCACTTCAATTAATGATTGTTTTATGCTAAAAGCATATTTATGTGTTTTTTCTTTTTGTTGTTGCAGGGGAGTCCAACATGAATATTTATTAAGACTTTTTCAAGTTACTTAACATTTTCCACAGTGCTCCTTCATTAAATGTATTTTAGCAATTTGTTTTTCTCTTATTAATTCTAGAACAGGAATGCAAGATAAGATTATATTTATTTATGATGCTAAGGTCAACTGAGTAAACACTTTAAAGCATGGGCCTCTGAAAAACAGGTTTTCTGCTTTTTATTTTTTTTAAGATTTATACATTACATGTGTAATTTGTTGGAGAAGGCAATTTTTTCTTTTCCTGTCAGAAATGTGTGAAATCAGAGCATAAAAACATCTCTGCTTTTTGATATATGGGTACACTGTACATGTAATCTATTTACACTTTTGAGATAGCAAAAAAATGCAATGTTTTTCATTAAGAGGGACATTTAATGAAATCTGATTTGGTCATGGAGATTATGAATGTATTCTGTCTTTGCACGAAAATATTCAAAGAGATTGCCGCTGATTTTAACATAGCATATGTCTAAGGAGTGAGGTGACTGATGTTAAATCATCACTGTTAATGTATGGCCAGCATTAAATTTAGTAAACAGCCTGAAAATTTATGCAGGCTCTATATTCAGCAGTGTAAAATGCATATCAAGATAACATAAAATTTTCAAGACTGCTATTGAGAAAAATTGTATTTTAAACCCTGTCCTTCCATATAGATTAAAGAGCTTTCTGACATTTTCACTGACATGATTTAGTTAGAGAGAATACTAGATTAAAACCTGTATGGAAAGGATACAATGGGAAGGAGGAATTAGCCAATATAATACATAATTTGTGTTGAGCTATTCTCTTAAAAACAAAAAGAAAACATTTTATCATTTGGATAAAGCTTTTATTTGTCAGACTATTGAGATCAGAAAAATAAATAGTCTTTTTTCCCTTTCCCTTTCCCTTTCCCGTTACGAGTACCTGTATTTACATTGTGGTATAGCCATGTATTCAGCTTAAAAAGCTTGTGTTTTGGAAGTCCGTGTTTTCTGTTACTGGCTAATATTAATATAACCAGCATTTCTCCCCCCCCCCCCAAGCTGTTTCATACTCTTGTGAGACTTAAATCCTTTTTGCATTTGAGGTGTGTGGTCTATGGAGAACTACGTTCCCCTGCTACCTAAAACACTACCAGAAATGTCATAATGGAGCAGCGAGCTAGTGTGCAATGTATTATTATGCAAATATGTCATTGTCTTGTCTTAAAAAATGCATGTTAAAAACAGGCTAGATTTTTATTTTTACATTTTCTCAGAATGTGGTTTTACTGCATCTGTTTTGGAATGTGGAACTGATCGTAGTTCAGGCCCTTGAACAGGACGTTGCACTAGATGAGCTCCAAAACTCACTTCCAGCCTGAAGGGTCTGGTATTGGTGCATTCCATGTTTCCTGCTATCGTGCCCTGCACCGATCATTCACACTGTGTGTTGTAAGTAATTCCCTTAGGAAACCAAGTGGAGGATGGAGTTCAGCCAGTGGAGTGTTACTTCTAGATGCAGGAACTACTCCAGCCTTGCAAAGGCATCCCGGCAAGCATCCCAACTTAATGTCCCCTTGTCGTCTCAGTAGTGCCATGCTATTAAAAGGTGCATCTAATAAGTGCCAAGCAGCACTCGTTCCTGTGTGTATAGAAGAGATGTGGTGTCGGGCCAGAGGCTGGCTGACTTGTTCGGTTTGCCTCCGAGGATACGTCTGATCCGGAGACGCAGTGCTGCCTGTGCGAAGGCTGGCCTCTGTCTCCCAGGACTGGTTGTTGTAGGGACTTCAGCAAGATTTTTGACAGAGTCTAGCGCAGTTCTGTCTCTAAGCTCAGGATGCTGGTGTTAGAGCATCTTTCATGCATTTGTCCTCATGGTGATTTTTTTTTTTTTTTTTTTTGCAAGTTACCTAAAGTTCTAGTTCTCCTGAAACTCCTTGCTGATATTTACTGGCTGCTGCTGTTTAAATTGTTAGATATTGTTGCAGGGGACTCTTTTCTGCAATGCCTTACATTGATTATGTTCCTTGCTGTTTGCTTGTTGCTGTGGTAACTTGGTCCTTAGGAGGAGACAGGAGTAGTAAGGACTTTGCATAACAATGCCTTCAAGGTTGGTTATTTTTCCCTAGTGTTGCCAAATATGTACCAATACCAATGCAGGATGTCTGTTAAACTGCATCACTGATGTCCTAGAGATCATGTTAGTTTAAAGGAGTAAAAGGGAAATTTGACTGCATAAAAATTCACACTCAGCATTTAGTTTTGATTTTCTTTGACTTGTATTCAACACTACTTTGCCTTTTGCTTGTTTAAAGACTGAAGTTTCCATGGGGAGGAATTTCTGGCAACAAGTGATTAGGTATTGTGTTAGGGAAGGTTTAGCAGGCAAGTGTACCTCTAAATCAGAAAGTAATCAAAGATAAGTGATATTACTGGGATCTGCTCTAGCTTGGGGTCTTTAAAAAACAGAGTAAACTGAAATTCAAAAAAAGAAACATGCAAAAAAAAAAGATTTATACACTATCATCTTTCTCCTGTGGATGTGAAAAAATTCTATTTGGTTCAATGCATCAGTATTGATAAATACTTATATTTGCATTCATTGTATTGTAAAAGAAAGATCCATGATTGGCTAGTGCTATTGTGACCCCATTTCTAAGTATTTGGCCTAACTATTTTGTAAGAACATGATGAACATATGTTAATGCAGAAAGCTACATTTTAAAAAATGAACTCAGGTCATTCATTAGCAACCTGTGCTTTTTCGAGTGTGTATTTAAGTCCTGTTTCTGCAAATACATACATTCAAATGTGGTGATGCAGGTCATCAACCCTCACTTCAAATAAATTTATAAATTTGTTTTATGTTAGTGTAACTTGAGTGTTTTTTCATTAAAGTTGGTAAACATTTGGCAGTAGGTGTGAGAGAACTTGCTGAAGATGCAGAATATGCAAGTTTATGAAAACAATTAAAATTGTATGAGCACATGAAGTCACATAGGAAGAATGCAGAAGAAGGAAGAGGGCGTTAATCAGGAAAAAGTCTTCAGCACTGCCATGGAGGTATGGGAAGTTGCAATACCCAGCTGAAGAGACTTTGAAAGGCCCCAGGAATAAAATACTCTCAGGCTAGGAGAGTGCAAAACCTAAAGCAGGTGATAATGACAATTTGAAAGACATTTGGAACACCACAAAACATCTGGAGGGCAATGTTAGTTATGGTGCTTTATTGGAAAGAAATACTCAAGTTGGCTAAGTGGCCAAAGGCAGAAAGCAAGAGAACAAGGGTAAAGTTAAATTGAAAGAATTCTGCAGCCTGATGAAAGATTTATATTCAGTGTCATTAAAAAATTCAAACAGCAAACATTTGAAGTTGTGGACTTAGAGTTCTGTTGACAGAAGAGGCAACATTTTATTGTGTTAACTGATATGTTTGGGGAAAACATGCCAGCCCTTCTGTAGGGCTAGAATAGAAGCAGTGGTGCTCAAGCTAAGCACAGGTTAATAGTTGCTCAGAGCTTTTCTTGGTTATGTTAATCAGATTCACGATTTCAGTGATAAGGAGGTTGGGACCTGTGTTAGGGAGAGGAATCTTAGCAAAGGGAGCGGTGGTAGGTTTGCCAGCCGCTGCGAGGAGGGGAAGGGCAGCGGGCACAGCTCGAGCGGTGCTGAGGGCCGTGTTCCCGCCGTCGTCCTGGCTGCGGCGATACCTTCTGTCTCCGTTCCTCCCTTCCTTCCCTTTCCTCCCTTCCAGCAGTGTGCGAAAAAACTCACTTGGAGATGGAACTTGCACAGAGATAGCTTGTTATTAAAAAAAAAAAAAAAAAAAAAAAAAAAAAAAAAAAACCTAAATGAAATTTTAATAATGGAGATAGATACCTACAGTGATGGGATGCAGAGAGCTGTTACAGGAAGAGGTTATGAACTAAGGTCAGAAAGAACCCGGGATGATCAGAATATAAACATACTTGTTTAAAATAAAAAGCTTTGCTTTATTTTTCTACTAATCTTCAGGCACTTTCTAGAGGCGGGAGAGATTGAAGCAGCTGTCAGGCGCGAGCCCAGCCCCCCCTGTCCCTGCGGTGCCGGGATCGGGATCGATGCGCTAGGAGTTGGGTGCCGCGAAATTGTGCCCTGGGCTCATCCCGTCGGCTGTGGACAGGCATTGCCTAAACCTGCCGTTCTAGTTATTTGAATTCATCATCCTTCTCCCCGCCTCATTCCCCCCCCGTAATCATAGTTAGCTGGAAGGGTAAATAAATAGAATCAAGTTGGTAAAAATGATCTATGAGGCAGGTTTGTTATTTTTACCGTAAGGGAAGTTAACCTGCCGACGTGACGCTCTGCTCAGCCCGCTCTCAAGAAGCGCATCATAGGCTAGTTTAGAGACCTAACTCTGCCGTCGCAGTATAAGAATTATTAAGTGCTAAAAGATCTGCTGTTAAGACATTCTGATTTAATTTCATTTAATGTGAACGACTTTGCCGTATTTATTTCTAAGCCTCTGGGGAAGGCGCTCGTATAAAATGGCTCTGATGCATGGCGAGTTGTTCAGCCGCTGTGGTTGCAGGCACAGGACTCTGTGGTTTGGTGGCTTCTCGTATCTTCGAGCAGACCCAGGCTTTGGAGGCGCGAGAACGGGGGTGGGGAGACGGGGAGTTCTACGGGTGCATTTGTTTCCTGGTGATTATGTTTTTATACAAAATACAGTTGATAAGATTTTTTTTTTTTTTTCTCCCCACTAATTTGCTTCTTGCTATTTTGAAATTTTCTTAAAGGCCATGTTTCAGAGATGACTGCTGCATTTGAAGTACAGGATTGGATGTCTCTTTGAAATGCCATTCTGTTTAGAAAGAACACCTACCATTTAAGTAAAATTATAGTGCTCTGAAAGAAAAAAAAAGTCTTTTGTCACTCCTGTATATTTATGCATATTTTATTTTAACCAGAAGGAATTTTTTTCCAGTTTGGCAGAAGTAATCACTGGCAGAATGATTTTTTTCTTTCTCTCTCTCTCTCTCTCTCTCTCTCTCTCTCTCTCTCCTTTTTTTTTTAATACCACTGTGAAGACTTTTATTACTACTAGAAGATTCCTCCTAACAGCATAGTTCTTTCTTTTCTTCTTTCAGCTTTTTAACAAGGACGACCAAGTTTCATTCAGGATCAGATGATTCCATTGCTTTGGTTGTGTGTGCTTTTGGGTGAAATCAAGTGCTTCTTTTGCAAAGCCAACTGTAATTTAGTTCAAGGGGAGGGAAGGAAGAAAGTGATATGTCGTGGGAAACCTGGCATGAAATGTTTGGTCCTTATATCCACCAGGCAGACCAAGGTATTCTGAATTTGTCTTCACCAGACTTTTTTTCTGGAGCAACCACTGTAAAGTAGTTATTTGACTCTTTTATGGTTGTAATAGCTTTAGATCAAAAAGAAATTGGCCTGTATTTCAGACAAGCGATTTAACAAAATATAGGCAGGTTTGTAAGTTGGAATGGTTTTGACTGACATCGAGGAAACAGGACTTAGATTATGAGTGCTCTAAAGAGCTTTAAATGTTTTGTCATCTTCCCTATGCAAAATTAAAAATAGAATTGTTGCAAATAAATTTCTCATTCTTTAGGTTTTTAGGTAGTTTCAGATAGTTGAAATTGGAATCTCTACCTTGTATTTCAATATTTTGTGCTGTATCATGAAAAATAAACACTTCTTTGGGCTTTCTGAAATGTAACTTTTTGTGAGTAGCGAATTTTTTGGCTTTCTGAAAGAGGTTATCTGCACAGACTTCTGCAAGCTGATAAATAGAGGTTCGTACTACAAAGTGGTTTGTGGTTGTGGGCTAAGATTATCTGGAGTCTCTAATCAGATACTTCCAAAGAAGAACCAGTGGGCAGGGAGGAGGGAATGGTCAGAAACCAATAAACATCAATTCAGACTTGCACATAATTTGAATGTGCACCTGTTTGTGGAGATGAAATCCACATCTGTGCATGCAAAATTATTTCTGGTTCCAGTAATTTGTTCTACATTCAGATTTGACTCTCCATAATAATACAACATGCTATTTTAACTTCATTGAACTCTCTTTTGGATACCTGTTATTTTTTGTTCTCGTTTTACTGTATTCTGAGTTTATTTGTGAATAAATAAAAACATTCTCCTGTATACATACGAGACGCAATGGTAGAAATGGTGATTCTGGTGAAACAGTTGGTGAGGCAAATATGATTGATGTGCAATGCAGAACAGAACTTCTGCTAGACCATTATACATATATTTTTATTTTTTTGCCTTTGTAGTGCCTTGTAGCTTTTACTGTGAGACAGCTTACAAATGATCTGCATGACAGTGAGGAACCAAGAGAATCTAGTTTAAGTCAGCTTTAACATCATGCATAAGAACACTTACCAGATGCTTTTGAAAATCATGGCTTCGGGCATTTTACCCGGCTGCAAATTCCAGCGTTGGCATGTCAGTGCATTATATCCAGTTTCGAGTCTTGATTTACCTTGTTGAAGCATAGCAATTAACAAGCAACACATGCGTCTAAACGTTCATTGCTTAAAGTAAATCCAAGGTGATGTAATCCGTGGAACATTCTTTGGTGACTGCTTTAGGCTGCTGAAATGTCATTTTTTATTATTGAAACTCTACGTGTTGGCAGTTCAAGGCAGCATGTTGAATCACTGTCCTCAGACCACTGCTTATTTAAAATGTTTATAACTTCATTCTCTTATGCAGTTCTGCACTCACCGGTTTTAGAGACAAGAAATAATTGAGTTGAAATTAGCTGTTGATGATATGTAATTAGTTGAGTAAGAATATTTGCGGAGGGGGAAAAGGGAAGCTATTCAAGATGCAGAAGCATATTATTTCTAAACTATTTTGATAAACATTGCAGGAAAAAAGACATTTTTCTCTTTAGAGTTACACAAGATCTCATATAATAAAATGGAAGTGTCATAATCTTGTCAGCATAGCCATCCGTTTTGACACAGCTTAGTGATGCACAGTGAGAACGCTGCCACTTGTAGAGATTCAAAACAGTTGAACATATCTTGAGGAAATACCTAAGAGTAATATTTTTATGCTTGCAACGACCTCTTCGGTGTCGGAGGATTGGCCGAAAATGCCTGGAGCTGAGGAGGGTGAAGGGTGTCAGGCGGCGCGGTGGGCACCGAGTGTCCCGCGGGGGATGTCTGGGTACGGAGCAGCTTGAACGTCCTGTGACGGGCCTGGGGAACGGCGAGTGAGTACCCCACGTACGAAATTAGAGAACGAGCTCCCAGCGGCGGCTAGTCCGGCTTGGTCTGGAGTCTGGCACGTCCTCTGAACGCTGCACTGGCCACGATCATGTTGCTTGTGGCAGGCACTGATGCCTTGTGGCTCTATGCAGCAGTCATTTGGTCAGAGCAAAACATGTTAGCCACCTTTATTTTTGAACAACTACAAAAAAAGGAATTACTGTTTTTTATTGCCTGTCCCATTTCTTCCCTCTTTATTTTGCTGGATAAGAAAAAATAGGGGAAAAAATGAGGATTTGAAAGCTCAGTCAATAAAACCCAAAAGGTTTTTCTGTCTTCTTAGAAAAGATGACTATCTTAACAATGAGCAGAAAATTCAAACAGCTTTGCAGAGTTACTGCTTTTACTGGAAATTACAATCTAATATTTTTCCTACAGATTAGTAGGATCATACAGCCTACCTGTCACATACGTTTCTGCCTCCTTTGGTTATGAACCTTACTGCATGTCTTCTTGCATCTCATGCAGTACTAAAAAAAAACTAACAAGGACCAAGAAATCTTGATTCTGTGTATTCCTTTGTAATATCTGAGGTCTTGTTCTCTCAGCTGCTGGTAATACAATCTCATCCTCCCTGCAGAATTCTAGTTGCTAGGAACTTCTTGTATTAAGTGTCTGGTTCTTCACCCCCAGCTGGCTAGGTGCCACATGGCCGAGACTTCAAGCAATTGAGAGATTTACAATGACTCATTTGTTATTAGAACTTAGAAAGGTCTCTTTACACAGTAGAAGGAATTCTGAAAAGTTTTCTTAGTTTTCTTGCTTTAATTTGACAGCTGCCTTTGCCTGGCAGGAGTAGAATTTGGAATTTGCTTGCAGCGCTCTTCAAAATATTGTGGTTTGTGCAAAAGACTTTAGCTTCTTTATAAGAAGCAAGAGGCCATAATTTTTTGGTTGTAAGCAATATATTTTTAATATGGTGATCTACATGAAATTGCCCAGTGAGCCAGTAGAATAGCTTCAAGGAGTTGATTTATTTTTTTTGTTCTTGATATCTTCCTTTTTGCAGCAGTTATAAATTAACAATTCCAACTTTAATTACAAAAAATCATATTTGTTCCAGTCCATTATTAAGGAAAAGACTCTAAAAAGCATCTTTTCTAAAATGCCAGCTTCTATTGTGCAGCACAATTCTACAACTGGAAATTATAGCAGCGCAAAATGAATGCGAAGTGCTTTAAAAAAGAATTTTTTTTTTTATTTAACTACATTGAGTGATGCTGGTTTTGCAGTGCAGGAGCCAGCACTTGAAATAAAATATTCAGAGACATGATTAAGTGAATCCGTATGCACCAAAGCACTTAGATTTGTTTAACACCAGGAGAGTTTCAATCCCATCAAAAAAACAATGGGAGACTTATTTAAAGTCCAGGATCAGAGGGTCAGAGCCACGAGAAAGGTTCAGGCGGTTTTTGACTCCGAGAACAGCAGTGCTGTGTCACGCCGGTCCCGAGGCTTGAGAGCAGATGAGACCCAGGGAAGCTCTGCGTTGGAAGAACTGCCTAAGTATTGGAAGGTGGCAGGTAGCTGAAGACAGGAGAGCTAGTAAAACTGTGTAGGAATTTGGGTATGATGATGAGCGTTTCGTCTGTTGGAGAAACGATTTCTGAGATACGCATCCCAGACACGTTCAATCTGGAGGCAACTTTTGTCTTGATGTTTAAAAATACTCTTGAGGCAGATAGGTCTGACTGAAATGAAGCTGCCAAATAATCTGTCAGTGCTCGCTGGCGGGGGTGGACGTGTGTTCACCCACACTGAGCTGCAGAAACCTCTGCTGTGAAGTGCGGCGGCTCTGTAATACTGTGGAGGAGCCCTACACGACAATTTAGGATAGAAAATGGAGAAGTATTTATCCGGTTGAACTTACATTGGGAATTTCGGATAAGCAGAAAGGAGTGTGACTCTTAGAAAGGAACACTAAACTGTAGGAGTGAGTCTTATATCGCTTATTTTTCTTACTGTGAACTGAAAATATTTTTTTTCTCGTGACTTTCAGGAGAGTCATACAGACAGGGATGGAAAGGCCCCAAAGGTCTCCCTTCTGCTCCAGCTCAGGCTGAGCTATACCTATACTATTCTTGCTTGCCTGACCTGTTGTGAAAACCGCCAATGACAGAGCCTCTACAGCTTCCCTACAAAAACATTTCCAGTTTTCAACTTAATTCTTAACATTTATCTTAAATCCCCTGTGTTGCAATAAAAACCCTTATTGCTTGTTTCGTGCGAAAATGGATAAAAGTATATTCCTTCCCTGTGGATAAACTTTTACATGTTTTACAAAACTAAAGACTGTCATGATTCCTTTCAATCTTTTCTCCTCTTCTAATCCCTGTTTAGCCCTTTCAGTCTTTCTTTTTATACTACATCTTATAGGACTCTTATTTTTGAACCTATTTTGGTGCTGTCCTTGGACCGTCCTTGATAGGCACCCAAAACTAGGCAGAGTTACTGTAGAGGCCTTATCAGTGCCAAAATGAGTGGCAGGATTATGTCAGGTGTCTGAAGTATTGCAAGACACCTGTTTGGTTGTCCTTTGGTTTAAAAACAAGCAAACAATCAAAAAAACAAAACCAAAACAAAACTCTGAAGAGTCCATAGAAAACTGTTAGTTTTCTCCAACTAGCATGACCTCGGATGTAGTTGCATAGAGGGTATGACATTACAGTAGTCTAGTCTGATACATACATACACACACACACACACACACACACACACACACACACACATATATATATATATATGTATAACAGAAGAGGCAGGAGTTGCCTGAATTAATTCCTTTTTGAACAGAGCGTCTCTTTTGGAAACAAAATCTAAACTTCTAATAAGGTGAAACCGGCACTATTTAAAACAAGGAGCGAAAACAGAAGAAAAAAAAAATCCCCTGAAAAAGACCAAAACCCTCACCAGCAAAATAATTATGTAGCCTAAATTTACATAGCTTCAACTGGCAGAAATTGGAACTTGCTGCTCCTTTGTCTGTAAGACAGATGAATCAATAGATAATCAGATTTCACTTTCTCATACTGATGCTTATCAAATATGATCAAATCACATCCTGACCTTCCTTTAGAGTTAAACAGTTTAATCTCCTGCTGCCACTTACAGGACACCGTGTGTTTCAATTCCTTAATTATTCTATCATTCTTTCCTGAATCTTTTCTCTGGTGTACTAGCTTTGTGAATTTTAAATACCAGGTATAAATGCAAGCTTCCAGCTGCAGTTGCAGCAGTGCTGAAAGCAGAGGTTGATAGATCCATACTCTTCTTGGTTTATGGCGTAAGCACATCACTGAGAGTGTGTGCTCCTCAGGTTATCTACTACATTGGCTAAATTTCATGGCTTTTGAGAACAGTCACTGCTTTGTCAGAACTGTTTGCATCCCAGGTTTCCAGGGGTCTGCCCTAATATTTTGCAAAGTCTGGTTTTGTGTGGTCCTAAATTTGTGCTTATACAGTCTCATTAGTGTATCAAGTTATCTGGTTTTCCTGTAAACCAAAGTGGCAGTTCAGTAATGCTAGTTTCCTTTATTTATTTTTTGTTCTATTTTCTATTTGTTGTTCCGTTATTTTGAGACGTCTACAGTTATCCAAGTCATTCCGTTCCCCTTTTTAAATGTTCCAAGATTCACAGGAGACGTAAACATGTGTTTAATCTTTATGCCCAAGTGTCCTAAGAGATTTTCTTTGTAGTGCTCATATGATATAAAAGGACCATGATGTACGTAGACTGAAGCACAGCAGCTACAACTATTTTTGTTTAGAAGCAATATTGCTGGCAAGAGATGTTTGGAGAATGCAATCTTAGCTTAGGCCTTTGCTTTCAGGAGGATTTTTTGTTCTTTTCTTTTCCCCTCTCTTCATTGTCTCTTTCCCTGTAACTCGATCATGGAGACAGAAGCTTTGCTGTCATCTATTAGTGATCCCATATATCTTTCAATAATCAGTGTTTCTTCAGTAATCTTGTCCTAGTCTAATGATTAAGGCATTCTTCTGGAGGTTGCACAGTCTGACCTTGAAGTTATGGGGTAAGAGGACCTAGAAACGTAAGAGGCCCCCTTCCCGAGTGACTCATTATCTGTGGGTTTATCTGTATTTCTACTATCGCTACATTAAGTTGCCTTTTCTTAATGTTAAAAAACAAAATCTTTCCATCATCCTATCCTTAAAGAGATGTTTGAGAACCAAAATCTCTTTGGAGTCTTAAACCATGAATTCCCAACCTCATGTAATATGTCTTACTCGGATCTGTAAAGAAATGCTAAATTTCCGTGAACAAAATGTTATAGAGTCCTTTCTCTCTTTGATAGTCCTTATTGATTATTCTGGACAGCTTCCTCTTGTATTTTGTATTTTTGAGCCTCTTTTTGAATAGGGAATAGATGTGTATAACACAGTGTTATGAGTTCTTATCTACACCTAGTCCCTAGTCTAGTCCCCTAACTCCCTCTGCGGACCTGGCTCTGCGTGCACGCGCTGAGCTGATATCCACCGTAAGTACCCCCAGCTTTCTTTCCTCTTCGTTATAGAGATTATATTCATTATAGGTCTAATGAGCTCAGTAATCCTCTTATTTAGTGTTGTCCCTTCATCCTTTATTGATAAGGATCCTAGTTATTCATAAATAGAAATAAAACAGACAACTGACCAAGGAGCAAACACTTTACTCAAAGGTAAGGGAGTGCTGCGTTTTCAGGAAGAACCCACATCTCTGATACTGCTTTAATTAAAAGAATAGTCTTGTTTAGGGCTGTTTTATTTTTTGTTTTGGTGCAGTAAACTTGCTAATTCCTCTCTAAGCAGTTATCTAAACAGACGTCTGTCCTGAAGGAGACAGCGTATTCCTGGAAGCCGAGCGGAGTTACGAGAACGGGAGAGGGAGCTTAGATCTACTTTTGTTAGTCATATTCCTATTTATTTTATTAATTACTTTCTTAAGAGTTCAAGGTTAGGCTTAGCCTCAGGAGACTTGGCGACGGATATGCAAGCAGGCGTTTAAACGTACTAACCTTACAGCTGAGCAGTTTTATTTGGACAGTTCGCATTTCTCGAACAGCCTGATGAGGGTTTTCTGGGGTTTTATGCCCAGCAACTGTGGCTGAACGGGAGTTTATTAGCGGCCGGGCCGTTTGTGGGAGGATCGGCGGAGTCTGTTGTGCGCCTGCCCGGGACTCCGGGCTGGGTGCAGCGCGCAGAGATCGCTGAAGCACATCTGGCGGCAGAGACTCCTGCAGGAAGTTCGAGTCTTTCTTAAAATAACGCGTGGAAGCGACTCCCAAATTGTTTTCTCGTCGTCTTTTTTAAATTGGGAGTTTGTTTTTCCAGGTGTAGCGTATGGCAGAGCGTGAGTAAAGCCGTAAGATCAGGAGCAGCGCGTGCTTGCGAGCACGGGACCCATTCGTCACTTGTCTTAAATCTTTTGCAGATTAAAGAAGCTCAAGTGAATAGTTACCGCTGCTTAATTCTGTGTCGTCTTCACTGCCTTGCGAGCTGTGACGGAGTAATCGCGAAAGCCTGGGGCACGACGGTAGCAAAGCTAACCCGCGAGAAAATCGCTTAGATTTCTCTAGAGTCGGAGGTTATTTCAAGGTATTAGTGAGATAATCAACGTGTACTTTCTGTCACCGCTTACGCGCAATAATTAAGGATGAACTGCTCCCACAGAAGCGGAAAACCAGCAGTGTATGGGTACCACAAAAATATACGAATGTAATCCATCTCTTTGGACTGAAGGGGGGGGATATTGCAGTGTCTGCTCCGGTGATTAACAGTGCTAATACGTACATGTATCGGTTCAGCAGTTGGTACCCTGCTTGTACTGGAGGTAGGCAAAGCGTGCCATCAAGCACTTGCTCATTGAGAAGTATTAGGTGATCCTCTCCGATTCAACTGCTAAACAAAACTGGAAGATTTCTAGACTTAACTCCAGCTACATAGCATTATAAATGTAAAGGGTAGTACATATGTATAACTTACAAAACATAAAATTCAGTTTAGGAACAACTGAAAATGTAGATTATCGAATAAGTAAGAGGCGGAGGTAGCGGGAGAGGGTGTTTGCTTAGGGGGAGGCGGCCGAGGAAGCGGCTCCGTCCCCGCGGGGCCGCAGGGAGCAGCCCGTGCCGAGAGGCGCGCGGAGGGGCTGCGCGGAGGCGTCGGGCTCTGCCGCCCGCCGCACCGGCCGCCCGCCCGCGCGGTGCCTTGGTGCAGGAGCTCGGCTCTGCCTTTTCCTCTGCGGTCGTGGTTGTGGACAATTCCATAGCTTGGACCTGCAAAAAATAAAATGAAAACTGTGATTTAGTGGCTGTTCAAGTAAGTATGTGCAGGCAAAATACTCTGTTCTTGATCTGTGAGATATGCAGAAATCTGGTTTACCAACCACAGCAGCAGACAATTGGGGAAATATTGTTATGTGCGTATTTGTGGTCTGAATAATCATTGTTTACATTATGTAATAGCACGAGTTTTGCTCCTTCCTGAAGTCTCACTTGGAAAGGCTCGTTAGGTGCTATGCTGTAACTAGCTAACAGTGCTTTACAGAACGTGTAATTAGTCAAAGACTGAGTAAAAGAGTAAAAAGAAGAATAAAAATCTACATTACAAAACTTGTGTTATATAAGGAATGATGCTGTCCTCCAGAAAGCATTTAGTGAAGTGGCTTATCTGATGTTAGAAACGTTGCAAACAGCGATGGTTCTCTGAAGTTGTATCTCAACTAGTTAATAAAACAAGATGAGCGCGCAGGCTCAAGCGCTGGCCCAAAATCATGTAAGTTCTTGCGTTGTTTAATTGCATGCTTCCTGAAACAGTCTGGACTGTGCCAAATCGCACTCTTGCAAACGGGGCTCAGGCAAGGTTTGGGCCCCACCGTGTGTTGGGACTCCTGAAAATAAGCATCAGGAGTATAGACACACTGGTTCTGGGGCAGAGGGTTTAGCCGTGTGATAGTGAGCTATTTTGTGCCATTTAGACTCATGTCTCAAGAACTGATCCTGGCTTTTTTGGTGGATATAACCTTACAAATTTCTCTTTTTCACTTAGCTATTTATTAAAAGCCAAACTTCTAATACTTTTTCAGGAAGGCACTGGCAAAAGGGAGGCAAGGAGCTATACTGCTGACCCCGTTCAACACTTTATCTCTTGTAAACCTGGGTCCTTGTGATATCCTCAAGGATCACCTTTAATCCTTTCTAAGTCTTCTTTCCATTTTTTTTTATGCAGGTCTTTCCTATACTTTTGTACTAAGTGTACTTTCCTTGCTCTGATCACATCCCTTTTGCTGCTTCCGAAACCATTCTAGGTTTCTTCTGTTGCTTCCTTTCCTTCCCGTGCAAGACCACCTTTGCTCTTCAACCTTTCATCTGTCTTACCATACCTGTGACAAGTGGCCTTGACCTAAGGCTGTCTTGGATAGTACTGCAACATGAGCAGTTTCAGGATGGTTGCTGCAGCTGTTTCTGACTGGCAGGGGAAAAGAAAAAAGACTGAAGAAAAGAAAAAAGAGCAAATGACAGTTATTGCCTATACTTGCTGTTTGGCTGCCTGGCAAGTGCAAAGGATATTACCAAAAATTTCTGGAGTCACCATTTGTGAGATTCCTTAGCCATAGCCTGAAATATTCCAGAATGGGAAGAAGGTATCATTGCTTCTGGAGAAGCCACCAGCTCCAGTTCTTACTCAGTTGTTGCTACATACCCATTACATACACATTGCATAACCATAGTGTGAACTTTATTTAAACTCAAGAGTTGTTCTAGACTGTAGTAACTGCAGTGGTGCATGTGAAGAAAGTATTGGCATTAAATACGACCTCTGATGCTTTTTACAACAAGCTGCAAAGTTTTCTGATATTTTCTTTATGCATAAAGGAAAAACTAATATTTTCATTATAGCTTTGGGTTTAGGAAAAAGGGCCTTTTAAAAATCTCTTTTAAATATTGGTTTTGAAGGTAGCAGTGGCTGCAATAGATAAGTGAGAACATAGTCAGTCCTCTGCCAAAAATTCTCTGTGCTTTTCAGTATCATGAATTTGCTGCGTTGTAACCTCTGTAGAGAAAGGAAATCCTGACATCTAAAAATAAAATGCATTGTTATTTTAAGAACATATAAGAATGTTTCAGTTTGGTTAATAAGATTATTTCAAAAGGTTACATTTATTTTAAGACAATTGAATCAAAGCAAAACTTTTTTGTTTAAGTCTGAGGGGTTTATTTTTCAATGTCAACAAACATTGTGCAGCTCAACTTCTCTACATGCTGCGAAGACATTGTTTAGCCCACAGTCCTTATGTGTTCTGGATCGTTATCTTTGTGCTGGGAAAGACTTCCAGAAGGTTTCATCAAGGTCCCTTTTGCTTTTTCGTGTTCCATAAGGGCTTGTCTAAGAACAAGGCTTGCAAAATTCTAACTAATTTGGAAGGAAAATATAGCTACTTACTTAAAAAGACATAGTTCGATTTAATGTCAGTATTAAAAAAAAAAAAAGTGAATGAAGACTGAAAAATTGAAAGTATCTTTACAAGAAATGCTCAAAATTGAGAAGAAACTAGCATATATAAAGGCAGAACAAAGAGGGTCTTTCTGGAATCTCAATTCTTTTGCACCTCTAGCAATGAGAATATATCCATCTGCTTTCATAGAATCACAGAGTCAGTAAGGTGGGAAGGGACCTCTGGAGATCGTCTAGTCCAACCTCCCTGCTCAGCAGGGTCACCTAGAGCGTGTTAATACAATGGATACCAGATTAAATGAATTACTGAATACTTAAAGGTCCTTGTTATTGATATTTAATATGCGCCTGCAGCTTTTTTAATATCACTTGAAATCTTTTTAACTGAAGACCCAGAATTTGCATAGTCGTTTGGCTTCTATCCAGTTGTTGGTGAAGTCTTTCAGTGTATTTTCTTTAGAGGTCTGCTTTTGCTAAGGGTAAAAATATTTGAGTGATTCCTTTCGCTTCGATATCTGCTGAGGGAAGTTGGTGCTGAGCCTCTTCTTGTGCTGTGTGTTATATATAATCTACTGCTTTTCCAGCGTACCTACAAACTGATCAATACCAAATTACTTGAGATCATGACCAGCAATATTTTGTCTGAAAAAAACTATTTGACTTTTTTGGAGTCCTATTGTGAGAGAAAAGTTAAATTATGTTTTAGAGGAATGAAAAAAGCACACCACTTTAGTATGCTTACGGATGACTTCAAATGCTCATGTTTCCTGTTTTTACCACAAAAGCTGCTTCAATATGATCCAAAGCGTGTTTTAAATAAATATGTAGTCAGTAATTTAAGTAATTTTAAGGTTCAGTGTTTGGAATAAAATCTGTTGTGTTTCTCTCAGACGTACATATATAATGTGGTAACTTTGCAGTACATGTAAGGAGGAATTATTGGCATTATATGAGACAAGCACTATTGAAGTGCAAAGAGTGAGAAGGCTGAAAACCAACATTTGGGTCTGTTGTTTAAATTTTTAGAAATAAACCTCTTTAATGTATTCACATGTGTTGAATCACATCCCTTAAATTCACTAATAAATTATTATAACACAATGTGTTTTTTTTTATTTTTAAAATTACAGTAAAGAGATACTCTGCAATTCTTGTATCCACATTTCATTTCTTGTGGGGGTATAATTGAGTAAAGTAGTAGTAAAGTAGTATTCATTGGCTAAGAATGATCACTGGACCTACGATCTACGAATACTAATCATTCAAAAGTTAATAATCTGACAGGATTAGTGTCTCCATTATCAAACAACAAAATGCATTGTATTCTTAATTTTAATTATTACCAGCAACAGTAATGAAATCCAACTAAAGTCTAGTTGACTGAAGTATTTGACTAAAGTCAAATACTTTAAGAGTAATAGTTGTTTGTATGTAATACTACCTTTGCAACAATTTTCCCGTAGTGCCATGTAATATACCTCTGGCACATCAAAGATGTGGATAGATAATACAGAGTTTTCTCTGTATGATAATGACAATTTTATTCAGAATAATCATAACATTTTTTGACTTAATGTCATTGTGGACAGGCACAAACAAGATTTAACATTGATCATGGGCAAAGAGAGTTGTACTTAAATAAGCAGTACTTGATGTTTAGCCATAGTTTTGATCCGGATTATATCCACTTATGCTAAACAGTAAATTATTCAGCCTTATAATCATTAGGATGTATAAGGTTATCTACTCTGTCTTTCTATCCCAAGATGGAAAGATCAGCTGTCACATTTCTGACACTTTAATTTTTTTTTCCAAAAAACCTCTGGTAGTAGAAGTTCTGCTCCTTAGGCAATCTGTAAGAACTGTTAAATATTCTCATCCCTGCAAGCTTTCTTGAATCTAATCTAATTCCATGTAATGTATTTTCCTTCCTGTGCTTTACAGCACTGGACCAGGTTGCCCAGAGAGGTTGTGGAGTCTCCTTCTCTGGAGATCTTCAAGGCCCACCTGGATGCAACCCTGACTGACATGCTCTAGGTGACCCTGCTGAGCAGGGAGGTTGGACTAGATGATCTCCAGAGGTCCCTCCCAACCTTACCGATTCTGTGATTCTATGATTTAATAACCCTTATTTTACATCCCATGGAGAGGAGAGACAGACTTTTCCCTTGCTGTTTGCTCTGATCTGTGACCATTTGTCGCAGGGTCCTACCTAGGGACTCCATGTATCTAGGCTAAACAATCTATATGGTTAACATGTTTTCTTAAATGATATATTCTTCTCTTGGTCTTATACATCTCTCATAAATTAACCCTCTCTTGTTAAACAACAAAGTTGAAAGTGCGTCTTTGAAAAATAGAAATAAGCTTTTAAATGTTTCACTAGTATTTGCATGCTGTATTCTCTTCAGTGGCATTCATATATTCTTTTCAAAGATATTTTCCTTCTTTAGATAGTTACTGTGTTTTCTCTTGCGGTTTTTTGAAATAGTTTTATTTAAATATACTCTCAGCTTTTTCAAAATCTTAGTGTCTATTTTGAACCAATTTTTCTACTTTTTCAGGTGTGTTGAATCTTTCCTTCTTAGGATGATTTTTTTTGTATTTTTAAGTGTCTTAGAAGCATGTTGTACAATATTTCTTCACTTTTATTTGGGAAATCACTAATACCATCTAGATTGGGAGTAGGCTTGTATTAATATAGGAATTTTATAGACTGTGAATCTGGAACCCAGGACTGTTTGTAAGTGATGCAAAATGTATTAAGTATCTGACTGTTCTCTCTAAATAAGAAAATGTGTACTCTTCTGTTAATGTGTATGCATATGTTCAAACAGTGCCCAACATTCAGTAATAATTTAAGATAAGTGATTTCTTGGATGACGGTATTGTGGCACGGATGTACTAGATCAGCCTTTTGGTCCCTTGTGCCAGTACTGTACTCTCTTTCAGTAATGCTTATGTTTGTTTGCTCTTGTCCTCCAAAAGCTGTCTTTTAAAAATGTATGCATTTGCAAGAAGTTTTTCTTATTTTTCTAAATTTCCAATTTCAACTTTGGAATGTTCGCTCATGTATCCACACATCATTTACAGAAATTGCTAAGTTTTTCATGGTCTCAGAAAAACCCAAAACATGGCATCGCATAAGCAGCTTGCTCCTTGAAAGGTTTTGCAATGTCTAAAATAATTAATTTTTTTTTGTGTGGGGGGGGTCATACTATTGCTTCAGCTGTTCAGCTGATGTGGTAGTTTAAGAAGGTATTGCGCTGAAACAGTCATTTATCCTGCTTCAGTTGTAAGATAATGCAACTTAGAGTAAAGTTTGAAAAGGTTGAGGTGAAGCATTTTGTTTTGCACTTGGAGTAGGCCAGCAACATGTGTATGGACAGTTGTGACGGTTTAGGGACTACTGATGGCTTGTTAAGGTACCATAAATATATCCTTTTCCTGGAGAAAAAGGATCCAGCTCTCTGGAGCCCATGTCCACAATATGCTAGTGTCCAGATTTATAAGGAAATACTCTACATCCTCCTTATAGCATTTTCTGTGACCATTTTACTGCTGGTAGTTCCAATTTCAGCAGCTAGTATGTTGAAACAGGGTCTCTTATTAATGTTGGGAATTCAGGTTCAATACCCACAAATTTTGCTAGCTTTTAGCTAGCTGAGGTTTAGTTAGCTTTTAGGTTGACATATATGCATTTCTTTACTTGTCCTGTATTCGGCAAAAATAAGTGCTATTTATTATGTTGTAGTCCCAAGCAATGTGGCTGGTTTTTGTTTACTCTTATTTGTGCATATCAACATCATTGTTGGCAGGAATAAGCTTAGCTGAGAGAATATTTCTGTCACTGTTGCAACAGTTGGTCCTTACACAATGTTTTATTTGGAGAATCACACTATCAAAATGGCTTTCTTGGCACAAGAACAGTTTATCTGGGGAAAACTAACTTGAACCCAGAAGATAATTCTCGCATATAATTTGCCAAAATATTTTGTGATTGAATTTCTCTGCACAAAATGTAATAAATGAGACCTCAAACTATATGCTTATACACACACATATAATATAGCAAATGATTTTTGTAGGTAGAAGAAAGTAGAGGTAACTTAAGAAGAGCAAGTTGAGTGAGAATAAAAAGAAGGAAGAAACCGAACAAGTTAAGTCGTAGTGAACTCGGGGGAAGCTGCCTGAAACCCAGTGGAATCCAGTGTTTGAAAAAGTTCATCAGTCTCCATTTTGAAGGGGATTTTACATTTTTCGCTGCTTCTGGGTGAGGAAATTCACTCTGGGGTCCGCAGCGTGGCCCTTGGTGCCTTGGTGTCGGTGAGGGGGGCGGCGCGGTTCGCCTTCCCTCTCCGCTGGCAAGCGCTGAGTCTACCCCGCGGCGGCCTGACGGAGAGCAAAATTGCTTTAAAAGTAGAGTGACTGTTTCAAATCCACGCCGTGAATGTAGCTTATTCTTGAACCCCAAGGGTGCTTTTGGCACTAGGTTGGATAATGAGGTTTGTGCCCTAAAGAATCAAGCTCCTGCAGCCGTATTTGGCTTATCTTGGAGTTTTAGTCCTGAGCGTTCACTGTATCTTAAATATGTGATACTTGAAATATTTATCCTCGTACTTGTGACTATAGGGAAAAAATGTCATCTAGATTATTTTGTCTTTATCCAGGTGATTATCCCATGTACAAGAACACTTTTAAAGGAATTTTGGATTCTTTTCCCCCTTAAAAATGATTGTTGTTACAGTGCATATAGGAGCTGATTTCAACTATACTGAAACTTAAGATTTTTTGGCCGGCTAACAATTCTACTGAGGCTTACATGAAAGTTTTTATTTTAAATAAAAATTCAGTATCCATTTTTACTGGTTTTAGTCCAGCTTTTTTTTTAATGGTGTTGATTCTGGAAGTTTTGAATGTGGTAATGCATATTATAACTTTCACAAAACGAGAATGAAAAATGACTTTTTCAACACTGCAAGAGTAATCTCGTAAGTAGGGTGTGATATTTGTAAAGAAAGAGCACCGATCATTTTTCATTTTCCCCCATTAAGTATGATACCGGTATGAATACATCTTCTATGAAATAAATACAATTTAATTTGAAAAAAGTCTAGATTCTGCTGCCATGACAACAGAACAGTGATTGAAGCTCTCTGTCATAGTGACCCCTCTGCCCTGTATTACTTCTTTTCAAGGCATTTTCTGAAGCATTCATAAAGAAAAATAGTCAGATATATTTTTAATAAACAGAAATGGACTTTGACCAGAAGGCAGTAAGAAGACATATGTGTGACTACAAGCAGTCACATTTTTGTCTGACTAGTAGCTGGCTTTAAAAGTTAATTACATATTCTTCTTTAGAAGTAAAATCATTAGCTTGTAGGCTTTACTGTAAGAAAACAAATAATAATTGATAAATGCAATTGAAACTCAAGAAGTTAATAGCTTTAGTTAGTATGTAATTTATTGATCTTATACCCAGTAACTAGAATCTGAATGGTGCCAAAAAAAGCCAGTAGCATCCTGTTAATGAAGTGCTGGTCTATATGCTTTAGTTTATATTGTGATGAAACTGAATATTTTTAACAAATATTTTAAAGAGTAAAATTTGATAGAAGCAATACCGTTATGAAGTTGTGCTTAAAAATGGAAAGAATTTATAAGGATAAATCAAAAATTCCTGACAAACATCCAGACTAAGATTCAACTTAGTCCCTGAATGAAGGGCTTGAGTGACATCTTTAGTCTAAAGAAATAAGTATTGCCCGGCTATCGTGTGGGTGTTCCATCTTAGACAGAGCTGAAAGCTATGTCTGCTGGACTGCAGGCATGCTTTTTTCAACCTGTCTGGGGAGAGATCACAGAATCACAGTAACGTATGCTGTAAGCTGGAAGGGATCTGCAAAGGTCCCCTCTCAAAGCAGATCAAATTAGATCTGATGGCTCCGGAGCTTGTCTTTGGAAAGATATAGCAGTGGTTAAAGGGATGAACATATTTCACCCTCATCTGTTAAAGGGTACTGGATTATTCACAAGGCAATAAAGGAAGAAAGGCAAAAGAGCTTATCTGGTAGGGCAAAAAACCCCTATTTTCAGAATACTATCGGATGTACATATATATTGTCATATATAGCAAAATATTTATCTTGCTTGGTACATTTGTAGCTTAGTACTAATATGGGAAATGGTCTAATCCCCCAAAATATTGATTATATTAATTGTATTTTGCATTATATATTTTACTGTGTAGTAAACTTTCATGGTTTTGTATTTGCAGTTTCCTGAATGTGGTTTCTATGGAATGTATGACAAAATTCTGCTCTTTCGCCATGACCCTACTTCCGAAAACATTCTCCAGTTGGTAAAATCAGCTACAGATATCCAGGAAGGAGACCTAGTCGAAGTTGTCCTTTCAGGTAACTAAAAAGAAAAGAAAATCTCTGTCATGCTTTTGCAATCGAAAACACCCATCACGTATTGCCACAGTTGGGATCCAAGGAAAGGGAGTATTTTTATGGACTTACATTGGGTCAAAATCTTTCTCAGATGTATATGTGGCATATATGTGCCTATTAATTTTTGAAATCTTTTTCCATTGCACTGAATACTTTTTGACAGCCTGATTTTATCAGTATTACTAGTAAAGCAATAGATTAATTTTAATAAGCATTTTGAAAAACAAGTTTTCTCCATTTTTAGAGGAAAATGGTCCAGTATGACAGCATAACCATTTTAGATAGAACATGGTAGAAACAAAAAGAGAATGTATTAGATATTTTAGCATGCATTTGCTTTATAAACAGAGTAGCTTGAAAATAAGAGTTGGTGTTAATACACCTTGCATGAAGTATCAACAGTTTGGTATTTCAGTTGATAGAGTTTACACTTTTCTCTTAGTCTGTCAGTGTGGTCAGTTCAGAATTACCTATGGAGAAATCATGAAGGCCATTCTTGCAAACAGTGACCTCACTGCTTGTAGAGTAAGGTTTTATAATTTGTGTGGAGTGCCATAAAAATGTCCATTTTGGTCTGGAAATAGAATAACTGCTTTCATATAACCTGCTCTGACTCCTTCTGTGATTTATTTTCAAATTATTTAGGAAATTGAGACAGGAATGCAAACTGCAGGCGGGGCTGTAATTACAGTGTATTTATGGCTGGCAGTGCAAGAGGAGTGCTGGATGCCTCTTGTACTGGAGTTGGGAATATCTGACATATACCTGGTGATACGGGAGTCAAAAAGATGGAACAGAGGAAGATAGTTAATTAGGGCCTAGGAAATACAAAAGTCAGAGGAGGCAAGAGGAGAGTATAAATCAGTGCAAAGCGAGAGAAGGAAAGCAGTAACCTGAAGATGCCCGGCAGGTGTAAGGATGTGAGAGGAGATGTGACAGGAGTGGCTCTTGCATTGAGAGGCTGGATTTTGGAAGCAGTGAGATGACATATATATTCAAGGAACACGTTCGGCTAGCAGAGTGGCCATAAATACTGGACTTGTCTAACTGAATTAGAAAATAACCAGAATTCATGTGATTTGAATGTAAAGGAAATCTGGGGATGCTCTTAGGTGTTAATAATACTTGTCAAAAGCCTAGATACAAGGAGGGATGAGGTACTTGAATAAAAATGGCACAAAATTTACAAGGGTAAGCAGTGGAGAGAATGCTGGAATGGTAAAGAAGGAAAGGTGATATTTCTGTTGAATAAAATTTAGAAGATGGCTGAATAGCTTTATTTTTGCAGTTGGAACATGCAGTTAGAGCAGCTGGAGAGACACCTGAGAAACAGAGTCGTATGTCATACAGAGATAGGAACTGAAGCTATAGAAGAAGGGAGGATTAGTGAAGAGAAAACCAAAGTCCCAATGGATGCTGAAAAAAGGGAAGGTATGAGTTAGGTCAACATCACCTCAACCAATTGGGATTTTAATTACAGATTTTCCTGTATAGGACCTTCTTCCATACTCTTTGATTACAATAGGAAGAAGTTAAGTAAAGAATGATGCAAGTCATTCCTGTAAGTCAGCATTCATCTTTTCCGTATCAGGAAACAAATTTTTCCCTTTTGAAAAGATGCCAGTAATCTCTATTTCATATTTGCCACAGAAAATAATCGCTCAAGGTCAGTAAATTTGAGGCAATGAAAAAGATCAGCAGAGAATTTAATGTTTTATATGGTATATAGCTTATATGCTTTTGAAATGAAGACCACATGTTTTCCAGATTGCCAGAATTAGGCAAGTAGCTGATTAAATATTTAAAATCAGGACTTTATGCAGTACTTCAAAATGATAAAGGAGAACAATACTGTTTGAGAGAATTAGGGGACTGGTGCTTTTGTTTCTTGGGTGAACCACCTGTCTGTGGGAGAGGCCAAGCCTAAGAAACTCTGCAATAGGTAGAGGAAGGCTGTTAAGCCAACAGTATGTGAAAGTGTGGGTAATATCTACGGTTGCCCAGGGTCCATATGGCTTTTTTCTCTCAGCGTTCAGCACAGAGTGTGCAATGCAGTCTGAAAGCCTGGAATTTTGAGTCTGACAGGTAATACCACAAAGTGCTGTTGTACAGGGTTCAAGTAATCAAATTTTAGCTAAAGGAAAATCCCTGGGCTACACCATTATACACTTCCTGGTAACTCTGGTATACAGTTGTTGACAGTATTGATCAACTATATCATTTTATCTTGTTTTATTTATGATGTGCTCATGAATGGAATGTATTGTTTGTATATTCTTTTTTCTGTCTCAGTCATTTTTTAATTATTTCCCTCTTACAATTCATGGAATGCATGAAAATAGTACATATCATGATGGGTTAAAAAGAAAAGAAAAGTAAATACAGACTTGAGGTAAGCCAAATCTTTTAGAAGGTCAGCGTAATTGAGGAACCTTGAAATTGTTGTGTTTTGAATAAATCTGCAATGCAGGAGCCATTTGCAACAATCTGGTGTACTGAGAACTAAGAATATTATAATTTGTCATGTATTGCTGTGTGGTTTTGCAGGAGACAGGGCCTGATCACAATACTTATCTGCATAGTTATTTAGTCTAAAATTCCACAGAGGTCTAAAGTAGATGGTGGTTGTGTTTGTATAAGTATTTAGCCTTTCTGAGCCATATATGGCTTAGATCATTATTTAGAATATGTTATTATTATATTTAATCGTATCACCACAGATCACCAAAAAATATCTTCAGGGCCCTCTGACTGCAAGTGGCTTAATGTTCCAATCTTTCTGTTACAGGTAGAAATGCTTCTTGATAAGAAACCCCATTATTTTCCTTAAGGCAGTCGTACCACTTTTAGAGAGGAAATAGCTTTAATTTTGTGCCCACCACTCATGTCAGTGATTCTTCAGAGATTTCAGAATTTCATTGTATAAAAACTTCTACCAGCTATTAGAACTTCATGAAAAAATTACATTTCTTTAAAACTGCCACACAACCTAAAGATCTTAGGTGCCAAGGATTTTATATCAGATAACAGTTTGTAAATAGAAGCAGGACTGTTTAAAATATCCACACTTTGACAGAGCTCATGAATACTGGTAATGGGTATAAGAAGTGATCGCAATAGTATGCACAGTCAGAAAACCATTTTTGTAAGGTTTATTTGAAAATTTGTTTTCTTATACATTCTGACCTGTAGTTCTTCAAGAAAAACATAATCCGTCTTTGAACACTGTTCTGTAAATTCGAATAGACATTTATTTTCAGATTCTCTATCTTTCTAGCATATAAAATTATAAGGTTCTTATATAATATCAAAAAGTAGAAAGTTGTAGGAGTTTTACCATATTGTTATGTCAAATGGAAGACAATAAAACAGAGTTGTTTTTTTTAAAAAAAAAGTTAAAACTGTGTCTTCTGGGCAAATCACAAGTATAATCACATGAAAGAATGACCTTCCCAAACCATTACATCTGGCATCATTCCTCATATTTTAAATAACAAAAGATATCCAAATTTTAGCCTTGAAGGCTAGAAAGTTCCTATTGCTTATTACATTCATAAGATATTGAGGAAGAAATGTGTGTTAACACACCTCTTATAGACTAATAAACTTTTATTACAAAGCTTCTTCCATGTTTTTCTCAAAAAATGATCTTCTAGTACCATTTTGATGTCCAGTGCTCAAGTTGAGCTTCACAGAGAATCTCTGCTCAAATATCCAGTTCATTTAGCTCAGCTGTATAGAACTTTTTCTGTTCTGGTTACAATTATATCAGTTCAGAAAGAAATGCCATTAATTTCCTGAAATTTCCTTCTTCATGTAGCTTGTTTTTGTAGACTACTCACATATAAGTGCTAGTACAGTTGCATGTAGGAGGTTTTAAAATGTTAATTGGTGCAAAGGTGCTTCTTAGGACCAACTTTTGTGATTTTTGAATAAAACATTGAAATTAGCCTAAAAAAATAAAATAAAATAAAAAAGGTTGTTACCCATGTGGGAAACCTAGCTTAGTGAAGAGGTATTATTCTGAAACCTTGTCTACAACACTAGAAATTTGCCAGGGAAAGAGGAAGGGGGAGCACTAGGTCATCAATTTAATGGTTGAATTTCCCAGAAAAAGAGGTAGGTCAATTGTGTTCATTGTAGATTTGCCCATTTTTATTTGCATGATCGTGCCAGTTTGCATGCTGTGGTTTCCTGAGTTTGGAATCCCAGTTCTAATCCACTTTGTTTTCTGTCTTCCTTCTGTCCTTCTGCAGGAGGTCCCTGCAAAGATAGGTTACTTGCAGATGTCTTTCCTATATTTCCTGTATTATATTATTTCCTATATATACAAGAGCTGTAACACCAGCTCTTATACACTACAGCAATATAACTCTGATACACATTTAGTGCAACATTAAATAAATAAAAAAAACACATACCTATTCTAATATTACAGAGTTGTAATTATTTTCCTCACTCAATGTCACTTGAATTTTAACATCGGAGAAATTAACAGCTGTATATACTCATCTACTGGTACTGAGTTTTCTTCATTAGTCAGAGGACATGATGCTCAAAAGACTTTCTGACTCTCTGAATGCAAAGACAGCAAATGAAACTTGCAATATTTCAGGGCCTCAGTGATGGTTAAAAGGTTGCAAGTAAAATCCTTTGATAACATGCCTTGAGTTATGAAAGATTTTAAATACAGACATTTCCTCCATAAACATGTAAGAGCATCAGTGTTTTGCAGTAAATGACCCTAACTAAATGCAGCAGCTAATTTTTGCTATGTTAAGACTCATGTATCATGGAGAGGAGAAAAATATACGCAATTCTGTAATGTTAGACAAAAGAAAAGAACTCTGTAAGGAGTCTGTCGTATTCAGAGAAGACTAATGTAGGGGTTTTTTTTTTGCTGAAATATGTTCAGACAGCAAAATAATGCATTGCCAATATTTACTGCCTGGACAGAGCTGACATTGTTTCAGGTCGTAATAGACTTCAGTGATAGTTTATTATACAAATCAGTCTTTTTCAATAAATCTCTGCTGAAAATATGGGGTCATGAGTGTTTTTGCATAATACTTAATTTGTAGATACCTTCAAAACTTGTTTGGTGTGGTGGGGAGTGCCCCTCTGAAAAAAGGAGATTGACATTGAGGACTAGCAGAGGATGATCCTGAGATCTTTTGGGAATGACCAAAAATATGTGCTATAACCCAGGTTATATGGAACTAGTTAAAGTATTTTATTTCTACTTACATCCCAAATACCTGAGCAGAATATACATTCCAAAGCTCTGTAGACTCAAGGTTTATTATGACAAATATTTCTGAGTAGCGTATCTGAAAGAGACAGTAGAGTACAATGTTATTACTACAGCTGAGCTGCATAAGAGCTGTGCACCCCCGGGGTAAGCGTCCCCTGCGGCACTGATATCCGGGGTCAGAAACTTCCTAATACCACTGCTTTCATTTTTTATTGCATGCATCAATGCTAGTTAGTGTAGAGAAGGCTGAACTGTCAGTTCAGTTTGTTTCATATCCTAATACTATACGTTATCTGATTTGCATAATAGTTTATTGTAGGGTCTCTTATAAAGACTGGGCAAATGATTAAAAGTTTTCATCATTTCATTTTCATTATTTTTGATGTTGTATTTATATTCTTTACAGTTTAAGGCATAATAAATATGATTGTCTTCTGATTTAGAGCTTATGTTGCAGGTTCTTGGAAGATATGAGAAGTTATCTAGAAAAATTGATAGTTGAGAGAAGTTGCATATTGTTCCTGAAGCATTTTATTCCATTTTAAGGAAAAAATTGTACCTGTAGATATCATATAATTGAAACAGTTTGCTACAGAGCAAAAGGTTTCTGGTGAAGCACAAGAAATTTAATCTTCTCAGAATGCCGCACCTGCTGTGCTTTTAAAATAATAATGAATATTATTAGTTGTATTTTACATTGGTGCATGATGCAGTGGGTTTCTATGGAGTGATGTTTTGCGTCTGTCTACTGACTGGTCCGCAGAATGTAAGTACAGACTGTTGAAAATAGCTAATGGAATTGTCTTTCAGGTCCCCTATAGCTACTGGTATTGTAGAGGTGAAATGTTAGATGTTATTATGAGACTGGAAGGAAAAAGAGTATGTTGAGATTCAGGTTCAGTCATCTACACATTAAAAAAGCATTCGTTATCAGCATTATTAGTCCTTATAAGCACAGTTTTGTTTTTACCTACTGTACAGTTTTGTTTCTTTTGTTTTATGTAGTTTTTAATATTATCTGTTTTAATACTTTATTTCAGTTGACTATATAGGATTCTGATAGTATTTGTGTAGGAGATGTGAAGATACATGATTCAGGACTTTGTGTCAGTTTTTACTTAAAACCACAGACTCCTTTGAACCCCGCTTGGCTCCTCAGGCTACACTGCTGCCCATTCACTAGACCGTATCACTAATGCTATTCGCTCAGTAAGGTATCATCTGCCATGTTGCTGTTTTCTTAGTTGTGCATTTTCTGCTTCATTAGAAAAGTATCTCTTGATGCAAGAAAGAGGAATGCTCTTTCTTAGTGGTATTTTTGCTATGGGACTCTCCACTGCAGAGATCACTGAAGCCAACATTTACTTAACTGTTGAATTACATTTCAGATTGAAAGAAGATCAAATCTTTGGGGAAAGGATTTTATTGAGGTGTATCTGTAGGAAAGATTCCTTTTGACTAGAATGCTCTTGAAAATTAGTCAGCAGACGAAAGCAGGAAGCAAGATACAGAAGTTGCAAAGATGTAATCAAAGGTGGCTGCAAATGAGCAGTCATTCATTCGCACGTACTGAAAGGAGGAGAAACCGAAGCTTGCAGCTTTGTAGGTCTCTTTGGTTCAACCCACTCTTCCTGTCTACTCAGGAAAAGGAAGTGAATTTTATGCAAGGTGATCTTAAGCTGAAAAACGTTCTTCAGTCTTAATATGATTCAGTAGTATTTGCTACCAGCTTGAACTGGATCAATAAAAAGATATTTCTCAGGTTCCACTGGTAAAATAAAGGACGGAAATGTGAATCACCAAAATAACAAAGTAAGCTTCACACGAGATGGAGTATGCTGTCTTTCATACACCAGCTTCTTTAAGCTGTTAGGTACTCTTTTGAGCAGCCTTTAAGAATTATGTATTTCAACTGCCGTTTGTTAATGCCATTATGGAGATATAACTTCATATGTTTTCTTTCTGGAGAAGCTAAACAGTTAAAAAGTTGCATCAAGCTTTTGCGTTAAGCTGTGACATTAGATCATGATTGTAGATAAGTTAACCTTTTACCAAAATGAAGGTTGCAGTTCATACTTTGAAGTTGTTACTACGAGCTGTTTGTAGATCCAACCTCCAGCAATGCTTCGGTGCGTTTGAGACTATTTTTGGATGAACTAGATTTGCCTTTTTTTTCCCTCCCACCCCCTTAAATGGAAGCACGACCTGTATAGGAGAAGTTGGCAAATGGCAGAAATGCTGTGGTTCTCTACTTCCGTACTCTGGCTCTTTTTGAATCCTGTTTTCCCCAGGCCTGCAGGGAAACAGATACTTTAGACGTCCACAGACTTTTGTTCTTGCCAACATAGTTTGTTCATGGTATGTCTTGTTCATAAGGTTTATTAAAAACTGCTGTGTAAACTTACCTACTCTTTTCATGTTATGTAGAGCAGAAAACAATTTTATATTGACAGTTTTAATCTGAGTTTGCTTATAAAAAGTCCATCCATTTTTACTGGGGTGAAATTGCACTTGGTTGTAAGAGATCTTTGCCAGCCACTGGAAGGCAGACGAGGAATATTAGCATCTTGTAAGAATTAGTGGAATATGCTTCATCGGCGTGCTGTGAGGAGTCACGCTCAGCTTGGCGAGCTTGGGATTTCGTATTTGGGATATCGTATTTGGGATACGATACACAACTTCTTTTAGGAACTGCTTAAGGTTTGTAGCTAAAGCAGGTCGGAGCACAAACAAGCCAACCCTGTCCCTGGAGGAATATAACAATTTGCAAAGGAAACGAAGAAGGAAGAGAATCAGGAGCTGATTACAAGCGCAGGTTGCGATCCCTCGGTTTTTATACCTGGGTGGTGGGGTGGCTCCGGCCTGGAGACACTGTGACTCTGGCTCTTACAGAGGCATCGAGAACGTTTTTTGTTAACTTGGCTGGGGTGGGACTTGCTGTCTAAAAGATGTGGGGAGAACTTGCCTGTTTCTAAGACCATTAAGACTCCCGTCAGGCGGTGTGTCGGTGTTGGTGCAGGAGCTGTTTTAAAGGGGTTATGTTTGTGTCTCAGTTTGTTTTTTTGGCTTCCCCCTCTTCTCAAATCCGGTACGTTCCTCTTACTCATTTCCTCTCCAGATGAAACAGTTCCAGTCTTTTAACCTCTCCTTGTATGGAAGTCTCTTCCAGGCCTCCGGTAGTTTTTCTCATCCGTAGTTCATCTCTATTAATTAAAATGCATAGCAGTAATTCATTTGTTCGTTCCAGGCTGTGCCATCTTGTACAAATCATGTGCAGTCTGTTTACTTAGCATCGCTGTGTTCCCTTCTCTCTCTTTTCTAACCTTACCTTAGAAACAATTAGACTGGAGGTGAAAAACCCCATGGTTATATGCAGTCGTGCTCCTGTTCCTTGTCTCTGATCGTCCAGCGGCAAAGGTTTGAGACCTGAAGAAAGATTTATTCACATGTTATCCAGGCAGCCACTAAAGCGTATTCTCAAGTCGGACTAGGACTTCACTGAAATTTAAGTATTATGTGCCTTTCTCAAATGAACAGTGGAATACATCTTTTGTTAAAAAAAAATCATGTTAAAAAAAAAAAAGTGTGTGTGTGAGTGTATAATGAATATATATTTATGAATTCTCATTTTCAGAGACATCAAAACTGTTGTGAATCATTTTCATTAAAGGGAGCTAAAAATACAATTTAATGTATATAGGATTTCGTTAACAACTCCAGTATAAGATTTTATTTTTAATTCCACGAGATTTTTTTTTTTAACCCATCAGCATTATGCACTGTGTAACAAACCATTTTCTCTACCTTTTATGGAACAAATTTGAAGGAGTTATACAAGTTATACCGGTGCTTCTAATTCTTTTGGGACACGTCTTTATTTTGAGATGCACAGTTCTGGCAGAGAGCATGTCATCCAGCATTTGATTTTTCAGAAACCTGGAAAAGAACTCTGAATTACAAAACAGTTAGTCAGAAGAAACAGAGATGTAAAAGATCTGCGGTGTTTACTTCATGATACTAAATCTCTTCTTCACTGCCGGTGTTTGTTTTGAACACTGCTTCAGTGGCAGTGAACCAGTGGCAGTGCTCAATAAACTTGAGCAGTATTTCATTTTGTTTTCCTGTGCTGAATTATCATCTTTGAAGTGTAATGTTATGATTAACAGACTGAATCCATGAACTGAGCTATTGCTGATTTTTCCCTAGGGTGAAAAACAGGTAAATTTGTCAAAAAAAGGATGCTGTGCTTAGATTTTAAATGAATGTAAAACCTACTGTGCTGTACAGTTAGTAGGTTTAAACCTGTCTAATCATTCTCAGATTAGTAAATGTGTGTTAAAATTGAACTTTAGAAATACAGAATGTAAAGATGAATCAAGCACGCTGACTCATTAATATTAATCTTTTAATAAAACTCCCCGTAAATTAAGGCTAAGCTAACACTGGGCAAATGATTCCAAATGGTTTACTAATTCCTGAGTTTTATTGCTTAAATCCCACGTCACGGGTGAGACTGCGTAAGCGACAGCCCGTGGTGGGTCTGGGTGTCTGGGTCTGTGCAGGACCCAGCGGGGTTAGAGCTTTCCCCGCAGCCGCCCTCCCGGCGTCTCGGCGGCTGGGTCTCGGCCGGGCTCCCCGCGGGGACCTCGCCGCTGGCCCGGGACAGCGGGCCACCAAGTCCTCTTGGTCGGTGCCGGGCAGCTGCTCGCGGTTCCCAGGTGCAGGCATCACCATCCGGGGGTCCTGGGTCCCCCGCGTCCATCCCCTCACACACCCCCCCCCAGGCTCTTTTGCTGCTCATGGGGTCTTCTCCACCTGCTTTCCAGGCCCCTTCCTCTTCCCGAGACCACTAAGGGAGCCCTTGTGTTCGGCCTCCTCCTCTTTCCGAGCCCCCAGGTCCCCGTTTTCCCAGTCCCTGGCAGTCTACGTGCAGGAGCACAAAGCGTGGTCGGCCTCCAAACCGGTGGCTGGTGGTTGCGTCCCTGCCGTTAGCTGGACGGTTCGGAAGGTGCCACCTCTCTTTGGTCGGGTGTTAGCCAAACTCGCAACCGGTTTAGCAAGTGAGCGGCAGGCCTCTGCTTGAACAGTTCAGAAGTTCACTTTTGGATATTCACTCCCCCTTAATTACCTGACACCCATTTACATTCATAATTTAAGCTATTTTTCACCTCTAACATCAGGACAAAGCACTAACAAAGAAGAAAGAAAACCTAATTGGAACTGAAGAGTTTCCCTGCAAGGAAAGTTTAGAGTGCTGAAGTGTTCATGTAAATGTCTAGAAAATTCATTAGATATAAATTTTCCTTATCCAAGTTTCCTTATTTCAGAGCAGAACAAATAAGATTTAAAGAAACAGTGTGTTTTAAAATCTGTGTTTGTCTTGCTTTTAGGAAGTTATGTATACGTATATATGTATATATACACACACACACACACACTGAAGACATTTAAATGGGATAAGTAAAATATGTACTATTGCATGTGGTAGCAAGGTTATATAGTCACTGCTGCAAGAACATCAAATTAAGTATTTCAGGTGGTTTCTTTACATTTGATTTTAGCCTGCCTAAAATTGCATTAATGTTATTACTGCTGAAGTCATGGTATTTATTTAATATCACATTTATATGTAATGTAAATTAAAGAAAAGATTTAATAGGTCATTTCTAAAGTATTGTTTTACCTTACGTAGTAGAAACAGTTGCTGGTACAGGAGCACGCAGCACGATAATCCGTTAAATAACTTGCAGGGCGACCAGATGGCAGGTTTAATGGAAAGGGTGTCAATTATTCCTGTGCCGTTTGGGGTGGGGAGGAGGGAGGGAAGGGGAATCGTGCAGCAAAAGCTGGGCTGAGAGAGGCTGACACTCAACCACAGAGCAGCTACCAGCTTCAGATGGAACTGAATTTAGGACACAGGAAGAGAGCCAAAGGCTCAGATCCCTAAGGCAAAACTGCTTGTGGGCGATTTTAATTTCAGATTTGATTCCACAAAGATACTGATACTTACTTTTTCTACAAACAGGATCTTAATAGAAAGATAAGTTGTTACCATAAATCCAAATTAAATCCAAAATCTAAATTAAGTTGCCACTTTTCTAAGTTTAGTTGTGTAATTTGAACCTTTGAAAGAAACAAGTGAAGAGTTGAAGACTTGGTGATGTGTTCACAGCAGCCTGTGTCGCGGAGGAGATACGTGGTAGCGTGCCATATCGTTGGAGATCCCCAAATCCTGCAGACGTGTGTGGATGTATCGCAGAGAGGAAGGGAAGATGCAAACCACCAACCTCCAAAATGATTCCTGGGCAGTCTCTGGGAGAACAGGAGATGGCAGATAACAGTCCTTTCAGCTGCTCTGTACGAGTCCGTAGCGGAGAACCCTAACCAGGAGAACCAGGCTCCTGAGCTGTGGACTGAACAGTGTAAATGCTTGTGTGCGTTTTCGATGCAGAGAGATTACAGCTTGGCCGTAAAGTCTTGAAAACGCTCTCTTTGCCCCTCCTTCTCCAGTCCAGCTTGGGTTTAGAGCCAGTATTGTTTTCATCCATAACTTGGCCTCATCCAGCGGCTGGACCGTCACAGCAGCAGTGGTGTTCCTCTGTGGCAGGGCCATAGAGGTTGCCTGGCTCTGTGCCGCTTTTTCGTCCTCGTGGCTGCGTGCTGCGGTTGTAAAGGCCCAGGAGAAGAGCTAATCGTTGGGGAGCTCCACGAGTCAGTGACCTGTTGGGTATCTTCAGTGGGAAATTAAATAGGGAAGGGAATATGCCTGTATTTTGTTCTGATAGGTACAAATGAGGAATAATGACACATTTTTATATTTTAAATAACATCAAAAGATTTTTTAAATTTTGATTACTTGATCTTCCTCTCTATTATTCTTGGATTCAGTGGGAGCTGATGAAACACATCTTGGTGAAAGTCCTTGAATGTACACATGAAAAAACAGTTGATTAAGTCCTACACAAAAGTAAATTCTCAAGAATTCATTTAAATACATAAAATGCATTTTGATGAGTTGTGTTTTGTAGCGGACCAAAGACAACATAGACTTCACAGTGTCAAGATTGTCTTAGCAGTGAACTTGACCACTTTACCCTGGAAAACTCTAGAAAAATAATATAGTAAAACAAGCTTTCTTTTATGATCTGAAGCCTTTGAGGCTGAAAAATACCTAGTCTGACATTGTTAAAAAATTGGAAAACCATTTTAAGTTTGAATTGGGATATTCTAACCTCTTGAACTGTTTTATGAAGTCCTAATTAATGAAGTAAGCTTTTTGTTAGGAAAACCAGGGGCTGAATAATCATACCAAGAGAAGATGAAATCTGCAGTTGGGTAAATTGGGTAATTTAGATTGTTTTAATCAAAAAAGGGAGGTTGGAGTTATTGAATCCTGCTTTAGTGGTGATATTCCAAGTATCTCTGATAAAAAAATCCCTGGACTGGAAGCTAAATGTGACTACAAATAGCTAGCCGCGTTTTCCTGTGGACATTTTTAGAAAAGATTTTCCTAAGAGGTGCAGTTTCCTGCAGAGACTGTCCTTTTTTCACTAATACAAAAGGAATAAGCCAGGTCTTACGGGTGTTTGGAACTGTTAAGAATTTATTTGAGCTGAACCACTAACACTTTTTTTCCTTAATTCCAAATTAGTAATATATTTCTGTTCAGTGACAAAATATTTCTGGTACGTAACTACATAGTCACTTCATTCTGACCAGTAACCGTGAGGTGTAAGCTCACAATTAAATTAAACTATGGGATTAAATAACAGTCTAGAGGATATTAAATATATGCCTACATGCTTAATGTTTAACAACAAAGCAGAATTTGTAGGATGAAGTAATATTTTCCATTAGACTGGCTGATCTGTGATCAAGAGGCCTTATTTGTTTTCTGTCATTTTGTGTAGTATATATGAAGTATCTTATTAATTCAGGTGTTCACAGATCCTACCGCAGCACCGTTGTCTGATTAATACACTAAACTTCGAGTTAAAGGTAAAGCCTGCAACTAAATCAGTGCCTGCTGCATTGAGGCATCTGTCTAATCAGTGCGAATTCTCTCATCAGTATTACTGCAGTACTCCTTACAAACACATTATTGATTTTTTTCCCCCAAAATTTTTTATTAACTTCCTATTATTCTAAAAAGAACAAAAAAGATTTAATTAAAATACATTTTGAAAACTGTTGTGGTATTGACTGTCTCTGTGTACAGGGACACTTCCTAAGTTCTTCTTAAAACACTCACAGTTGTTTATTTTATAGTTTATACTAGTGCCAAAGTAGCTCATTTATCTCTTACAACTGTTTCAACAGTTGCGAGCTCTCGTCACCAAAAAGGACTGGCACTTCAAGAAAGCTATGGCAGTCTTCTGAACTTCTCTGTCTTTTCCAACTGTAACATACATTTTCTTTTAGAGCTGCATTCCTTTTGATTAGCACCAGTTTGAGTGCTACAGTTCACAGATACCAACACAGGCTGCTAAATAAGGAATACCCAATAGCCAGGTGAAATGGCCCATTTTTCTTTGGTTGTCTTTAAAAAAAAATGCATCTTCACTGGCTGTATCCAGTGTATCGTATGTACGTATATCTCCAAGTCTGCAAATAGTAAGTTGAAAGATTCCCAACGCTTGATGTACTGCACTATACTCTTGTGCTTTTGTGGGAAAACAGTCTCAGAGAAACTATTTATCCTAATGGTTTAAAGGGTGTTGTAATAAATCTGAATGAATGTAGCAACTTCGTACTGTCTTCTTGAGAAATGGCTATGTAAAGTAACCTAAAGTGAGCAGATTCCATTGCAGATATTTCGGTATCCGGCAAGAACGAGCCTGGCGAAGCCGGCACGCTCTCCTAGTGTCTGGCAGGTCAGGAACAGACCCCACAAGGGCTCGTTTATGCTGCAGTGAAGACGGGAGTGTGGCAGGGTGACCATTAAGGCAAACACCGAACCTAAAGCTCTGTGGTAGGGAGTCACCTGCTTTCCGGGGGTGATTTGCAGCTGGGGGTTAACTCATGTCTTAACTTTACTGTGGTATTTTGGGAAAGATTTGTCAGTCATACCATGAACTCAGGCACTTGAGCAGAACCGTTTGAAATAGAGTTTTAGAGAGATTTAGAGAATTTTCTTCAACTATTTTTCATACAGAATTTTGATGCCCCTTGGTTTGCTGGCTGTTTGCTTCAGTCCTCCTCCCTCTCCGGATGGGGGACTTCATCTCGACTAGTTTTAGTTGTCTTGATTATATTAGTTATTCAGACTCTCTTTATGTTCAGTGGGGAGGAATGAACCTGGAAAGTTCTCTCCGGAGAGAGAACATCCCAGGCGGGTTCTCTGCTCGTGTCTGTACAGCTGCGTTCGGTGCTGGTCCAAGCGCGGCCCTATCGTCGACTGAATTTTAGGTGCTATGCGATTAATAACAGGTGATGTAAAGGACAAGCTTATGGGCGAATTAGAAAGACATCAGTCGCTCGAGACAGGGCATGTAACTTGTACAGCGTCACGAGGTGATTAGCTTTGTTTTGAGTTGATTTAAAAGAAAATTTGGCAGGTGTGCTGCAAATTTTTAAAAGCAGGTTTATTTTTTTCTGGTGGTGGTGTAGCGTGGCGGAGTGTCACCAATGTTTTATGTTTAAAATGTAGTACAGCGGCCTATACACAATTCAAAGTTCATCCTATCCTTTTACAGCATATTCTGCGTGAATAAGGAGGAAACTCATAATAGTAATTACCAGAGGGTGTTGTGTTTTGTTTTGTGATCAAATACCACGAAATTGAAGGGTATGAGCTACGTCGTTAATTCTCTTCGGTTTGGAATGATCTTGTTGTTACAGCTTCTGCTACATTTGAAGATTTTCAGATCCGGCCCCATGCTCTTTTTGTTCATTCCTACCGAGCACCGGCCTTCTGCGACCACTGCGGAGAAATGCTGTGGGGACTGGTGCGGCAGGGGCTCAAGTGTGAAGGTAAGCTGCCGGGAGAGCCGCTTTTGGAAGCTCAGAAAGCGGCTGGGCTGGTCCGCTTGCGCGTGCTGTCTCCGCTTCTGCTTTTAAATTGCTTGGGCACAAGAAGAATTTTACAATTAAGTAGCAACAGTAAGACCTACCTAACTAAACAATTAGTTGATAAGGATTTAACTGCGCCGAGATTTTTCTAGTTATTGCTCCATAACTGGAAGGCTAAAAAAAATCAGTCTATATGTATTTTTAAGGAAGGGTTATCTTCTGAGTCTTATCTATACTTCTCTTATCCTGAGCCTATTTCCTATGTCTAATTCCATATCGGTTTAATTTAGTTAATTAAATCGAAATTGCTGTCAGTCCCTAGAAGGCTGTGCTAGGTATCTTCTTTTCTCCTTCTGCCACAACTGGTTTGGCTCCTGCCGGACTGTGTGTGCCGGACCTCCGTGAGCTCCCACCCACGGACCACAGAACCCTCCTGTGCTTCACAACACGGAGTTTTGGAGAATCAAAGAATAAACAGTGACTATACATATAACTTTCCGAAGTGTGTGATATTATCTCCCTATAATCCAGTAGCATTTAGGAGCCAAACAGCAGAGTTGAGGAAGAAAATTTCAGCAGAAATAAGGGTGTCATTTTTGTCCACTGGGAAAACGTTATTTGCTTTTTTTTTTTTTTTTTTTTTTTTGTAATAAGCTATATTCAAATGGTTTTAAATTTCTCTTTTCAGGATGTGGTCTGAATTACCATAAGAGATGTGCATTTAAAATCCCTAACAACTGCAGTGGTGTGCGTAAAAGGCGTCTGTCAAACGTTTCCTTAACAGGACTGAGCACTGTTCGGACGGTTTCTGCAGAGCCCTCACCTAGCACGCCAGATGAAGCTCTTCTGGTATGGAATTCCCTGGTTATAAAAGCAATGCGTGTTGCTGTTGAGAAACGTGGGCATTTAATGCTGTGGGATCTGATTTTGCCTGTTACAGACTACAGATGAGGCTGCTGTTTAAATTATAAAGCTTTGTAGTGAGAAAAGGTGTCTTAATGTAGCACGGAGGTCAGTAGCTAAGGGTATGCGTGAGAAATTGTCACTTCTGGTGCTCCCAGGGTTCTTCTCCCACTCTGAAGAAGTAGGTTAGTTTGGAGGTCCAAAATTGCCTGCTGTGCTAATGGGTGCTGCACCTTGTTGGAGAGTGACTTCTCTGGAACTGGAAATTGCATTTCTTCTATGTCAGACCATTATAATCACTGGTTTATGATATAGCAAAGAAATGACCTCAGGAGAACGCTCTGAAGCAAATTCCACTGTATCCGATTCCCTGCCACAGGTAATTGTTTTGAGCCGGTGTGTTTAGAGTATTTCTTGAGAATGTTTTGGGTTCTTTGTGTTCAGAAGGAGGTAAGAGGAATCTCCACTATTTCCTTAATCTGAGCTTTGTGGTAAATGCCACATATATATACCATTGTGTGTGTGTATCTGTATATATGTGTGCATACATACAGGTGTGCAGGGTACACACATGTGCCTGAAAAGTATACTTGTATGTACTCTTATATAGTATATGCAGTCTTCCATCCTGAAAACAAGTCTTCTGAGAATACAGTTTATTGACTAGAATAAGTCAGATCTATGTGTACTTTTTAATCTTTGGAATATTTGTTCCTTTTAATACTCCTGGTCATAATCTACTTGAGTAGTTAAGAATTTATGCTATGTGCACAGAAATGAATACACCCCAAATGAAAGTTTTGAAAAGTTTAAAGTGTAAAAGAGAAGACAGAATTTATAAGGATACACAACAAATATTATCTTGTTTTCCTCTCAATTAGAATATTACACTTATTAAACTTGACATACTAAAAGGACCGTATAGGAAATGATGCAGACCTAGTGTTACATGCAGTACCATCTATGAACCATAATTATGTACTTATGCTACTGATTATCATTAACCTAAAGCTACTTGGAAATTAAGGTTAGCATTATGAAGCTGTATTTTTAATTGAAAAGCTGCATAAATAGAGTGCTTAAGTTCAGCAAAAAGTGTAGCAACAAATCTTCATAGATTATTCGTATTTCTCAGAAGTTTGTTTTTCAAATGCTGACTTATTCGGGCCAATACAAATTAAAATTATGAGGAAGCCTGGTCCTCATTCTGAATTGTTTCTGGCATTGTGGTTAAAAGGGTTGTATGGGTGATATGTATCTTCTGTATAAATAGATACCACATACTGTACAGTTTCCAGATAGCAAAAAAAATTCAGTTTGAAATTTAACTGTAGGACTCTATTGGTAGCTGATACAGTCTTTAAATTAAGTATATGTTTTGCAAAGACATGTATTTTAAGTCTTCTTTTGGAAATGTTAAAATTATCAGTAAGAGTTTTCCAGTGAAGAAATGCAGGAGGTTTCATGTATACTGCAGGCTATACTCCTCTAAAAAGTCGTAATCGCTGTGCCCGAGCTGATGGTTCAGAACATCACATATGTGCACGTGCGCACACACACGCACACACACACGCTAGTGCGCATGTGCACACATGGAGAGAAAGAAAATATGTTTACAGAAGGTCACAGGCATAACCCTAGAGAAACGAACCGGATAGCTTTCAGATTTCACCTTTATTTCTGGAAGTCCTGGCAGCACTTACCAACTTTTCAGAACTGATTTCAGATACGGCTTATACTTGTTTTCTGTCTTATTGAATAGTTTTCTTTTCTTTTTTTTTTTTTTTTTTTTCCTTTTCCTTTTTTTCTTTTTTAAGTGTACATAAGCTTTGTCAGGTCTCATATATCAAACCTGTCCTTTGGACTCCATTCTTCCACAGTGCTCATGAGATAAGTTTTATTGCGGTTTATACTGTGGTATCAATCAAAGCGTGCACTTTGGAATGTGTTTCCTTCTTCTAGCATCTGTGTGAATATACTAAGCGACACCATCCTTGTCCACAAAACTGCATCATTCATTATTATTGTTTTTATTGGCACAGCACTTTACCGACTCACTGATAACGGAACAGAACTGCTGCGTGGGGTCGCTGAATTAAATCAGAGATCTGCCACTTATTCAAATATGCCTAAAATAAATGTTATTTTTACCTCTCTTTACTGTGTAGAGTCAGAGCAGTTGAGGAGGAATGAGTTCCTGGAAACGATTCGTAGGTGGAATTGTTAACAGAGTTACGATTTCAGGATCGTTATTGTTGATGCTGTGTGAACCAGAAAGAACCCGACTTTACCTTGCAGTGTTAAATTCTTTTAAGCCTGGCTGCTGGAAAAAGAGAATTGTCTTTCTGCTTACGCAGTTACAGCACTTGAAAAACCTCTGAGACAGGATAGTGTGGAATCCTGCAAATGGTACTTTAATGATCCTTGCGTATGGACCTGCCGTATACGGACATAGATTCAGTTTGGTATAAATATGTCTGCGTTAGCCAATGAAGTCTTTCATTTGAGCTGAAAATGGGCTAGCGATTATGTTTAAAAATATTGATCCAAAGAGTAAAATATCCTTTTTTTCCTTCTTAACTTATTAGTAGTGTACATCTCATCAAAGAGAAATGCTAAAAATATGAAATTCTAGGAGGCTGCTAGGTAACCCGGATTTCTGCCTTTCATAGCTCAAATGCACTTCTTTTACATTCTATTCTATAACATAGAATGAAATTATGAATTAATAGCACATTCGTGCTTGCTTCCAAAGTAACATTATTTTCTGTCTTTTTTTTTCTTATTTCCTTGTTCTGTTTTTTTCTGCTTTCCAACTTCCTGTCTCAGTCTCCTGTCAGCCCTGGCTATGAGGTATGTACTAAATTTACTCTACTGTCCATCATACTGTCACAAACATCCTCTTTTGTGGATTATCAATTAGCATCAATACAAAAAAAAATGTAGAGATTTATTTGGATTCGCATTTTATGATCTTCAGAACTCAAGGGCATTTGTTTTATTTTTCCTTTAGAAAGAGTATGTCCGGTGTGTAACTCCAAACAAAGTCCAAATTCCAAAGTGAAGGTCATAGTTCTGCCTATATTAAACAGTAAGATTAGCTAAAGTCCCTTAAATTTAAAATGTTTTGATTCAGAAGTGGCACTTTAATTTCTTAGACATGGTAGATGTCATTGCTTTGACCGTTGTCCTTTTTTATTGGTGCTAGTACACTAATAAAATGGAGGAGAATTTCAACTTCACTTTTAGAACATTGGGAATTTGTTGGAGTAATACAGAATATAAACATTTTATTTAAAGCTGAACAAGTCTGACCTTTCAGCACTCACTAGCGATGAACTTATCATAGTGCAGTGCAGTAGCTATTTTTGAAAATACAATTGCATTCAATAAAATCAATTGAGGATTCTGTAATTCTTTCAAAGTAAAAAAAATACAAAAAAATCAATGTACAACTAAGTTATAACTATAAAGAGTATCAAATCTATCTTAAAGAGAAAACCATATTTCTGTTTTTTTATAATGGATACAACATGTCAAAGATTGTCCTCTTTGACTTTCAGTATGTTTTTTTCCAAAGAAGTTTGTTCAGTGCTATAAGCTGCAAAAGTTTTTGAAACTGTGAAATTTGGCATCTTTCCCTTGCAGCATATATTTGATATGCAACCAGAGAAAAGCCGTAGGCTTTGAAAATATTTTCCTTTTTATAAATACTATATACTTAACCTGAGGAATACTGTGTCATGCCGCGCTGAAGGTTATCATGGCCAAATATTGATTTCTTTAAAAGAAGTAACTGTTTCTTCCTACATATGTTCTTATTATAGCATACCTAAGAATGCCCTTAAAAAATATATATATATAGAATAGAATCTTTGTAATATTGAACGTAACTTTATTCTAAGTATGTGCTGTCTGAAAAATGATGAATCCATCATTCCAGACAGTGATGGATTACACTAAATTAATAGTTAATAAAGTAGTCTTCAAAAAAACATAGGTATTATTTGGAGGAAAAACAAAATGATGCTTCTTTTGCAAAAGCAGAAAATATTTTACAGTCAAATTTTTACTTTAAAATACATTATTATGACACAACACCATTTTATTTCTGTGTTATGAATGTTTTCATTACTTTGGTACATTTTATTCATTCCATCCAGAAGTGATGAATGTTGATGCATTAAGGTAATTTTATAAACACATTGACAATGATCTCTCAGAAAAAGACTAACTGAGTTTTGCATTTAAAAATGAATGCTGTGTCTTACAGGGTACAGGTAAGTGGAATATTACATAGTTATCTACATATTATGCTTTTTGATACAGAATTAGTAATTAATTTTTACAAAGTAATTTACATCATTTTATTTAGAAATGCCATTTAGATACTCCTAACAGAATATGAAACATTAGGTGTTGACTGCCTCTCTAAATTCACTGTATGCAGGGTTGACTTGAGGCTTCTTAGCTGTAGAGGGAAAAGTGATTTTGCAGAACTAGGACAGCAGAGTCTCTGGGAGGGAATAGGTTCAAGTTCTGGATGGCTCTTTCCTCTTTCTTCCCTCCTACCTAGCCCTTAATATAGTAGCTCTTTTCTCTCACTCCTCTGAAATAGCGAATCCTCATTTCTGTTGACTAAGACAGTCACGCTCCGTGAAGCTTTCCTTTTCCATGGGCAGTTAGAAGAAAACACATCTTTTCCCCGTTCCAGTCCTTCTGGAGCTCGTTTGCCTCCTGGACTCCTTGGCCTGGAAAGCAGGAGCCCTCAGGGAAGGTTTAAAGAAGGATGTCACAACTGCGAGCAGCCTTGTCTGTGCCTTAAGCCAACCTTAGCTGCAGCTGAGTCCTTTGCTAATGGATACATTCGAGTCCATTGGAGTGAAGTTCCTCGGGGCAAAATTAATATTTCTTCTGGAGGGTGGACACTCCAGTTAACTCTGAATTAATATTACTCATAGTTATTTTCTCGTCCTGTCACCTCCTAGTTATCCATGCATGCTCTACTGATGTACAAGCGCATTCCTGTCCAAGCTCCGATCCCTATTTTTCAATGTCCTTGTTTGTTTAATAAAAATCCTTATGCTGTTTTGGGGAGTGCTGCTTGGAGGTTTTTGTAGCCCCAAATCAAGATGTTACTAAAATCATTCATTTAAGTTTAAAATACATCCTGTGAACTAAATCAATCTTAAATAAAGCTTAAACTAATTATTATTGGGCCAGATTCACCACTGTGTTCTAGCTTCATCACACTGAAGAGACTGAGAATCAAGAACTCAAAGTGAACTTGACACTGAAAGTTAAATATTAAAATATGACTTTAAGTTAATTCTACAGATAGTACTATTTAGTTAACTTGCTTTCAGACAATTATTTAAAACATTAATACTCATGAAAGATAAAGAACAGCCAAACAAAAAATATTAAATTTCCCTTTTGTCCTTAAGGCATTACCAATCTATGAAATTCAAAGTTCAACCGAATCTGAATTAAAATGTTCTGGGATGCAGAAAGTAAATTTGGAAATGACCTACATTACACATTGCTGTGCATACAATAGTGGTAGTCCATATAGCTGTCAGGCGCTAAGTGCTGTAGGATTTCTTAGTAGTGGCAATGGTAGTAGTAGTGGCAGTGGTAGTTTAGCAACATAAATAGGTCTTATGGAGGTGATTACATCCATATGAAGACACCTTAGGTTATAAAAGCCAGACTGATGTGACTGTTGCAGTGTAGGAATGCCATATAAAGATCTTTTTTTAAGATTTTTTTTTCAGTAGTATTTTCAGCTGTAATAAGGAAGCATTAGGGTAGATGGGCTCCTATTTACAAACTAAATTCATACTTTGATCCAAGCATACCTTAATCTACCTGAAGCTAATTCTGCTAGATTCATGAGCTTCATGTTTTATGAACTGATGAACTTTCATGATGATACCAAAAACCCATGAAACTGGGAAAGTTCTGATACTTACCCTGATGTGCACTATCTGTTTAGTTTATCTTTCTCTTTTAAAGTCAATTTTGCTCAATTTTGAGCATATCAAAGTTCATGAAATGCTCTATGTAGCTAGTATTTACTTAATCTACAACTTGTTTTACGTATGCTCTGTGATAATAAAATAACCACTATGCTCAGTGGTTTTGCTTTAGTTCTAAAGAGTCCTGAGTTACTACCTTTGTGTTTAAAAAAACTACAATCATAGAATCAGTAAGGTTGGAAGGGACCTCTGGAGATCATCTAGTCCAACCTCCCTGCTCAGCAGGGTCACCTGGAGCATGGTAGACAGGGCTGCATCCAGGCAGGCCTTGAACATCTCCAGAGAGGGAGACTCCACAGCCTCTCTGGGCAACCTGGTCCAGGGCTCCGTCACTCTCACAGGGAAGAAATTCCCCCTCAAGGTCAGGCAGAACTTCCTGTGCTTCAATGTCTGCCCATTGCCTCTTGTCCTGTCACATGGGACAGCTGAAGAGAGTTTGTCCCTGTCCCCTTGACACCCTCCCTTCAGGTACTCAGGTCCACACTGATCAGATCCCCCCCTCAGTCTTCTCTTCCCCAGGTTGAAGAGGCCCAGCTCTCGCAGCCATTCCTCGTAGGGCAGGTGCTCCAGCCCTCGGATCACCTTCGTAGCCCTACGCTGGACTCTCTCCAGTAGCTCCATGTCTCTCTTGTAGTGGGGAGCCCAGAACTGGGCACAGTACTCGAGATGAGGCCTCCCCAGGGCTGAGGAGAGGCTGATCACCTCCCTCGACCTGCTGGCAACACTCTTCCTAATGCACCCCAGGAGACCATGGGCCTTCTTGGCCACAAGGGCACATTGCTGGCTCATGGTCAGCTTGTCATCCACCAGCACTGCCAGGTCCTTCTCTGCAGAGCTGCTCTCCAGCAGGTCAGTCCCCAGCTTGTACTGGTGCCTGGGGTTATTCCTCCCTAGGTGCAGGACTCTGCAGTTGCCCTTGTTGAACCTCAGGAGGTTCCTCTCTGCCCAGCTCTCCAGCCTGTCCAGGTCTCTCTGAAAGGCAGCACAGCCCTCAGACGTGTCAGCCACTCCTCCCAGCTTGGTATCATCAGCAAACTTGCTGAGGAGGCACTCTGTCCCCTCATCCAAGTCACTGATGAAGAAGTTGAACAGGATGGGACCCAGTACTGAGCCCTGGGGGACGCCACTAGCCACAGGCGGAGGCCAACTAGACTCCACAACACTGATGACGACCCTCTGAGCTCTGCCTTTCAGCCAGTTCTCAATCCACCTCACTGTCCACTCGGCTAACCCACACTTGCTGAGCTTCTCTAAGAGGATGTTATGGGAGACAGTGTCAAAAGCCTTGCTGAAGTCAAGGTACACAACGTCCACTGCTCTGCCCTCATCTACCCAGCCAGTCATTCCATCACAGAAGGCTATCAGGTTGGTTAAGCAGGATCTCTCCTTGGTGAATCCATGCTGGCTACTCCTGATCACCTTCTTTTCCTCCATATGTCTGGAGATGACATCCGGAATGAGCTCTTCCACCACCTTTCCGGGGACGGAGGTGGGGCTGATCGGTGTATAGTTGCCTGGGTATACCAGAAAATATTGCTGCTTTATGTGCAAAATACTATTGCTATGGATGGCATTTCAGCTTATAATCGGATGTAGTTGTTCTTGTTTAAATAGAAACAGGAATGTAGCCTGTTGCTAGTCTTGAGAATTAAAAGTTCTGACATAGTACGTTACTTCTGACAAAGATGTGAGGTTTTTTTAATTGCATAGGAATATTATGAATGCAGCAATTAAAATTATTTTAAAGCTTCTCAGCTCTCAGTGCCCGAATATGGTAGTTTTGGAAGTTCATCATAGCTAGATGAGATCAAAATGATGATTGAGACAATTATTTTAAGTTAAAAGGTGTATATTTAGGGAAGTATTGGATATTATATCCATTTTGCACCTTAACCAAATATCCAGGCAGATAGCTAGAAGAGAAAATGGTAAACAACTTAAGGTCTGCATTTCCTGCAATTTTGTATGTGCCATGTGTAGAGATGTTTTTTGAAAGCAGCTTCTTGGGAAACCCCAATCTCCTGAAAAAGTTTTATAAGTATTTGGTTCTTCAGCTTGGAAGAGTAGAGAGGCTTAAGTTATTCTTGTCCTCAAATAATTACCAAGTATACTTAGATTCTCTGTTTTTTTCATAAGAAGGACATTCTACTCTTGGGATAGCTCTGGACTCTTAAAGATCTAGTGAAGCTTTGCCTGTGTGCCCTTCCTCCTCTGCTGGCAGCTCACCAGTTGCTGGGAGTAGGTCCAGCTGCTGAATACACTAAGTGCCTTCAGCCCAAAGAAGCTGAGAAGGGTCCAGAACCTACTTCTGAGAGTTTGAGCTAATAGTTATCAGCCTACAGTCCTTCATCGAAGTCTCCACAGCTTAAACTGAGGTCTCATAGATACTCTGGCACTGTGGCTGTAGGAATTCTTTAGGCGTGCACGCTATGCCTAAGCAAACATATGCTCAAAGCAGTTTTCATAGTTTCTGGTTTCTGAGTACTAGCACAAGTGTTTGCACATATCTTCAAAAAAAAAAGAAAAAAAAAAAAAAGACCTCAAGCCCCTGCGGTACGCATTTTACTTTCCTGACCTCTCTGCAATTTCCTTCACCTTGGCACTGTGTCTTCTGAAATGCTTCAAGAACCTAGTGTTTGTATTCTGAGTAAACCTTCAAAGATTTTCTATACTCGTTCAGTGACACTTTCCCTTCTAATACTTAACTTTAGTTTTGTACACTGATAACATCCTCATGCCCCACAACTGCCTCCCTGTCGCCCAGCCTCATCAAGCTGGTTTCTCTAGACCTCAGCTGTCCATTACAGGTCTTTTTTCAAACAACTGGCTGTTCAGTAAGCAAAACCGGCTGCTGATTATCTCTGCTGTGGAGATAATGCCGGTTAGATGAAACACATTTACACAGATAACAAAAAAAATGGTAGTAGTCTTACTTGATAGTGTGATCCAGAATTATATGATGATTCTCTAAAGTGTTTTATCTTATGTTTTATCTTGGCTACACCACTTCTGTATCATGGTATGTCTTTTTTTTGTTATTAGTTCTATACAGTAGGCACTACCGAGCTGCTGAGCCTCGCTTACAGTGTGGCCATTCTAGGAGTGCAAGATACGTACATTAACATCATTCATTACTTAAAATTATTATACTTAAAATAATGAAACACACTATTGAAGAGCAAACTAAACCTAATATTGTTGCAAAAATTATGTCTGTGAGATGCAGGAAAAAAAGCTTCATTCTGCATAAGTCCTTATACGGCTGCAGTCACTAGCAGCTCCTTTGCCAACAAAGTGCTTTTGTTCTGGGAAATCCCTGACTCTGCCTGAGAAGTTAATGTAGTCACATAACTACTGCTGAAAGCCAGTAATTGTTTCTTGTTCTTTTACAAAATAAAGCAGGTTACAGACAGAGCATTCAAACCACTGTTTGCTGGCGTTGATGTCTGAGCGGGAGGTGCAGGGTACATAATAATTTCCATCTGCGGATGGTTTAATGGTAGCAGATTGTACTGGAGTCAGTTCTTTGATGTGTTCGTTTAAGTGTTTTTTCAGACCGTAGCTATCCTTATTATGGTTCTTGCAGGACATTTGCCTTCAAGAGAAGAGTGCAAGAAGCCTCAAAAGACAACACACTTGATTAAGTTTTAAGTGTGATATTTCACTATGGTTAATTGAATTTTTTTTTTCCTGACTGTTAAGTTACAGTCACATCATTTAGTTTGTAAAAGAAAGTTAACATTTGCACTGCATAAAAAACATGGTAGTTCCTGTGGTGACATGGATATATAGCACCTCATTTAACAGTAAGTTCCTGTGAAAAATGTGTACATGAACATATTAAGGCTTTATCATCTGCCTTCAGGATAGGAAAGAAATACATGTTACAGCAAGTATGCAACACTGAAAATGAAACATCACGGGGCTAGATTTTATAAATACATATATATATATAATCTAGCCCTGTATATATAAAATCTAGCCCTATGTGTGTGTATATATATATATATATTATATGTATGTGTATGTGTGTGTGTGTGTGTGTGTGTGTATATGTGTGTATATACATATATTTATAAAATTAGTCTCACTTGTCCAAGTAAATAAATTTGTTTCTTTTGTTTCAGCAAACACTCAAAAATGTAGAAACACCTGTGTAGTTTTTGACTAGAAAATTCAGTGTGATGTACAGGAACAATTCCATGATACATTTTATAAAATTAAGCCTGCAAAAGATCAGTATTTCTTTGTGAACAGTTTTGGAAAAAATGTATATTGAGGAAAGTATAGGATGTACAGCCTGTACTATTTTGGGTGAAGTTTATTGACTTGAATGTGATTCTGGAAGCATAATTTGAAATAAGATGATCAAATGGCAAAAATAAAGCTTTTCTGTTCTGACTCCTCTAGAAATGCAAAGTCTTCCAGTAACATTTATCAGAATCCCTGGGAGATTTTCAGTAGGACCATTGAAACCTATTAAAATGAGTCAGGGACAGAGCAGTCTGGTTTATGTTTTAGGCTGGTCTGTGCGGTTGGATTGGAGGGCTGTTCCTGTCTCTGTTCCTAAAAGGCCAGTTCTCCATCCAGTGCTTCTCATTAGTCCCTTCAGCACCTCCCTAAGGTTTCTTTGCTTTCTCTACCCGGGAGGGATGGAAGTGGTGGTGCTGGAAGACAGTCAGCCTCAGCCAGGCAAGAGAACAACTGAATCAATCCATTGGCAGGCAGTGAGTATGTCTTCAGGTTTCTTAATTCTGTGTTGTAAGGAAGAGGATTTGGACAACGTGAAAAATCTCCCGCTGAGGGATTTTTTAGCGTTGGGTAGGAACCATGTGGAGGACTGTCTCCTCCTTGCACTGGCAAGGTTCTGTACAGCGGCTCTGTGCTTCTGCCAGACGTAGACACAAGTGGGTGTGTTCTTGAGTGGCTTTTAACAAGGCCCCCCAAAATAAGCATGGAGGAGCTTTGATGCATTCCTACCAATGGAGGAAATTGCACAGGAAGGAGGGGCAAGACGTCAGCTAGTAAAAACAAGAGATAAGCAGAACGGCTCATGTTGGAGAAAAGTTTGGCATCTCTCCCTTCTTGGAGGAAAAAAAAAAGGTATTTCAAAAGTAAGCCAAAACTGTAGTTTGTTTGATATTGTTGTTGTTTAAGGCATAACTGAATTGAAGTCTCTGGGCGTGAGCAGTTTCTCTGCCTTAATTAGACATCCATGCAGTTAAATATCTGCACATGCTTTGTGTTTGTTAGTCACTTGGAAAATTATATTCTGATCTGTTAAAATGTAGAATACCTTGCTAGGACGATTGTTATAAAGGACTGTTTAGTGTTTGGAGCAGCACAGGCTGTTAGTTTCCATGGTGTAATCCAATTAAGCAATCATTTCCTGGGAAGCTTCCAGATTTGCTGAGTCAGTGCGCTGGCTGACTACCAGGAAAAACTAATCTATCTTTCTAACAAACCAAGCACACCAGCTGAAGAAGAAGGTGCTTTGTGGAAGGGATCCTTGCTTTTATAGTGAAAACAGGATAATTCCCTTTTCTTTCAGGGACTTTAAATTGTGACAGACAATTGCTAATCTCCAGCAGCAGAAAGAGTCCTTTTGCGTTACGGTCAAATGCAAAATACTGTTGGTAGGAAAGAGCAGTCCTTGATATTTTTGCTCTATTGGACCTCTCTCTGAAGAAGTCCAGACTTCTCAGCTTCCTGTTGTGTTCTTATCTGCCTTATGCTGGCAGTACTGGAAATTAAAGCTGAGAGATACTGAGATATTGATGGTGTAGTATTGTGAGGAGATGCTCATCATGGACAACATAGATCCTAATCAGTTGATCACTGGTGGGGTGACCGCTCTGGCTGCTGCTGCCATGGTTGTTCTCACCCAGTTTACCTTCTCTTACTACTTACTGGAGTGAGAAAAAGCAGACAGTAACGTTGCCTCAGGCCAGAAGAGGGGAAGAGTGGGAGTCCGTCATGTCAGGCCTGGACATGCAGGAGCAGGAGGGAGAGCAGATCCATGCCTGTCGACATCTTGTCTAGCGTGGGAGAAGGTGACATTCAACTTTACCACTTACTTGATCTGAAGACACTGTGAATTACAAATTGCTAGTGTGTTGCACAGTGTGCTATACTGCTATTCTGCAGTCCAGTGACTGCCGAATGACAAAAAAAAGAAGCTGAAATATCTTTTTTCTGTAAATAGGACTGTGAATAGACAAAGCCAACAATGATGTTCTACAAAGAGTTTGTCTGAGCGATCTTAGGCCTACCTATTTTTTTCACTTATTTGGAGATAAAGGTGATGAAATTGTTGTTCATTTTTGAGCTTGCTATGCATTCTCTGTAGATTAACAGAAATGTCAGCAACATTTTGAATATTAAAGTCATGCTAATAAAATTAAGGTAGGGACCAGTCTAGTCAGTCGACTTTCTACTTTAGGCCTTCCAATAGTCTACCTTTGTTTTGAATCCACTACAACTTGAACTGTAGAGAACGCTTGTATTACTAGCAAAAATGTAATTGATCACCTATCCCCTTGCGTTTCACAGCAGCGTGTGAGGCATGACTTGAAGTAAATCTCAGAAATTACTAACTGTGCTGTGATGTGTAGAACTTTACAAGAAACACAAGTTTAATAACCAAAAGTACAAAAGCTCTATTAATGGTAACTAGGTATGTGACCAAGGCTGATGCCGTGATGCGTAACTGCTGCAGAGCTATTTTTCAGTAAGGATTTGTCTTTGATCAGAGTCAATGTGTAGCACATAGGATTCGCTTTTTGTCCTACCTTTTTCTCAGAACAATTCGGAAGCCTGTACTGGCACATCAAAACTGGAAACCTCTTCAGCAAATTGAAGAAGGAAACAAATATAGCAAATAATACGTCCCAACCCCATATGCCCACCTGAGATTTGATCAGACCTCTAGGCCGCCCATCTCAGTGGTCACAGCCACTGCTGTGGAGAAGCCTGTTGCTCATAAAAGTGCCTAGGATGACTCTCGGTACATTTGAGCAACACTACTGAAGTTTATAAACCTGCAAGGCATTCAATGAGAAGAACTGCCAAACTAGCTTGTTAAAATCATTTGAACATGAGGTAACTGGATGTAAGTTATTTGGACTTTTATAACGCTTTTAGCATTTTTTAGTTTCCCAAATAAGTATGAATTTGGCAATAATTTGGAAATCAAGAGCAAAGAATGACAATACGAAACAGATTTACTTTAGGTGATATTAGGCAGGGCCCTAAGAGACATCATGATGTTAGGAGATGGTTGGATCATTCATACTTTAAACAAGAGTAAGCTTATCAAGAGAGAGCTCTACTTGCAGTGACATAATGAAAACAAACTGAATATAACTGTTTCCCCTTAGAAATGCTTACTCTGTTCCATCTATCCTTTTCAATTAAAGTATGTTTGAAAGGAGTGGTGTCACTACATGGGAAAAGTCCTCAAAATAAAGATAGAAATGTACTGAGACTAATGCCTTAGTGATGACAGGTTAGAGTTAAGGCAAACCTTTAAGAATTGCTGTCTTCAGAAAGAAAATACTTATATCAAAATGTAATATGTCACATATAACTGTTTTTGTCCTGTAGATTCAGAGCTAAATATGTGACTAGTACAGGGCTGAGGGATGAATGACTAGTGCAAGGCATTGCATTAATATTCAGGTAGTATCAGTCTGGATCAAAATTGTCCCTGTCCTCCATACACGAGAAGCCTGAGAGGACTGAGCTGGCTCCTTCTCTGACCTTTTTCTCTTCCAGAAGCGCTGGGTTGTGCCAGTTGTGTTATTTGCAGGTAGTTTACCCAAGGTGATTTTGTGCTGCCCATGTCACCCATTCTGCCCTTCTCAGTGCACTTCTACTCTCCCATCCAAAGCCCTGTTCATGTTGGCTTCATGAGACTTAGTACAATCTGCCTTGGAAATATTAAGCAGGCAGTGTTACTCCTTGAAAGATATCAAATAAGTATAATCCTAAACTGAGAGCATTTTTTTCATATGTGTAACTGCTTTGCAGAGCACGAAGAGCTAAAATTTGAGAAGTAAATACTTAATATCAAAGTATTCACCTGTGCCTTTTCTAGTACCTTTTGCAATAATAAAGATAGATGCTTTCTTTTGCCGCACTTGTTTCAATCTAGTTCATTTATGGGGATCATACATAACTGGATTTTGTGTATTCTTGGATTGACAGGAGTGCATGTATAAAATAAATAAGCATGTGATGTTGGGATTGTTGTGAATTAGCATGATAGCTCTAATGTTCAGCAAATCTATCACATATGCTGCTCTGGAAAGACAGATAGTTCTGCAGCATAATCAAAAGAAAGCTTTTGCTGTTCACAGTGAGAAAACTCTGGTTTTCAGAAGGGAGAAACTTTTTTTTTGGTTGGCAAATACCCTGCGAAGGCAAAGCCTGGAACTGCTTAGTTCTACCATCAAAGTGACTTACTTTCAAAGGCCCGTTTACTCCAAGAGTCTCAGACAGAAGCATGTAGAGATGTGTTGCTATGTTTTGGTGACCAAGGAATGATAATAATCAGTCATCTCAGATGGGGAGAACTTGCTGCAGCATCAGTAGTATGAAACAAAACAGCTTATCAAGTTAGTCCAGTCTGAAGCTTCAGCTTCACTAGAGAACGAATAACTCATTTTCTAGCTTTTAGTTACCAGGTCTCGTCCAAATGATAGGCAACATGCTGAGTTTTAAATGATCAAGCTGCATCTTGTCACTTATTTTCTTCTTCCCGTCTTCACTGTGAGTGTAGTTTGCTTGTCTCTCAAGGGCAGGTCTTAGCGGGAGGCAGTTTTCTGGGTCAGTCATTTTCTGCTGTAATTATCATATTCACATTGGAATTAATTTAGCTAACAAATAGCGTAACTCACTTCTTTCAGGAATTCTTTTGACGCCGTACCTTAGAGTGTGTGTTTCTCACTCCATACATGTTTCTACAAACATATTAAAATACCTATTCTGGTCTATCATGTATAATCTAAATACAATAAGGTTAGTGATAGTAAAAATTATAAATAAAGGTGATTGAAAATACTGATCTAGTCTCTGTCAAAAACTTACACGTATGTAGATCAAGATAATCATTTTCCTTTTAATGTTTGCACAAAATATTGTCTTTCAAAATTGCTTTTGGGTTAAACAGAAAATATAAGAGGGTTTACATTATTGGAAATCAAAACACTTCTTAGATAAATTTTTAGTTAATATTTTCATTTTGTCACAAAATTTATTTTTAAATGAAAAACTTAGACCTATATAACACGAAATGTACGATACGAGCGTTGGCAGAGATATCATTTGATACCCCTCTCCGAGCCTGCTTTTGAAAAACTGGAATGGTATGTTGCATGTTCTATTAGTGTAGAAGCAATAGTTTTTATGACAGATGATCTACTATTCTTGAAGCAACTATGAATAAGCCGTGATTATCTCAGATTTTTTTAATGCCTTTTACAGCAAAAGACACCGTCGGAATCATTCACTGGGCGAGAGAAGAGATCAAACTCACAGTCCTACATTGGGCGACCTATTCAGCTCGACAAGATCTTACTTTCCAAGGTTAAAGTGCCTCACACTTTCGTCATCCACTCTTACACACGCCCAACAGTTTGCCAGTACTGTAAGAAGCTTCTCAAAGGGCTTTTTAGACAGGGCTTGCAGTGCAAAGGTGAGTGTGATCAATGGTGTGCTGAATGACACTTTACAACCTGAAATAAATTAGAATTTTAATAGTGAAATAATTTTTCACAGTCTTTATCTTCGTTATCCATACTTCATGATTTACATAAAACTATGAGTATGTCTTAAGATTAAAATATGCTAAGCTTATTTCTTTGCTGGTACCTTGATTGGCTTTTCTTACTCATGTTAGCAATTTACAGGAATCAAATAGTAAACTCACTTTAAGAACATAAAAGCTCAATATATTTAAAATCAGCAGATTAGCATCTAAGTAGTTACTGTGTAACATTGCTCAAGATTTCTTCACTAAATACCTTGGTGTAGACTTACAAAAAAAATTACACTGGATTAAGCTGGGATTAAAATTACAATAATTTTGGTTCTACAGGAGTTGGCTGCATGACTCTTCTTACCCTGGGGTACCTTTGAGGCAGCACACATCTTTGTTATTTGGGGGTAAATTATTTTACATTTGGCAGTAGGGAAGAGCATGCACACAGGCAGTTATGGCAGAATAGCTAACACGTAGCACCGTATTCTTAATCTTCCTTGTTTTCAGTCTGCGAAGCCGTATGCTCGAACTGAAGCGAGAGCATGAGTCTCAGCAACTCAGAGTTTTGAAGGTGGGACATAACGGAAATTAAGAAGGAGCTTATATAAGAACATAAAAACGTGTCTCTCAATACATTCTGCCTACTTTGATTTTAAATGTCCTTACTGGGAGCTGAAGCTGAATAGCTGAAGCTGTTCAGATGGTAGCCAGGACTACTGGTTCACCCTAGCCAGCTGGAATGCCTATAAATACAAAGTGTTGTCTATGCTACGATGTTAGCAGATGTTTGGCCAGCAGGTCCTTAAAAACACTTTTTCTTGAAATAAAGAATAACTTTCATAAAATTCATCAGTATATATACAGTGCTAACCAGTATATATTTATCAGCACGGATGCCTTAAACTAATGCCCTGCAAAAATTCAAAGTTGCATTACTTTAACTTAAGAGTGTGATTCTGATGTGATTTCACTAAAGCAAGATCTGTATAAAAGCATCATCTGTTTCAGTTCACTTTGAATTTCAGTGACATAAGCAAATATTAACCAGATTTAAAAATAATATTTACCTGGAATTTGGCATGGCTGTATCTCTGGCTTTTGAATCAATCTAAAGTTAAATAATTACAAGTTACATCCCTAGTATATTTTATCCTTCCTGACTCTTTGCTTTCCCAGCTGTGTTAATATGTTACTGCTCTTGGCTTGAGCAGAATACGTTCCCTAAGCCAAAAGAAAACAGTTTAAATGACATCTAGAAAAGTGCTATTTATTGATGTGCAAAGAAAAGAAGGCAGACTGAAGTGAAAATACCTGGAAAAGAAAGAAAGAAAGTACTGAAGGAGCCCTGAGCTAAAAGCAAGCTAAAACCGCCAAATGAAGAGCCTGTAGTGATGTAAGGAAGAGATGTCTTCTCAGTTGTGATTGTCGTCTAAGATCCTGCTGCCTCAGTTTTCAGTCGCCGACATTTGAGATGCAGTCAGGTTTTTAAGCTGCAGCGGATGCACTGCAGCCTGGTCTGGTTCTCTAGCTGCAAAGATGAGGCTGGACATTCAAAGGCTGGATAGCAGCAAAAATATAATTGTGTGGCAGAAAAAGGAGAAACAATTTTGCTGTATTTCTCTTTCTTCCCAGACTGTAGGTTCAACTGCCACAAACGCTGTGCTCCTAAAGTGCCCAATAACTGCCTGGGGGAAGTTGCCATTAATGGAGGTGAGTTGCTTTAACAAGCCTCTCTATCACTGTTTAAACCACCAGTTCCATAAAAGAGAAATTTAATAGCATGACGTTGCAAAGATATGTTTTTCCCTTGTTTGGGAGTGGCTTTTCCTCTGTGGTATTTCTATTGTACGTTGAAGATGAAGTGTGGGAGGAACCTCGTTAATGGTTCGTACCTCATCGTGTCAGCACACGTCCCTCCGGAATAGATAGCTCCGAAAGGCAGGCTCAGCTGTGCCACAGAGGTGGAGCAGGTGGGTGATTGCAGCAGGAGAAATGTTTGGGTGAAGGTGGGCTGTAGCTTGTAGTATGCCAAAATAACCCCAGAAGCCACAGGCATTAGATGTTGGCATTCACCTGGCATTTGCAACTCCAAAATAGTTGTTTTAATTTGGGAAGGGAAATAGTGTTTGTTTTAGGATAACCTTCCTGAAAAGAAATGTATACCTGGAAGAACTGGAAAAGTCCTCCAGGAAAGAATTCCACCTCTTCCTTTTGGCATGAAAGTAATTGTATCAGTTGCCAGCAATGAAAACTTGAATATCTGCCCATTTTCCCAGGCATGTGTGTCGATTTTGTGTCAAGTATAGGAATGTATGGGTAGGCTTGACAGACGGTACAGGAGAAAAAAAGAGTGGTTGTAGACGAGTTGTTGATTGCCTTGAAAATGTCACTTTCCTATGTGATAAGGGAATGAGAAATGTCATAATGTATTCAGTATCTAATGCATATCACGATATTAAGTTGTCACCTGAACTGCTTCTGAGGTTAATGAAGTATTGATCACAGCTTTATTAGATATCGTTTTTCAATCTTAAAATCCATGATCTAGTTTTTGAACAGAGATAAGAATTTCCAAAATTATGAAAGTTAACTAATATTTTCTGTAGTAGTATGAATATGTAAGTAAAAAAAAAAATCTGTTTAATGGCACTTAACATAGGCAAAAGCATTTCGGATGCTGAGTATCCAACCTGAAGCGTGATAAGATGCCTGATTCTCTGGAAGGTAGATGTTGCACTCCTACTGAAAAACATCCTCTGTGATATACCTCAAACCTTGTGGAGTCTTGGACTCTTGGAGTCACTAGTGTGTGTATATATATATATTTTAATCTTTACACCACTTTTCCATTAACTGTTCTATAACATAATTATTTCTTCAGGATTACAAGTACTGATGCTTATACAAGGAAGAATGTGGCTTGATTCTCAAATCCAAGACCTAGAAATATGCTAGGATGTGTTAGTTTCATTAATAACAGTGCAGAGTTTTCCTGGTAAGAATCTTGAGTAGGTCTGAAAAGGAAGAATCCTTTCTTCCTTTCTTCCTTTCTTTCTTCTTTTCTTCTGCAGAGCTACGTTTTCCATCCCAGCCTCTATTTGTTGATGCTGCAGTAATTGTGAGTGTAGAGATTTGCAGAGTCAGAGAAAGTCATGGAGTCTAAATTACAAAATTCTTACTACACGCTTTTTAGGTTCAGTTTGAGAGAGCAATGCAAAACAATATTGATCAAAAGGAGAAAATCATTAAGAGAAGAAAGGAAGACAATCCTTATTTCTGGGCAACTAGACTAGATGAACAAAATCTACATTTCTTTCTGAATTACTCCTTAAAGTTCCTTCTTTCCATCTGAGACAGCTGCAGTTCATCCTTCCAACACCCTGCCTCCTTTCCTCCCCTCCTTTCCCCCAAAAGTAACATGCCGTTTCTGCTGACTTGCCTCCTACACATGAATCTGATGCTGGGCTGATGAGGAGTAATGGTTTCTCGGTGGGAAGAGCTGAGTGAGGAAAGCTTGTGCAAAGCCACTTGTGGTGAGAACACCGATTCCAGGCAGGATTTTAGAATGTGTTAAGTTTCCTCTGGTGCAACTCTCTAGAATCGGTGCCTAGGCCCTTCGAGCTCTCCTTCTTACAATTTATAGAATTTGGCTTTTCCCCAATAACTAGTGAGATTTCTACCACCAAGTTATATGCATAGTAAAATTCCTTATTGCATGTCCTAGATGAGTGATAAAGAGCCCTTAGAATTATCATAGGCAGTTGCATTCTAGTATCTCATTTTTATTTTTACAGAAATTTAGTTCACAGTATTTTCTATGTTAATAAATAAAATACAATATCTGCCACCCTGTCCATCTGCTCTGTGATACATCTTCCCCAAAATAGTAAGTGCAGGCAGAACTGAAGCAGTGAAATTCCAAGTACGATCTCATTAATAAACACATTAAACACTAAATGTGGGAGGTTATTTTTAAGTGGTTGTGGGTTTATTATAAATAGCGATTAAAAAATGTGTTGTAGGAATAGCAAGGAGAGAGCCCTGTGTAGTAAATGACATTCATGACTGCTTCTGCTAGAGAGGAAGTATAATGTGTCTCTGTCATACATCAATAACTTACATCGTGTGATTTTACCTTGCTTCAGATTGCTGCGCATGGCTCCCCGCACAGCTCCCGAAGCAGTGCGGGTATCCTAGGACAGCCAGTGCTGTCTTTCCATGATTTTGACATGTTGGATCACAGGCTGTATAACGGCAGGTTGAGTTTCAACAAAAATCTTCTTGTTTCTTTTCATAATGCAAGTCCTTAGCTTAATTAGTTTGAAATGCTCTCTTTCTTTCTCTTTTCCAGATAAATCCATTCGCAAACAGAAAAACAGTAAAAGTTATTTCTTACTTCGATCTTGCTTATATGTCTCCAATCTTGGATAGTTTATTTAAATGTAAACAATATATTATTAAATTTATTGTTGGAAGATACTCTTAATACTCTGCCAGGGTCAAATAGTTTATGTCTAGAAATTGTTCTTATTTTACCAAAAGCAAAATTAGTGCAGTATTTTCCTCATTCTCTTGACTTGTGAGAGGAAGGACAGCTTAATCTTAGAGAACAGGGTGGTAAACTTGATGTCTTCTTTCTGTTCATGTCCAATTATTATTTCTTGTAATTCCGTAGCCAGACTAAGTCCAATCTTCATGTTTTTTCTTTGCTATATTACATTGGAGTTTTTGATGTTTATCTATTATTCCCTTTATAAAGGTAGGGAATGTTATCTCAATAGCAGGGATTACTGTGCCATATTGTGCAGCCTTACACTAGTACAAACGAAATAGCCTCTTTTCCCCCAAATATAGTTCACATTATGAGTAATTGTCTTGGGAGTTATTTCAATAGCTCACGGTCATGTCATCATCATAATACAAAATTCCTAGTTTTGAAATTACTGCTGTTCTAGCATCAGTTTGCAGCTGGAGCCTGCCAACAGCCATCAAGCCTGCACACAACATTCAAGCTGTATAGAAAATCTGCCAGAAGATCTCAGAAATAAAGCTAATGAGTATAGAGTGTTTGAATAGAAGTCCATGGATAAGAAATTCTGCCTTGACTTTGGCAGTTTTTAATAGAAAATTGCGTTTCTGAAAATGTTTCGGTTTGGTGAGTTTCCAGCCTTCTGTAATGATTCTCCCAAAGGCCAGTTTAAGACCATACATTACCAGTATACACCGAGAAGAGACAGACGCAGGCAATAGAATTCAAGAGAGAATCTGAATTTTCCTTGAGCCTGAAATGTGTTAGGACTTTGTGATTAGAGTATTGTATGTTTTCAGATAATAACCTCAGAAATAATATTCCAGATCTCCTTAGTCCTGGGGCTGAGTCTGATGTGGTCATGGAAGAAGGGAGCGATGACAATGACAGTGAAAGAAACAGTGGTTTTATAGATGACATGGAGGAGTCTATGGCTCATGATTCTGAGATATCAATGACGGGATGCCACAGCGACAACGGGGAAATGCAGGATCCCGATCCGGACCACGATGAGTCTAACAGGATGATCAGGTGAGCTGGGAAGCATAATTTCTGTTGTCTTTAGTGGGGTTTTTTTAGGATCAGGACTAGGACTTGAGTAGACATCTACTTGGGCGCTGTTCTCACTTCCTCACAGTGCAGAGATGAGTGATGTGTGGTGGGTCTGAAAGAGTAATGCAACTCCTTTTCTGAATATATGTATTAGGATTTTAAGAGAAACTTAAATATTACTGTCAATTTGAAATAGCAACTGAAAACTGATGTGCAAGCAATTGTCACAGATCTGTTTTGTTAATGAAAATTATGTTGTGAAATTTCTTTTTGTAAGTGAGCAATAGAGAATGGGTTTTTTTTTTAATTTTTCCCAAGCATTTTTCCTCCGATCAGAAGTGCAATGTCTGCTTTTTACATAAATATATATTCTTCTGTTTGAAGGAAAATAGTAGCATTTTTTAATCCATTTTCATTAAAAAACGAACTGTGAAAATGTTCAAGTTCCAATAAAACATTAGATGGGAAAGGTCTCTTGCATCCTCAGTGAAATCCTGGTTAAAAAGTAAACAGCGAGCGAGCAAGCCAAAAAAAAAAAAAATCCGAAACCGTATCTCAGGATGACCAGTAGTCCACTTCTTCTGATATCTTTGTGATAACTGTATTCATTTTCTTTTCAAAAAGAGATCTTTGAAATAGCTGCTTGTCTGCCAGTTACTGTGCACATACAGGGTACAGCTGAGTGGCAGGGCTTTGAATCTGAGCTTTCAGAGAGTGCCTCACCAAGAAGCTGCTGGTTATTCTGGTGTCGTAATGTCTTTAGAAATATATTCCAACAGTATTGGAACGTCTGTAATGTGAAACAGGAATATTTTTTGAAATCTCAAAATTTCACGAGATAGGACAGCTGTTTTGGGACTGAGCCTACTCAGGAGCGATAGTGCAGAGCAAAATGAGATGCGAATTTACAGTGTATTGTCCAAGAAGAAAATGGCCAAAGTGCTATTGGGCTACAAGTTTGGACAGCTTGTTTAATGAAAAAAACCTGTATAAGTTCTTATGGTATGATCAGATCTGGGCATAATGTTTGCGTTTTTTAGATACCTTAGCAAGAAGGAAAATTTGAAAACCAGAAGTAGTAGTTTCAAGCAAATTACAGAACAAATTAGCAACTTGAAGTGAATGATTAGGAAGTAAAATAGGAATGGAATATGTGTGACCTTTCTAACAGAGGTAAGAAAACATTTTTCACATGCTGGAACTGTACAGAATAGTAACAAAAGTAAAATAGGGATTATTCATTGTTAGGGAACCTAAAATGGTCCTTTCAGCTCTAATTTCCTTGCTGCCAGGGATTTGTAGCTTGAAGAAGAATTATAGAATGGTTTTGCATTCACAAATCCCAGTCTGACCCACAGAAAATAAAATAAATTTTATTTTCCATCCTAGGAGTCTGTTTCAGTAACACATTCCCCTTAATTCTCTATTATTAACACATATGTTACATTAATAGAAAGCCATCCATTTCAACAATATTCAGTTTTACTACCAGCAGTGGTGAACCAGGTGTTTTTTTTTCCTACTGTCCTATTCACCTGCATAGACACTATATGTATACATAAACACATTATATAACCAGTATATAAGCTAACACTTATATCACAAAATCAGTGTCAAATAACACCTGGACTGTTCCAGTTATAATGAAGGCACAGCATTGCAGGTCCTCTGAAATACAAATATTTGCAGTATTACCTGCCACAGTCATTTTTAAGAGTAGTCTTCATATCTGTAAACCAATTTTAAATGGTCTATAAAAGATAAGTGAAAAGGTAAATCTCTTGTCAGTAGAGATAGGAGTCTCTAAAATAACTATTTAGTTAAAAGCCTGTAATGCCTATATAGCAACTGCTCCTTTGAATAATTTTTAGGCAAAAGAGACTGTATGTTACAGTTTTTATGAGATTTTTAAGACAGGACACTTTTTGCATTTTGATTTGAAAATGCCAGTTCTTAAAAAGTTCCTCATTTCCAGGATGCATTACAGCGAAGGAGGGCCATCTGCAGACATTTGCAGTCAGAACAGCTGTGGAGATTTAAGACACTATGGTTCTCCTGCTGGTGCTTTCTGCCCTTCTTGCTGGGGTTGTTGTACCAGCAGCTTTGCCAGCAGAGCAGAATTCATGAGCTTTCTGTGCTCTGCTTTCATGTTGAATGCAGCATCTCCGTTTAAAGTTCTGCCAGAAATAACCACACGCTTAGGTTTAGGATGGAAGCAGATTATGAGTCCATATTCCGTTACACAGAACGTGTTAACTCCAGCAGCAAGGGAGGTGAGAGGTGGGCTTGGTTACTTCCTAAACTTCTCCAGCTAGATAGTCCAGAACTTGACTGTTCCCATGTCTTTCAAACTTTCTGTGTGTCAGACGAGTAGTGGAAATTTTCAGTGCATGGACTCCAGAGTACAAGAAAACAGGACTTTATTTAAGTCCTTTACTTTGAGGATAACCATTGAGAGGTCCCAGCGGGTTCTCCACCGTGCCCTGCAAATACACACACATACAGACAGCGTTTGCTACTCTGCAAACCACCATAACTAACGCAATTGCGTGTTTGAACTTCAAAAAAGATCACAGAACGGACAATAATGTGGTGGACGATGTCTACTTCGGTTACAAGAGATTCAAGATTCAGCACTAGTCTGAATCGTGCATAGCACAGACTTGAGCTGTGTCTGCCACATCCTACCTGAGGCTCTAGGCATTTGCTCATTTCATTAGCTCATTTGTGTGCGTGTGTCTGTGTGTGTAAAGCCTTCATAAGGTCCCTGACTTCCTCCTGGTGTAGGATTGCTCTTTTTTTTTAATTTATATCTTCAAGATACTTAGAATGACAAACAAAATAGTGTCTAGTCCACTATTAGTACACTAGTCTAGTGTAGTCTGTTAGTGACTACAAATGTAAATGTGGATGCTGGATGTATATATTCTGATTTAAAAGACTTTTTTTTCTTTTTGTCCAACATCATCTTACTTTAAAAACCTTTATTGATTTGTTTCTTAAGCCCTTCAACCAGCAACAATATTCCATTAATGAGAGTGGTACAGTCTGTGAAGCACACGAAAAGGAGAAGCAGCACAGTAATGAAGGAGGGTTGGATGGTTCACTATACAAGCAAGGACACGCTGGTAAGGAACCATAAGGAAGACCTGTCTTCCTGCTACATAATAGTACAGGATCCTAATAATTCTAATAATACTTTAAAATCCTAATAATACTTTGATAAAGTCACTCCCATGAGGTGTTTTTCACAGTATCTGTGAATCCTGAAGTTCTAACTCTTGCCACATGTGAGGACTAGCAGTGTCTGTAAGAAATATTCACTCTTCCTTACAAAAACAGAGCTAAAACACACAAAAATATTGGAAGATGTCAGTTGTATTATCATAAGCAGCCAAATGTGAAGACGTTCGGAAGGAAGTAAAAAATAATGCTAACACCTCAGGGGTTCTGGAAAGTAGGTTTGCCTTCCAGCTGCAGTTTCCTGGGCGTCTTACTGTTAGGTGAATGGAGAATTTTGTAAAATGTATTTGATGCAGAAAAAAAAAGTTATTTTCGTTCCGAGCCGCTACAGCAAGAATAAAAGCTTCAGTTTGTGGCCTTCTAAAGTGAGCCAGAGTGTTACGACTTACACAAAAAGAAAGTTGAATTATTTTAGCAGCACACCCCTAGCAAACCATGCTGAATGTAACACAGACTTCAAAGTGACATTTAAATCCTTTTAAACTCGAACAACTTGAACACAGCCAGGTTCTATAAACCCCTACAAATTTTAAATGCAAGTATAAAGTTCTCCTAAAAATCTGGCAATAAAAAATGAATCTTTGTTCTTCACAATTCATCCCTTTAAACTTAAGTGAAAGGGTTTGGAAGTGATGCTTCTGTGAATTGGACATTTCATCGTTTTACTTCAAAACTGCTAGAGAGTTTCTTGATTATTGTTTATTGCAGAGGAAGCGACACTACTGGAGGCTAGACAGCAAATGCATTACACTTTTTCAAAATGATACTGGAAGCAAATATTACAAGGTAAGGAATAATTTTTAATTTCTTTTTGTACTAGCAGAATATAATTACTGGAGTGAATTGCTATATTAATAAGTACTTACTTGAAATACGCAAGTAGTATAACTTTGGTCTGTGTTTTGTTTTCATTACTTAACCTGCATATGCTTTGCCTTTCACAAGCAAGCCTCAGATCAGAACTTAATGTGTCAGCTAGCAATGACATGTTATGGAAATGGAGTGTTTTTGTACTGGAACAACTCAGAACCAGTGACAGATTCCAAGAAACTCATCTGATATTCAATGATTCATAATACAAGTTCTTTCCAAACAATTAGATACCATTTTAATTTTGTCCTTTGGATATTATGTTGTGATTTTGATTACAAAAGGTTATTTTAATGCTCATATCCTTTTACTTGAGACTGTTAAACTCCTGAGCTGTTACTTCAATAATTGTTAATAAGGGAAAATACTTTTTTCATGTTGACTGTTCAGGCCTCCTTATCAGGGAAATGTATCAGCAAAATGTGTCATAAGTCATACTTAGGTAAAACAACCAAGTTCATACTTACATAAAATGGGAAGTTGGGATCTTAATTTCTCATTCAGAATAGATTTATTCTGCTCTTATTAATAGACTTATTTGCATTTCTTAAAGCAAAAAGGAAATGGTATTAAATTTTCTGTTGAAATTTTGTTGATATGTGGATGGTCTGGCTCTTTTCTCATCACACCTTGCTCCTCTCTTTGATAAGTTTAGTAATTAAAGTTTTACTTGGTCTTGGAAAGAAAACATTTGGTATTTCACCATCAATAGACCTCTGCCATGGAGTTTCAGGTTACAAAAGCCTTCTTGACTGTACAAGATATGTGTGGTTAAAAGTTACAGCCTAATATCATAACTTAATTAAATAAAGTTCATATATACACACACACACAAATATATATATATATATGTACGTTGATAATCTACACAAAATGTAAATCATCTTTTCATTTCAGGAAATTCCATTGTCTGAAATTTTGTCTCTAGAACCTGCAAAAACTTTCACTTTGCTGTCTCAGGGAGCCAATCCTCACTGTTTTGAAATAAGCACAGCAAATATAATCTATTATGTTGGAGAAAACCTAGAAAACCTCTCAAGTGTTCCACTGAATAACAGTGTTCTCACTAGCGGTATTGGCATAGACGTGGCAAGAATGTGGGAGATGGCAATACAGCACGCCTTGATGCCTGTCATCCCTAAAGGGGCGTCAACTGGATCAGGACCCAACCTACACAGTAAGTTGATCCATTTCCCTTATTTCAAATAAACAGAGTCATACAGCCGATGACACTGCTCAAGGCTCTGCAGGTGTGGAAAGGTGGAGTTGCACAGCTAATCAAGGCTCTTCTACCACCACCTGTCACCTGACTGTGTACTGTTTTAGAAACTGCAAGTTTCTCCTCCATATGTTTCTAGTTTATACTAAACTATCCATATTAATACACAACATGCAGATTTGTTAGCGAGCAAATAGCTGTTCTGTGTGTAGGACATCTGCACCCTCTTTGTGTTGCCGGCATGATAGCCTTCTTGTGCAGAGGCATGAAGTTTTCTGAGCTCCAGTTAGGAACTGATAGATTTTTCCCCATCATGACAGTACCTTATGTTTCTTGCTATCTACGGAAGCAGCTGTTCGCTCTTCTGGTCACTGCAGCGTAGATGATATGCTCCCTTTCATCACAGTTGGCTGTACGACTGACATAAACATTGTCCTACGCTGAGCTGAGCTGAGCTCAAGTGTGAAGGACAGCTGCTCTAAGCAGAACAGACAGGGACGTTACCCAGGATCACAAGGACAGAATACATCTTTCCCTCGGGTTTACATGCATTTGGGTAATTCCCTACCAAAGCTGACAGGTTATGTAAACTAAATACAAAACTCATTTAAATCCAGCTCGGGTACTGATAACGACGTAACTGCAGCAGCAGAGAGCAAAGAGCATGGCTTAAAAAACCCACATAAGAAAATAGATACAGTTGCGTAGTTCACCACCACCGATTTATACTCAGCTTAGTCAGTGCAAAGCACATTTGGCTATGTCTGCACAAGCTGGATTAGACCCTTTTTTCCAGTGTGCACCCGCTTTACCGCTTGACAATTGGCTGATATTAATGCAGTGTGAAACGCTAGTGAAACAGCAAGACCTTCAGAAACCAAGCAGTAAAACAGACAACATGTTTCTCCAGGCACAACAGCTCAGAATATATCAGCTCTGTCCTTTGCTTTTTCTAGACTGGGTTCCTACATAAAATAGTGTCAAATTCTGTACACCATTTCAAATCAAATTAGTAACCTGCTGCCCCCGGTCTGAGCTCAGCATAGCTAAGCAGATTGCCTAAAAGACTTGACTGGCAATAACAGCTGTCTTCTCTGCCTCCTGGGAAATTTGAAAAGTTTCTCTAAATCAGTAGTCATCTTTGGGGAGTTTTTTTGTGTGAAGAATAAGCTCCTCTGAGACCTTTAGACCAGTCTCCTGCAGGGACTGAAAACTATAGCAACCGACTGTCTTCCACTCAAAGCGTAAGGTACATTTCCTTGTCCAGGCTTTCTCTCGTGTACTCAGAGTAGCGTATACATATGGATCAGCATTGATAAAAGGCCTCTGCCAAACTGAAACACTCCCTTCCAAAAGCATTCTGTTCCTAAGGAAAAGAGGGGGGGATAAGCCATACCGGGCAGGAGTTACCCGTTCTACTTAGTGCACTGATGGATAGTGGTTGAGAGTCTTCAAGGTGTAACAGGTTTTACAGTAGAAGGCTGGTTTTGATGGAGCTGAAATCCATACTGAAAAAAATGAAAATTCAGCACTGAACAGGATTTCAGGCAGAGGTAGGAGATCTAGACAGCAATGCTCTGAAGAACCATTCTTTCTTCCCCCAAATGACATCTTTGTATAGATGCTGTGAGTAAAAGATATATTCTCCAGTTTTACTGAACCTATTATTTATTAACCTCAACAGGTTTCCAGTTCAAAAACATTATACACTCTGAATTGTAGAAGTTTGTTCTGATTTTTGTAGTATTAAAGCAAAAGTGCAAGGTTTTTTTCTCTCCATTAGGTTATTTTAATAATGGCTCTTAACCCAGTTGAAATGTGCATTACTTTTTGAAAGTAAATGTATCAATATGAATAAGCATTGGCCTTTTTCTGAAAGCTAGATAGCATCAAATACATTGTATGTGACCCTGTAAATCAATATTAAATAAGTACAATTCACCCTAGCTGCCCTCATATTACTTGTGTAAGGTTTAAAACTCAAAAATAGAACGAAATAAAGCAATAGTAAGCTTATAAATGGGAATTATGAGATTACACTATTAAAAAATAAATATTGAAATGCATAAGCTTCTTTTCTGTAGCTTGCAAAAGTCTGTTGTTCAAGTCACATATTTTTGGGCTGGTGCAATTTTATACTGGCTGGTAGATGAACAAGATGACCTAATTGGTTCAATTTCTAGGGTTGTCAGTAGATATTGATGTGATGTAAATGTCATTTCCTATTACTACATGTTTGAACTAAAAGCACAGCAGCCTGAAGTATGTTTTACTTTCTTCCCCAGGGGATATATCCATCAGTATTTCAGTGTCAAACTGCCAAGTTCAAGAAAATGTGGTGAGTGTTCTCTGAATGCTAGACATGGTATGATTAAGCTTGCAAAGTCATTGATCTGTTTTGGAAAGAGAAGTAAATGCTAGAGAGGAGTTCCCATCAGCCATTTTTCACTTACCCTGTAGATATGCAATCAATTAACTGCTGATTATCAGAAGGAAAACTGGGCTGTATAAAAGTTATTAGTTCATGGAATTTCGGTCAGATGAACATAGTAAGGCTAATCACAAGCCTTGGTAAATATAACCTTTCCTGCCATCACTGAGATTAGACATTCTTCATTGCACATCTTCCCTAAAAGATGAAACTCTATCTGAAGAAGGAGTTACATATGTTGTTACCCATACGTAAAAAAGTCTTGGGTCTCTCTTTCGTTAGGAATTTCGTCATGGGACACGTGGTCAAGGTAAACAGCCACATTATGGTTTCCTTTCTCACAGGCAGGGGAAATAACACAGGACTGTCTGCAGCTAAGTAAAGCATTGATACAGTTCTGGTATTTCCCAGAAAAGGATTACCTGGTGGTGTCCTTTTATTTCCTAAGGAAAAGCCAGAACAATCTTTATTATTAACTCTTTGGCACTCTTTTGCTCTTCTTTGTATATGCTGCTAGATAAATATCAGGAAAATGAAACTGAATTCAAAGACTTCAGCTTTGTTTGAGCCTCCGAAATAAATCTCCTGACAGCTTGCGTTCCAGCGTATGTTTGAGCCCTAAGAATTAATGAGAAGTTGGCCTCCTTCCTGCCACTGATGGACTATTTTACATCTCTCGATGGACAAATACGATAAGCCAAAGCTCAGATCTGCTGATATTCACAAAGCTATAAACTCCAATAAACTAGGAGACCACTTGCTTCTCCCCAACTGACAGGCTGATCTAGGATTTCTTTCAGAGAGACATTTAATTCTTAGTTTCTCCCTTTTCTGAAAAACTAGGGAATCCCCAGCTGTAGTTGCTAGATCCAAGATGCTCAGCCTGGGTCCTCTGGGCAGAACATGGCTCACAAGACCCTCTCTGTTTCCATACACTTGTGTCTTCAGATTTGATTAAGCATAATGTAGCCCACAGCAGACTGTAAGTCATTGCCTGTAAGATGGCAATGACTGAAAAGTAGTCAAAGATTCTTCTCCTTTCTGCAGTTTTCTGCAATTGCATTTGCCTTGCCTTTTAAGAAAACTCACATGAATGTTTCTGGTATTTTGAAATGTCCAGTAGTAAATACATGCTAGTTCCCATTAGAAGAATCAAATAATTAAAAAAAAATCTTGCTACTGTATCTCAGGGCTTAATATTCATTATGTTTATATAAACAGGATATTAGCACTGTATACCAAATCTTTCCAGATGAGGTGTTGGGATCAGGACAGTTCGGAATTGTTTATGGAGGTAAGACTTTGTCAACAAAAAATAGTTTATTTGGTTAACGAATACTGCTCATACAAAACAACTGGCAGCTAATTTTTGCAATAAAACATTTCAGAGTCCAAATACTTTCATCATTCAAGAAATTTTCTGTCTTAAGCATAGCTGTACAACAAAACGAAATCTCTTGTTAACTTTTAGTTTTCTATACAATAGTGGGTCAGCGTATGAATAACTTCAGATTTTTTGTAAGCTCTAGAAAGACAGACTGAAGTCTGTCTTCAGAAAATCCTTCTCTTTGAGAACTGTTATGGAAGAAGAACGAAGTTGATCATTTATTTTTCCTGCTGCTATTTTGGCAGGTTTGGGGTGGGGGGAGGAATATTTGTTTTTTCAGCAGTCTGATTGTTTCTTTTTTCCCTTATCCATTTTTTCTCTTTCTTTTCCCCCTCATTTTTCTTCAGCCGTTTGGCAGGGAGTATTACTTATTTAGGTAGAGCTTTTGTTTTGGAACAGCATGAAGTGAGAGCTGATTGTACAAATGTGTCCTTGAGGAATCCCCATAGCTCCCTGGTAAACCTGGGACGTGAAGTTGGTCACCTAGTTGATTATTTGCTAGTCTGCACCTAGTCAAGGACTGAGCCTATGACCAGCCAGCTGCAGAGAGTGTAGTTTAAGAACATGAACAGGCCTATATATAAGAAAGTTAATTTTGCAGTTAATAAATTCAGTTTAATTTATATTGTTTAACTGCAAAGCTGACTTTCGAATACATAGGCTGGTTTATGTACTTAAACAGATTTGTCAACTGATAATAGAACATAAAAAAGTTCACTTCTCAAAGGGAGGAAAGAAGAGAAATGACAGAAGACTTTTAATGACTTACACTGGTTTAACTTGTTGCAAACCTGTGCTGGGAATTACTTGCCTGGGGTCATTTGTAAAAAAGTGGAACACTTCAGAATTAATCATGCTAATTGATAGAGGCCTTTTTTGTTATTATTAATGCAGGAAAACACCGCAAAACAGGAAGAGATGTTGCTATTAAAATAATTGACAAACTAAGGTTTCCGACTAAACAGGAGAGCCAACTTCGTAATGAGGTTGCAATTTTACAGGTATTTTCTTTTGCTTTTTTACTATATTAGCTCCATTTGTACATTACTGTAAACCCAGATATGATTTTACTTGGCAATCTATTTGATAAATTTTCTAAAAATCCTCTAACCACTTGTGTGAAATGTAATTGTTTAAAGAAATAGGAATTATATTGAAAATAACCACTCGAAGTTATTTTTGCAAAAATACTGGTGTTTTTACCATTCAGTATCTGCAAAAATAGCCAAGAGCAAATTGCTGGGAATGTATTAAATATTATGATTATTTATTACTGTGAGCCAATATCCTTTTTAGTCAGTATTTTTTCTGTTGGTGTGTAAGTACTTCTGTGTCTGTTCTCCAGTACTGGTAGACAAAAGGTCTGGCATGAGATCTTAAACTCCTATTGTCTTCTTTCTGGCACACACAACTATGTGTCCAGAAATGCCAAGCACAGAGTTAGATTTTTTTTTTTTTTAATTTATGTTTTAATTTTAGTTTCTCCCTTCCAGACTGAGGCTTCCTCATTATAAAATAGGTTGAGCTGTTGCCGTAGTGTTCTCCAGGACACTGTGATAGTGTTTTTCCTAACTTGGTTACCACGTTATCAAAAAAACTTACTTAAAAACAGGTAAAAATCTTTGCACAGGAGCATAAGGTTCTTTATGACCTGCATGTAAAGGAACCGGACGGCAACTGTAACAGGCTTTGTAGTAGAAAGAAACCTCGGCAATATGTGTTCAGCCAGACTGACAGAGAAACATGATTTTTGTATTGCTCACCAAATTAAATTTAAACCAGTTAGTGTGTTGTAAAACCTGATGGGTGAAGATAGCACCTTGAAAATTTGGTTAATAAATTATATTTCTTTTGTCTTTTTAATTAAAACCATACCTATGATGCAACATGTTAACAGTTGTAGATATTTTACTTTTAACCATTCTGATGTCATGTTAGGAATTAAAGTCTTTGCAGTTTTAAGCAACAGGCATAATTAGGAAAATGGATGTTTCTTAAACTCATTTTAAGTTCAGCCATGCTCTTATAAGGCTACAGTCCCTAGAAATTTCGTGCCTGTTACCGACAGACGAGACACACTTTAAACACTGAAGGACTGGATTGTTGTCCTGTGTAGGAGGAGAGATCCGAAAACTAGCTGTGTGATGATAAAACCTACTAATCATGTTGGGAAATCTGTTTTATTGTACTGCTATATATATCTCATATATATCATTAACAGAATCTTCATCACCCTGGGGTTGTAAATCTGGAATGTATGTTCGAGACACCGGAGAGGGTGTTTGTTGTTATGGAAAAACTCCATGGAGACATGCTGGAGATGATCTTATCAAGTGAAAAAGGCAGACTGCCAGAGAGAATAACAAAGTTTCTAATTACTCAGGTAAGAAACCAATTATAGACCTAGAACAAGATTTGAGGCCAGGTATTATCACTGCTGCTTATGTTTTGCTCTTGCCATCGTTTATCCGTCTGACGTATGAAAGCCTGAATTATAGTAGTGAGGATTGCAAAGACGTCTTCACGTGTATTATCTGATGGATAGTAAACTATTAAGAGGAACTAGAACTGGGTAAGCGAGCAGTTGTCTGGCTGCTGGATGAAGGGCCATCAAGGCACCTTCCTCCTTGTGCTTGAAGAAGTAAGCACAAGAGATGCACAGCACAGATAGCACCCTGCTGAAGCCTTAAATACGTTGAGAAAAATCACGTACCTAACTATTGTCGTTCATACTGTACGCTTAGTAGGTGTAGCTTTTCTGTGCCAAGACTGGATCTCAGCGCTATATCTGACTGAAAGGAATCTGGTTCCCTGTATGACTTTTGCAAACAGTGTGATCTGCTTTTTGGGGCGGTTCTTTCTGTCCTTCCCGTTGTCTTATTACTGCCCATAATACAGGTATAAAATTAGATACGCGCTTGCTTAGCTAGTCTCCTCAGCATGGCAGCAGCCTCTATTTTGTGTTAAAGCAAGCAAAAGAAGGAGCAGGAGCAACAGTGCGACAGAGGCAGTTTATAATGGAGATGGAGTGGAGCAGGTTCCCCGGCTTTCGAGTGCAAACTGCTGTCAACTCCAGAATTTGGTTTCTTGCTTTCCAAGATTCATTCAGTCTCCTGACCATTGCTTCTTCCAATATAGTGGAAAATTCTGTCAGCCCCTGACCAGACACAAGGAATAGCAAAATCAAAGGTGCAGGAATAGGATGGATGTGTGTTAGACAGAGCAGAGCAAAGATACGCACATGCTTTCTCTCTTCAAGAACTTGTTTAAATTGGCTTGTGTACTGTTTCTTTGGAAATTTTTGAGTTCGTAACTTAGATCTGGAAGGGCATTTTGCAAATGAAATGTTTATAAAACTCAACATTTCACAAAAAAAAAATAAGTAAGTGCTAAGACTGAGGTTATTTTAAAAAGTATCTGTTTAGAATGTAGAGTCAATGGAGAGGGAGCAGCCTTGTTTCATATCGCGAGGTGAAAAATTTGAGGCACAGCAAATAACTGCAAACGTCTTCGTTGCTTTTTTGGTGCATCATAGACATTGTTTTGAAAGATACACTCATGTTGGCTTGTTTTTCTCTACAACAGTGCTTGATCCTCTGACCACAGTTATTGTCAGAATAATATGTAGAAAGCATATTATTTAAAACTGGAATTCTTTGATTTGTTTCTTCGCAGATCCTTGTTGCTTTAAGGCATCTCCATTTCAAAAATATTGTTCATTGTGACCTCAAACCAGAAAATGTGTTACTGGCATCAGCTGATCCTTTCCCACAGGCAAGTAGAAAATGTCCTCTGCTAAAGTAAATTGTTCAACTTCATGTGTTAGCAATGCTTATTTTATGAACAAGCTTAAAAGTGATTAGTGATCTGTTTGTACCTGCCTCAAGAACTACACAGAATTATTAGATCCTTGCGGCAAATCTGATCGCGTACTGAAAAAAGGCTCCAAAAAAGGCATTTTAAAAATCCTTGCTTTTTGTCATTTATCTAAAATACACAACTATATTCTCAAGTGTGACATAACTACTTGTGCATTGGCCCAAGATGTTTCTAAGTTGCTCACCGTTACAGTGCAAACTATTTTTCTAGTTAATTAGGTCCAGATAACTGAAAATTTGCATCGTCTCAGAAAAGAAGCAATTATTTTTTTAAAAAGTTGGGTTGTAGCTTATGAAGAAGAAGAGATGCTTATTTAATTTTATGAATTTAAATGCCAGGTAGATATTACAGAATATATAAATATACTTCCTGGATTGTGGTTGTACTGCTTGTGGTCTAAATCAAGTCTTGTTACCTTTATCTGTAGATTTTGTCTATAGCTGTAGTTTGCTCCAAATGTCTATATTCAAAGAAATACTGTTGATAATTTCCCTGAAATTTTGTAAATAGTATCAATAACTGGAAAGGAAGGATCTATGTTGAAATTTGAGGCAGGAATTTTTAAATAGCTAAATCTGCTCTCTGGAAAAAGCGAAGAAGTTTGTAGAAAGACAGGGTGTAACTGTATCCCCAAGTAAACCAAAGTGGCAGTTCAAGAACTAAACTTTGTCAGCTTGGTTAATACAGGAAAAAATTAGACATAGGTAAAAAAAAATTATTTTCTATATTTTTATGCAATAAATATTATTGCTTTGTGTTATAACTTCCAACAGCAGCCTAAGCTGTTAGGTCTCTTTCAGAATGCCATGTCTTTGATTCTAAATGTCCTGTATTATTAACCATAGTTAGTTCATGGAGTGAAAAAATACAGGAGATGCAATAGACTGGTAATCTTGTGTAACGATTTGGTGGAATCATGAGTTTCTACTCAAAGAAGAGTTTAAAAAAAAGAAATACACATGAAGAAACACTAGAGGTGGATCTCTCAACTAATCCATGACAAAATTGCTTCAGCTATGTATCTGATAATAAAAATAATATCTGGTTTACCATAGCACTTTGCTTTAAACAGGTAAAACTCTGTGATTTTGGCTTTGCTCGAATCATTGGGGAGAAATCTTTTAGGCGTTCAGTTGTAGGAACACCAGCCTACCTTGCTCCAGAAGTGCTGCGAAACAAAGGCTATAACAGATCTCTGGATATGTGGTCTGTGGGCGTCATCATTTACGTAAGCCTCAGTGGTACCTTTCCATTCAATGAAGATGAAGATATACATGACCAAATCCAGAATGCTGCCTTCATGTATCCACCTAATCCATGGAAGGAAATTTCTCATGAAGGTAATATCTGTTTGTGGCTGCTTTTTATGTATGTGCTAAAGAAGTATAGTTGTATTTGCTTTTGTATTGTATTTTTCCTGTACAAATCAATGAAGAAAAGACTTGACATTTCAAGATACCATGATGAATAATTTTCTGTTCTGTATTATTAACGGCTTTAGACATTTCCTTGCAGAACCTGTGTAGACTGCATATGGCAGTCCCTAGCCTAAGATCTCTCCGGGAGGTGCTGAAGGAGGCATGTAGCCACCTAGGGCTTTGGTTGCTTCAGAACATCCCGCATAACTTCCCTTGCTGGAGATGACCTTGCATGTATCTACTTCTGTACCTCTTTTTTCAACCCTAGTCTCTCCACTATCATTTTCAGTGATGTAAGTGGTGTAGAGTGGACTTTGTGGGAGGGGAAAGAAAAGACTTAAAGATAACCAGGGAAAGTTTTGCAACTAGCATTCTCGTCAATAGTATCAGAGATTTTTGATAACAAAAGTTCAGTGTGAATAATTCACTGTTAATACTTTTAAAGAAGATAATTGAGTTCTGTTCTCTATTAGACATGACTAAGTAGGGCCTTTTGAAATGATGTTAGTTCTGGTTTTACCAGCATTTTCCTGTACATATCAAACATTTTCAGACAATTTGATTTTCTGCTTTTCAAAGTTTTGGAGTTTTTAATGTTTTCCTTGCATCCTTAACATTTTGCAAGGTTGCTTCATAACTCTTAAAATAAGGATCATTATAAACATTAGATTCTTTTCTTCTGAATTGTAATACATACCAAAGTGAATTAAAAGATTAGACTTTATGATTTCCTTTATTGACAGTGCAGTTACAGCTGATCAGTTTGTCTGGGCTTCAGATGGTTAATGGTAGCTTAAAGGAGTGTGCCCACTGCTCACTTTAATATAGTCATATGAGATTCTCACCTGACAGATGCTTTGAGTACTTGTCTACTATTTTAATGCCAGTAGCAGGTATAGTTTGATGAGATTTGTTAAAAATAATTAAAATATATATATAATTCTACACGAGTAGGTACCGAGAACCTCACGAACACATACTTTTGCTATGTAAACTGAGAGGATCTGTATGCAGCAATGCTCTATCTGGCCTTAAAGATAAGCAAAGGATAATCAGTGCAGAAGAGGCTGCAGGAAATTGTCTTCCACAAACTTCTACTCCGGTAGACAAAAGATCAATTTCTACATTCGGCTGTGAAGATTCAGTAGAGCATCTATTGAAAACTCACCTGCTGGGGTGTTATTTATCCTTTCTGGAGTCACAGCCTTCATTAAGAGTCAATGGATATAAGGCTGCAAGCATGGAGAAGAAGAGAAGAACATGCTTTAACAAATTAATAAGCTAAATTTTACTTATGCAATGTGATTTTTATTGCATATTTTGAATGGCTAATTGATAAGCCATTTCACTGTGCTGAACCAAAATCTAAATCTGAACTGCTCTGTTATTTTTGTAACTGAGATTTGGAATTCAGGTCTATATCTGGCGTGTTTTACAACTGACTTCTTTAAGATTTAAATATTGAGCTTAAGCAGTATCTCCAATCTATATACTATAGGAATTGATTAGCTAGAGAAACTAAAGACACAATTCTGTGTCACCTCCTGTCCACACTCAAATGCAGGTCCCAGGAAGGCAGCTGAATGCCGTATGTGAAATAACTTAACCCAGCCTGTGTTACACGTGACCGGTTAGCAGGGCTGAGGTACAGCCTCATACCCTAACGCTTCTGATCTGGACTGCAGTTCTGAATAGTGCCGTGATAACCGATGCTACAAATGGCCGAAGCATAACATTTTGAGGAGAAAACAGGTGCTTTTAAACATTTTGTGAAGTCGCTTACTCAACATTGCAGCTAAAAAAAAAAAAAAAGATTAGATAAGGTCCAAATATTTCGATGTAAACTACGGTAACATGAGATTTGTTTCATGCTAAAATACATTATAGGACTTACTTACAGTTTTTCTCTGCACTAAGGAGTACAAACCTGAGAAGTTCTGAGAGAACTAGTTCCAATTCCAGTCTTCTACATTTCTGCACTCAAAAATCCTCCTTCAGCTTGTCACAGGCTCGTCTAGCTTCCTGTGCAGGTCAGGCTGATAAATTCTGATATTTATGCTACCATGTCTTTTCAATTATTCTTTATTTTTTCTGAGTTTACCCATTATTGTTAACAGTAGAACATTTTTCAGTGGAAGTTTTAATACACATGACTATAATTAATTTTTAAAAATTTTTTAATATGCACAAAGACCCAGAATATACGTTTTTTTAAAAAGGCATAATAGACTTCCTTTAAACTAATTAGTAGACTCCTACCACAGCAATAATTCTCCCAACAGGAGATTAGCCGTCATTAAATAGTTCTTCATACAAACATGCAACAGAGTTATATAGCAGTGTGGGATGTGATAGTGTAGTATAATCCAGCAAGGTCTTCATAAACAAACATTGATGAACCTAATTCTTTAAAGCTGATATGATTAAAACTGCTGTGTGTCTTGAAGTATAGACTCAGATGTTTTCTTTCAAGAGGCAATATTCTTTATTTTAAAATTCAAACAAAGTTGAAGTTATTTTTAAGGAAAAAAAAACTGAAGTTCCAGCAGTAAAACCCAAATTACTCATTTAGTGATATTTGCAAAACTAGTGCAAATATTTAATAGAAACTCAGAACATAATGAACAGCTACATCCCCCACAGAAGCCTGTAACCCCAAATTTTGTTGCACTACTGTAGCATAAGAAAATTGAAACCAGAACAGATTAGACATGTGTCCTTGTCACAGATGTTGGAAGTACAAAATAAATAATCTTTTTAATGCAGAGCAAAAAATCTTCCTAAAGTGCAGTGCTGCATGAATTTGAAAAAATAAGAGTCATTTTGTCAAACGGTTATCATAGGTAAAACTAATGTAAATATTCTTCTTTTTTTCTCCTTTACTAAATGTATTCTTCCCGTATGTCCAAAACACATAGTGATGGGTCTAAATGCTCTTTAACAATTGACTCTATAAAATGTATGTTACGGCTAGATTTTAAATAAGAAGTAATAGCTACATCGAGACGTGATGTTTACATGTCTCAGTAATGGCAGATGGAAACGGAGAATTCAGTGAATTTAGAAGAGCTAGGCTGCCATCTACAAGAATTACTCTTAACTCTAATTTATGCATGCTGGTGAAGGTGCCCAGATTCTCTGAGCAAGTAACGCTCAATATACATGGCTGTTTTCTCGTTTTTTTTTTTTTTACTTCTGAAATACATCAGTATTGGTTACTATGAACATTCATAATATGATGATCCTAGAAACATTATTACAGAACAGCGAGAAGTTGTAGAAGGAATTACATGCAAAGTTAAGCTGAAAAATTAATGTTGGTATTTATTCAAACCTATTATTATGGATATCAGCAATCCTGCCTGATGCTCAAAGCAACTGATAGCAGATCAGAAACAAGAGAAAGGGGCTTTGCTTCAGGACTGTGACGGGCTGGGATCAGGAACGTACCCAGCCGCTACCCCTGAGCTAGCTCTTGTTCCAGCTCGGCCGCTTGTTTGCTTGAAGTCCTCGGTGTGTACTCTTAGTGCAACCACAAGGGTTTCAGAAGTATTTTTTTTTTTAACCTTGTTATGCCATTTTCAGTTTAGAGTAAGGGAAATGATCCTCAGCAAGTGGATTTTGCCGGTGGCGGAGAACCAGCCGTTTCGTTCAAGGGCACGTAACGGCTCAGAGAAACGCTAATGAAAGCAGAGTTGGGAATTTTGGCGTGCCGATTGCAAAAGCCACCACTGAGGAAAGCAGAGCGGTGTTCAAAGGTTTTGTTTACCTCTTACGATTATAATTATGGCTCGGGGAGCCAAACTAGACATGAAGCTTGTCTTCTGGTTGTTTGAGCCCTCTCTCCAGCACATTACTCATCTAAAAAGTTCAAGAATAGCTAAACCAACTGCCACGTTTGCTTAGATTTTTATTTGCTTATATTTTTCTAGTAATCAGAGAGGAAATGAACAGCCCAGTTTCTTTCTACAAAAATCATGTATTTCATTGGATTTAACATATTGTGCACAAATTAGATTGAATTATTGGCGTTTATACCATTTTGGTTTTAATATTTGGTTGTGCTTAGTAGATGCTCTTTCTGATATTGCCAAGCAACAGCATTCTAGTTTGGGAGATGGAGCCAGACAATTAAAGAAGGGAGAGGAAAACCTCAAAAAAACAAGATAGTTGATACATAAGCATTGTATCTGCAAGAGCAATAACAGCAGTAGGGTAGCCTAAATAAATATTCCATTTCTGTGTTTCTTTTCTAAGTTACTGACCTTAAAATTTTAACTTTTGAAGACAAAATTCTCTTATTTTCTAAAATAAAAACTCTACTGATAATGAGGTGATAGACTTGTAAAAATCCTTGACCTGAACAATTTAAGCTGCTTGGTAATACATATATATATAAAAAAAAGTACACTTAAAATTTGGGAGGTTCAGAGCAAAAACATGTGGGAAGAAAGTTTGTGTGCAATAAGTGTAACAGTATGGTTTTAGTTATTTTTCTTGAAAACTACTTTTTCTGTATGCATTGCAACTGTCAGATCAGCATTTTCTACCAATATTTTAAATTAATCTACAGTCACAACCCATGAAAGATGGCAGCATCCATAGGTGGATGATACCTACGAGCGTTTAACTTCTTCCAGTCACTATGAACAGCGCTGTCTTCTCTGTCACTCAGATGTGGTCTACTCATTGCCTTTGACTCTTTTCTCTCCATAAGGTCTCTGTCTGATATCTTAACATCTGCACAAAGTTCTAATTTCATCATCTCTTCCTGCTGAGACGTGCTGGCATGACTTTTTGGTGTACTACTCTTCTGTCCTCTCTTCCCATTAAAAGATTAACCTGTGAAAACTGAGACTTTTCAACTTCCGTAGCTCTGACAAATTGTTTTTTCCCTACTGTTCCATTCAGAATCCTTCTCAAACGTCACATCTCAAGCTCAGACCTCAACTGTAGGTCCCTTACCTCAGTTCATCAAGCCCAGTTACTCATCTTTAAAGTTTAAGGTTTTTCCATTATATATACATTTGTGTATATATATATGTGTGTATATACATTATATATGTGTGTGTATATATATGTTATATATAGTATATATACACACACACATACACATATATATCTCACAGAATCCTCCAGAGAGAAGTCTAATCTCCACCCCCATTAAAACAGCAGTACATTCACCCCTTCTTTGTTGAATTTCCAATAGGCTTTTCCATGATTTCTTCCGTTTCAGCTATGATGCCTGAAAGGAGGTCTGTGTACGTGGCCATAATATCGCTCCTTGTCTCTCTCACTTCCATCAAGATATTCTGATAAGATGCTTAATATAAAAACAGAACAATTGATAAGCACCTGCTGTGTGTATACTGCTGTGTTATACTGTCGTCCCCACATAATTTCTCAGTTGCAATCACTTCCTTTTTCATTTTGAGTATTACAATCTTCAGGTCAGGGACATCTTTTTTTATATGTCTTTTCTACAGTATAGAGTGTAATGGAAACTGACCTTGGGTTGAAGCATCAGCTGTTACGACAGTGCAAGTAAGAGCAATAAAATAAAAAAGTATTTTAAACAGGAGGAGCAACAAAAAAAGTTATTCTTTTGGTAATGTTTGGTAATCTTGTATAAAAACAGATTTTTGTCACAGTCATGCAACTTTCCACTGTCCAATACACCATTCATAGCCTCTCTGTCTTCACTTACTGTCAAGCCAGTTTCCATTTCTGAACACACTGAATTCCTACAGTATTCATATGACAAAATTTGGGCTTAATTCAGACTTCACTGGAGAATTTTGCTAGATACTAATTCAGGGGAGTCTACTTGCAGAATTCTCTCCTATTTATAGCTGTATATTTCACATCCATTAAACATGGAGTTTTCAACTGTCTTTTTGATCTCAACTTTGACATCTCAGTCTTCCATATTCACATGCTCTGAAAGATTTATTCTGACTTAGATACAGATTACAAAAAAAAAAAATGCTGATGATTATAAAGTCAAAATTCCCTGAAGGATTTTGTCCCTGTGCTAATTAATGTTGCCTAACATATCTTCATTGTGGTGGCAGCTCTTTTCAGCTGAATGCACCCAAATTATGCTACGTCATGCTTTAGCATATTCAGTTTTTATTTCTTTCTGTTACGGAATTTTCATAAATCATTGTATGAACACATTTTTTTGATGATTTTTTTTCTGCATCAGCTACCAACAGAGCTACTACTGCTACCCTGTTAAGCTATGTGATGCGCTCAGTGTTGATTAGGTACTTCATACCATCTTCCAGATTAAGTTATTTGAGAAGAAACTATGCAATTTTTTTCCATGTGTTAAATCTGATCATGGTCTGCCTGTTTCACTGTTAGGAATAAATAGTGCAGCTGCTTTCAAGCCAGTATTTTTGTAGATTGTTTTGGCATAATGTGAATAGAAACTATTTCATGCATTAATGAGAAAGTCACATGAATGAACATTAAGTATGAGGAGGTCAAGTACATGTTATAGCTCAAAGATGCTCTCCATCTCAGTAAATCTTTAGCTAGCTGTTTAAACTAAGGTCTTGGCCTTACTTACGCATGTTTGCTAGTATGGAACAGTATTAGAAAACCTCTCTTGTAGAGTTACTGCTTCTGCTCACCAGAGATTTATTTTGATAGTACAGCTGACTCCATTTCCCTGAACAGAATGAGCTCTGCTAGTCCAAGATTTTTTTTTTTTTTTTGCCAAACTCACTGCATGTACACTAGAGCTTTTGTGAGCATAACTGTACTGACCAGCAGCAGGGATATGTGTATGTGTGCAGAAGTCATACCACTGACCAACAGAGCTATACTTGGAAGAATAAGTCATAAGTTTTAGTCATTGAGGGCATCAGTTTAAATTTTTACAAGTGACAGCTATAAAAAATATGATTACATTTTTTTTTTTTTTAATCCTAGGCCTAGTGTGAATTTATTGTTAATTTAACACTTCTCTTCTTAATATTCTTAGGAAAATTTCTGTATAACCTGTTGCAGGCAAAAGTGATTTGGTAGGACTAAATGAAGTGGTACGTAATAGCTTCTGCAAACAATTTGCAAACTTTTGTATTAATATGTGGGTTACATCCGAACTGAGTTAAATAAATCATTCCTATAAAGACTGTAATTATCATGTGTTAATTTCATCCTTGTGTATAGACTGTTACTGTCCTTATTACAATTAATTATTTGCCCTGATAAAATACCATTAAACAGTTTAGAAATATAAACCTCCTGAGTCAGGAGGTTCTTTCTAGTAAAATGCAAATAAAAAACATTCTTTCCTAAAATCAAGGGGCTATATAGGTTTTCAAGGTTGCATTTGAATCTCCCCTTTGGGGATTCCATTAATGATGATCAAGCTAAATGACCAACAATCGTGCTGTCTGGAAGTCAGGAGGAACTGTTGGCTAGTTTATGCTCCTTAGCAAAGTCTGCAACTCACAGAACTTGGTTAGCCCCTCAGCTGCTGTTTTTTTGCTATCCTTAATCACAGAAGATAGATAAACATGAACCCGTAAGAGCATTTGGAAATGCAGTAACACAGTCTTCTTGGAACTTGCACACATTTTTCTTCCAATTCCTGTGGGCTTCTAAGAAAGAGATGTGCAGGTGGTCTTCTGAAATTAATGGAGTTTGGGCCCTAAATCCTCATAGTAATCACATTTGAATTTATATTATTAAGAGGCAAGTGATATTCAAAATGTCCCTAGAGAAAGCAACCCTAGATAAAGAACTGGTAATAAACACCAAAACTTTTTACAGAAACAGCAGTATTCCAGTGGTGAAACAGGCAGATCATTTATGTAAACCTGGGGCTGGAGCTCAAGGTAACCCTCTCAGTTTCACTGTCTGGGAAAGAGAGGAAATAAGAAATCTGAAACACTCTCTCCAGTAATACTGGGTCGTTACGAATGGCTAGGTGGCCCTGTTCCCTGAAGGCAGGAGATGCCTTCATGAAGTCTAAGCTGACCTTCTCCTGCAAGCGCTGCTGATGTCACTGCCTTTCTCTCCAGGGTTACTGACAGAGATATTTACCCTGAGATCCATGAGAATGCTAGAGAGATTGGCATAAGCTACCCAAACCCATGAGAATGACTTAAGCTAATCGTCCCCTCCGTTAAGAAACACCCACCTCTTCCAGTGATTTTAACAACTTCAGGGCCTTGCTTGATTCCCTTCCATGCAGGAAAAGGCAGGCAGCTCTGCGGGCTGTGATCGGTGTGCCTGTGCCAGGAGGATCCTGAAGCATTGTCGTATACCTCGTAAAGACCTCCCTCCCTCTCTCGTTTTCAAAGCTTAGCCATCCTCTTGGCATTCATCTTGATGGCAAATGATTTTCATGACATTTCAGGAACTCTCTATTTTTTACTAAAGCCACTAAAAATAGTCTAAAGAAAAAAATCAGGGAGATCAGTGTAAGGGGAATTGGGAAGCCAAAGAGCTTTTGGCATGCTGTCGTCTCGCCAAGGTAGTCCATTGGCTATTCACTGGCTTTATGATCCCATACCCACTTCACAGACATTCAAGTGGGAACCAAATAAACATGAACTAGAGAATTTAGCAAGAATTATATCTTACACTAACAGAACCAGTGGTTAAAAGTCTATTCACAACAGAGAAAGTAAGATCTGCTCCAGGAAAAGTGTGTCTCAGAATCTCTGGCAATCCCTTCTTTGTCAAAAGCCCCAAGATTTGTTTTATCTCATTTCCACAGTTGCTTTGATTTCCAAGATAAAATTCAGGAAGTCAGGGCTGCTTTAATGATAGTCCATTATTGCTAAGGATAGTTTTGTTTGTCAGACTTACTGCAGATGTCCAGACAGACTGCCACGTACATTCCCACTTTCCTGGACACTGTGCTCAGAGCCATAGCCAGGGGCTACACCCAGACCACAGTCTGGTTGCCTCCACACTAGCTGCATGAACTGGCATGTCAGGGCCTCAGGAGGTACAAGCAATCTACCCCCAAAACAGAAACACACAAAAAAGTCTATTTGGCATATGGGGGTGGCAGGTGGAGAGTGGGGAGACTATTAAAAAAAAAGAGAAAAGCTTTTCCATATTGCTGCATAAAATGTAATATCATAGATTTCCCAGTTTAAAGAACCTTGTCCTCCCTCCTGCTCTTAAGATGAAGTTATACTATATCATCTAGCTGGCAGCAACATCAGTCTTGCAGATTCCAGAACCAGTTTTCCTCAGTGATCACGTGTAGTCCTACAGTTGACAATTAATGTCCCCCGTTTCCATGTTTTCTGCAAGATGATCTTTCACCATGATACAGGAGAAGAAGCAGAGATACAAGCAGCATACTTTGGACAGTATACGAGCCAAGGCGTATTGTGATAAAATGGAAAAACTGCAATAATACCATAATTTCTTGTGACTTGTCAATTATTGTTATTATATAAATATTGTTATTATGTAACAAGAAGCTTCTCCAGAACACACACCAAACTTTTAAGCACCACCTAGAGTTTAACCTTTCATTATAACATTTTTTCTTTTCTTTTTTTTTTTTTTTCTGTTAGGGTATTTTTGTTGGATTTGGGGGATTTTTTTTTTTTTTTGGCTTTAGTAGGTGCACTCAAGGCTCAGCAATCTCATCCCAAAGATTTTTCCAAATGGATCACTCAGTGAACTGCACTGGTCATTGACTGGTGAGCCTCTTCCCTTCGGGCACCACAGCACACATTACTATAACCTCTGTGAATCACTGATCTGCTTGGGAAACACAACCATTCAGTAATTTGTAAAGCAGCCGAAGCAGCCCTCTAGCATTCATGAAACACCAGGCTGCTCACTGGCAGGCAGAGGCAATGCTCGGTTCAGAAGAGCAGCGTTGCAAACCGTGATTTCTCCACTTGGTGCCTGCAAGGCAGACTGCCTCTATCAGTCTTGTAAAAGTTATATTGACAGTCTCAAAGAAATATATGCGTACACATTTATACTACTGTATACTGCTGTGGTACCCAAAGGATAGGATGGTCCTCACCTACTTTTTTTTTTTTTTTTTTTTTTTTTTTTTTTGGTGAATGAGCTGAGTGAGAACTGTCTCCAGTGTTCACTGCATGCCTGCAAATGACCACAGAGATGCCCAGGATATAGTAGCCAGCAGGCACTGTGGAGTAAAGCAGTTGCAGTCTGTGCAACTCTGCAGGAGTGTGTGGGTACCCTCAGGGAGATGCGCGCTGAATGCAGTTACTAAAACAAAAAAACGGAAAGAACTGGATTGACAACTGTCCTCTCTTTCCAATTGCAGTTTTTGTATTTCTGTCTGTATGTTGTAGTCAAAACAAGTATTTTTTTTAGATGACATGTTCTGATATTATTTCTTTTCAGCTATTGATCTCATAAATAATTTGTTGCAAGTGAAAATGAGAAAGCGCTACAGTGTGGACAAAACGTTAAGCCACCCATGGTTACAGGTATTGCTACAAATTCTATGTTTTTTCCTCTGTATTTAGGTTCTAAACATATATAAAACATCTTTTTGTCTTTAAGCACAGTAGAGTCAAATTAAATCTCTACAAGCCTGAAGATGTTTTCAGATGCCGAGAACCTCACCCTCCTTCACTGATTTACCTATAAACTGTGATTAACCTTTGAAATACCAGATTCCAATACTAATCTTATCTCTTGTTTTCAAAATACACTACCAATGTGTTGCATCTCGTTTGTCTACTGAGAAAATGCTATTTTCTCATTAAAAAAAAAATTTCATTGATTTGACTTATATTTTCCTTATTAACTGAATTCTGCTCTGACTCACTTCTTATCAAAGCTAATCAATGGGCTGCCACTTCACAGTCATCAGAAAGAACTAGTGAAGTGGTATGCTTTCCAGGAAAACATATTAGCCTCTTTCAGTTGAAGCCTTCATCTGAAAATTGAAATGTTACGATGGTTTGAGAAGCCAGCAGCCACCGTCTTCTACTCCATATATATTGAATTTTTTTATACTGGCAGCAGCAAAATCACTGCAAGTTGAAAGACAGAAAACAGAATCGATGCAATGAGTGGTATTAGGAAAGTTTTCCTTTAATTATGAAAAACAAATGAGGGGGCCACGTAGGACCTGTTGGGGCACCACTGGGGCCAGGCAGGGACTGGGCTGTTGTGGGGCTGGAGCTGGCACCGCTGGGCGCATGGCTGGGGCTCTTGGGGCTCTGGTAGGACCTGCTTAAGACAGAAGCTAGTGGGGTTGGTATTAAGGAGTAGCTCATTGTATCTGTTTTTAGTCTTAAGTTTAAGAATGTTTAAGGTTTGATCTCAGCATTTTCATCATTAGCTCTTCACAAGTTCTTCTTATAGTTAAGACATCAGCTTCAACACTCATCTTCCCTGCACACACACCACCACTCCTAATTACAGTGTCTAAATACCTCTCCAAATAACATTTTTCTAGTTGCCCAACACCAGCAGTTATTCTCGGCTATTCACTCCTACTCAAATGAGAAATTAAAAAAACCCCACTCTAGTTATGAACCATGACATCATGTGGGTTTTTTTTAAAAAAAATCTCGAGAAGGCAATCAAGACCAGTGATCACTAACTGCATTTTCTAGATGTTGAAAAGATATGAAATATTTCCACTAATTTTTAAGTTGGGCATGAATAATTTATTTCTCTCTTTTTAGCAATTACTTGCAGGGGAGCCTTTGTGCATATCTTTTGGATAACAGTTTTTCTGTTAAAAAACAGCCATGAAGTGGTCTATTTCTAAGTAGGCTTTATATTTTGGACTGTTAATCTATAAGAGTAGCACTGTGTTTTCCGATCTGACTGCAAGTCAGAACGGCCTGATTTCTTGGTTTAGTAAGTTTAACCCTAACATATCCAACACTTGTCGGTCTGAGTATATGTACTACTCACATCACTGTTAAAGGCAAGTTGTGTTGCTACTTAATGTTTACTACTTGCTATCATTATAACTCCTCTCCCGCGGGATCCACATTTGCACTTAGGGAGGTAAGGCATGGCACAAATCAAACATCCAGTCCACAGTCCGAAAGGAATCTACCCAAACCGAGAGCTGCGTCCTATTCCAGACGGTTAATATTTGATCGCCATTACTCGAGCTAGAGGGCAACCTGTCGGAAGGAGGAAACGGGCTAGATAACCGTCCCCTGAGATATTCCTACGAGGCTTGCTTTCCTCTCCCAGATTTTCTGACACCCTCTAGTCTTTTGCTCTTCAAATGTTTGTTCTCTCGTCCCCAGCAACCAGAATGTATTTGAACCACTGGGGACCAGAGAGGAAAGCTGGGCTAAGGCCTGCAGCACGGAGGCTGGCTGTCTCACGTGCCAGGATGTTGACTCTTACCCCTTGAGCAACAGTGACTGGAGGTGAAGCAAGGCCGTGCAGTACAGCGGCAGCAGCCGCCCTGTTGCGTGGGTGGGAAGATTCCTCTTTGCAGAAGGACCCTGTCTCATGGGCTGAGGAGAGAAAACAGTGGGGCAGGGCTGTGCAAGGTAGAGGTGATTTCTGAGGGGAAACTCCACGCAGGTAGTGGCCTAAGGATGCGAGATAGCAAGGATGAAGGCTTTTGTGCATGGAGAGCGGGCGAGTGGTCTCGTGCTCTGCCTAGGCGACCAGCCTAGCTGGGCTAGGTGGCGTGAAGACAGGTTTCATTAGACCTATGGTTTCATGGCTGTTTTGGGTGCAAACAGGCAGAGAGTATTATTATACTTGAGATCTACTTCAAGCAGTTCAGAAGCTGCAGGGCATCACAGGCTAACCAGTGTGAGAACCAGCACAGTTTCCACTCTTACTACTGACTGTCAAAACAGAATTCCAAGGTAGCTTTGATGTGTAGCTGTCTGAGCACAGCAGGACTTGCTTAAGGATGGAAAAGAAGATTTTTTTTTTCCCTAGCCCAAGCTGAATTCGTATCTGCCATCATCATATTGAGATGGAGCAACTAGCTTGACTCTCTGATATAGATCATTAGAATATAAATGTAGGAAGACAAGCAGGAGACAGTTTATTTACCACCCATGCCTTGTTTAGATGTCAAAAATCTTTAGATTGGTGTAGAATCACCAACACATTCTACAAAACAGCCTGTAACATCTCCCTGTTACACTTAATGACAGTTCAACAAAATTAATTTATCAAATAATCTTCTAAAGATGATACCTGTCTCTAGAGGCAAATTTCATATTTTAGTAATTACGTGATTTTTCTATTTGGAGTGCTGGAAAGGCATGACATTTAGATTATCAGTCAAGCTGATAAAACATCACTAGGAGTAGAGGAGAATGCCATTTATTTTAGAATTGTTAATACTGTTATTTTATTTCAGGACTATCAAACCTGGTTAGATTTAAGAGAACTCGAATGTAAAATAGGGGAACGTTACATCACCCATGAAAGCGATGACTCCCGGTGGGAACAGTACTCAGGAGAACATGGATTGCAGTACCCAGCACACCTTATCAGCCCGAGTGCTAACCATAATGAAAACACCAAGCTAGAGGAAACCGAAATGAAAGCCCTCAGTGAGCGTGTCAGCATCCTTTAAGTTGCATCCCCTATAATCTGTCAAAACACTGTGGAATTAATAAATACATACGGTCAGGTTTAACGTTTGCCTTGCAGAACTGCCATTATTTTCTGTCAGATGGGAACAAAGCTGTTACGCTGTTACACTGTTGATGTATCCGAGTTGCCAAGACAAATCAACAGAAACATTTTTGTGTGACCAACTGTGTTGTATTTACAAAAGTTCCCAGAAACACTACACTTGTTATTGTGAATGATTCATGTTGTATTTAATGCATTAAAACCTGTCTCCACTGTGCCTTTGCAAACTAGTGTTTTTCTTACTTGAGCCTCATTTTGGTAAGAGAGAACTTCCCCATGAAGATCTAATTTTTTGTTTTGTGTTTTCTTGTGCATCATTAGTATTGTAATTGTAAGCAAACTCTTGAAGAGTAGATTATTACTGCTGTTCTGTGAACAACTACCATTTGAATAAAAGCTTTATTTAGTGTGTGTGTGGGGGGGGAAATATAAAAAAGCATAAAATTGCACAGCACTGTACAGTTTCAAAACAGATAACCTGTGTATATGTGTTTTTGTGTATGTGTGTGTACATTTACATACACACAGACACAGAGTACAACCTGCTCTTAAGCCTAAATGCCTTAGTAAACTGCAGCATGTCAGTTGTATTTCTCTTTTTCTTAAAATATTCTCCTATAATATGAATATTCTCTAATATGTACATTAAGAAGCTAAATAACATGTTGCCTTTGTGTATGTTTTCAATAAAAGTCTTGTTAAAATAGGTTCTTTTCATCGATCTTTCTGTTTAAACTATCTCTGAAATGGGAGCAGAAGTAACCGAGTTCATCATCAAGAAGTCCACATGGAGGTAGGGAGGAAAATGTTACCAGTTAAGCCAGGTACCTGCAAAGCACATTCTGGAAGAAACCCCTTGGACTGATTTTATAACATAAGTTTGATCAGATTTGAAACATCTGTGGGTGGACAGTTTCGAAGACACTGATTTTGCACCAGCAAAATTAATAGGAACTTTAATTTTAGTGAAATGTGCCGATTTGCTTTCCCACTGAGTCTTATCGAACTGACAAGGTAATGTGGATTCCCCTCTACCTTTCCCCTGAAAACAATCAAGATATTAATTGCAATTTCTAATGATTACTAGGTGTTCCAGCTCCAACCCTGTTAACTTCAGAGAGCGCTTCAGGCTGTGCTTCAAAGCACGCGGCAGGATATAACTTGGTGCCACAGGCTCGCTCTGAAATACCAGTGGATACGCAGCTGCTAGAGAGGTGTAAAAGAAGCAAAAATAAAAACACACACACACAATATGCCAAACTGAAGTGATCAGAGCTCATATTAGAGCTAAAAGCCAAATACTATAAACTTCTACTAATCTTGGCTTTATGTTACTCTGTACACTGCATTTTTGCAGATAAATCCGTTCTTCAGTCCAAGAGCTTTGTCCAACAGGAAGTTTATGCCAGATCTATAATATAACCAAAGCCAGCAGAATTTTTCCTACATATTTTGGGTCTCTACTGCACAGATAAAAAGTACTTGAGATGAAATGAAGAAATGGCCCCTCTATTCAAGCAGGGGGAATTATGTATCTTACAAAATTAGAAGGAAAAGTAATGTGGAAAATGCTTGTAAGTCTCTCCCTCCTCATCCCCTCTTTTCCCCTACTCCCACTGCCAGAAAAAGAAAATATCCCTTCAACTCAGAAACCCTTTTCCACTTCAACTGGACCTCAAGGAAGCTCTCTGAAGACACTGACCTTGTAACGTGTTGAAACAACTCTGATGTGACAGAGTTCAAGCACACCAACTTTTCTGCCATGCTGTAATGTCTATCTTTCCAGCAGGGCTTCCTTACAAGACTAAATTTTTGGTGTCTGTAGAGGTGGTTTTTCTGGTGCTCCCCTGGACACTTCCCCCCCCCCCCAACCCCATGACTTGACAGCAGAGGCAAAATATGATCTCCCAAGAACCATACAGAACAGCAGCCATTCCCTAAACATCCATTCCAAGATCAAGCTAAGTCCAATCAGGCTTTCTAAGACTGACTGCATTCATGTTTCTCATCATTTATTCTCTGTTCTTTTCCAAAAACTAGCAGTAACACCCATGTAGGGCATGCTCTATTTTACCAGAGGGGAAAAAAAAAAAAAAAAAAAAAAAAACACACTAAAAGCTCTGGTTTACAAGCCCAGCTCTTCCAGAGATCTTCTGGAGATCTCAGCCTCTAAAACCTAGAGTCAGTTACTCCTCCTCGGAAGCAAGAACTCCAGCATGTGGAAAATAACTGTTGGTGCAGGGTTGCTGATGCAGGTTTGTAGTTTGACAGTTTAACCATCCCCTCCTCCCCCCACCGCCCCATCAGTCGCAGACTCTCCCTTTAAGATAATTCTGGGATTTTCTGGCTTTGCAGCATCATACAGCTGGCATAACTGGCCAGCTGGGCACTTACGCCTTCTGCGTAGCGTTGTGGAAGACCACCTCCCTCATGGCCATGCAACAGGTAACCCCGCCGCTCGCAGAGTGGGCTTCTTAACCGTACTCATGCGTTAACCATACTGAGATGAAATGGTAGTTTTAAAATAAAAAGTGTTTGTGAAAGTCCACAGCTACCGAGGAGGGCATTCACCAGCCTGAGCAATGCCATCACTGTTCTTAACCAGGACTTAAAGCAGCACGATTTTAAAAGACATATACAACATACAGATGCGTATCTTTGGTTCTATTTCAGTCCCTCTTCAGTATAATGAAGTATATTATTATTTATGTGTACTAAACATATATAGTTGATTCACGTCAATCTATATTAACCAAGGTGAAAAAGTTATTACCCAAAAAAGGTTGAATTAGTCTACTAGTCAGAATCAAAATAGCCTGTTTAAATTAAGCCTTAAAGATCCTGATTTTGAAACACTAGGCATCATTGTCCACTACCTTTTTTTTTTTTTTTCCCTCCAGTCCCACTCAGCTGTAAAATAAACTTAAAAATAGACTCAGGTTGATTATCAAATTTATGTCAGTTAAAGTTATGTATATGTGTATATTTAAAAGCATGCCCCATTAAAGCTAATGCCATGGACTCATGGTTTGATAATGATTATGTAGTGTTCTTTAAAAATTGTGGGAATAAAGACAAATTAACCAGCTTTTTTTAGAAGAAAATTGAGGAAAATTATCAGAATCATATAGACTTTGTTCAAATGCTGATATCACGACTGTTCACTAGGAGCCATGGCCTCACAGAAGTGACTTATTTTGTTGTCTCATTCTTCTGGGTTAACTAGTAAAAAAGAGCTAGATCTCTGCTTTCAGATACACATTTGGGTGATTTAGGATATTTTGTTTGTGGCTTATTTTTATTTGCAGTTGCATACCAGCCCCCTGCGCCGAGTTAGTCTTGAACAACACAGATGCTCAAAAATGTCAAATGAGTACTGACGCTCTGTCCTCAAGCACTGAGACTAGTCAGGAGATTAAAACAGAAAGCAAATTATTTTGCAGCTTGCAACAGTTTCATTGAGAGCTGGGTGACAGAACTCAAAACAACGCAACTTTTCATAAAGACGATAGTCTTCAGAGCAAGTCCTCAGCATCTGCTGATATCTGCCGTGCTTAGTATACTAAAGAGTTTGTTAAGTACAGTCTATACTGATAAATGTTTAGTCACATGTAGGATTTATGCTAAACTATTTGCCAATAAAGCAGAACCAAGAATATAAACAAATGATCCTTCTCAGACACTTTCAGACTAGCTGCTAAGCTTGATTTCAGAGGAAGCCTTGCTTTGTTACTTGGGGGCGCATGGTGGCTTCCCCCCATCCACCTCTTTTTTTTTGAGCAATGAAACTTGCCAAATATTCTAAGGAACTTAATGTGCAAATATTTCTTGCTTTTCATAAAAGAATCTGATATTTGCCAGTATAATAAATTAAAATTTTCCCTGCTGCTGTTCAAAAATGTTACACTGAAATCTGAACTGTTTGTAGCTCAGCCAGACAGATGAATTCACCGATTCCTAACTCAAAGCCTAAATGGAAATTTGCTGTTCCAGATACATCAGCATGAAAGTACAAATCTGAAGCAGCGAAGCAAATCTGGGACTGTTGTGTTCTAAATGATTTTCCCCTACGCTCATCTTGCTCAGGGAAAAGGAACGATAGGCTGCTCTGTAGTAATGTTTCCATGGCTTTTAGATTTTTCCATTAAAACAACAGTTCCTGCTCATGCATCATGGAAGCAAAATACAAGGGTGGATATGCTTTATACAAATATCAACCTGAGGATTAACTGATGGTATTTCCTTTTCTGATGTGCTACTGCATATCATACGCATATAAAGCACGTCTATATACATGATCATACATCTGTAGAAGTGTAGAGCGCAGCAAAGTAACCGTTATTTGGAAATTAGAACTTTTGATTTGTAGTAAATCTGATTTCACTTCTACTAGCACCTTTCAGATACTCGCTGTATCCTATTGCAATTCCAGAGAGTTTAACTAATTTAGCAGATAAGGTGAGCAAGGAGTATGCACCTACTCAGTTACTACAGCTCAACTGTTAAGCAGCTACTCAGTCACTGCTGACCATCCATCCATACCTTCACGTTGTAGGAGAGAAGGGACATCTTGTCAGTGGCTCTTGCCTCCCGTTGTGTCATCACACATCCCGTTTTGAGACTTAGCAGGAGCCCCTCAGATCTAGCTGGATTTTCTGTCCTCCTCTTTTCTTCCTCCTCCCTCCTTCCCCTCCATACCTCATCACTAGAAAGCTTTCCTTATGTCTTGTTGCTCTAGTGGTTAGAAAACTTCAAATTCTGACTTCATAACTAGGTAATATCTACTCACTTTTGTGTCAACGACAGCTATTTTCTTTTGGTTTGTTCAAGAGGTTAAAAAAGCAATTTCTTTACTCTTCATTGTTGCCTAACTTAGCACTTCTGCACACCTGAATTTATCCTGGATAATGAATTTACACAGGTGATATGGAAAATGTTAATAGAGCAGGAGCAGAGGCAAGGAGGTAGGAAGGGGAATTTAAGTGCCTAACAAGAACAGATTTTTGGCATAAAGTGAAATTAGGGATGAAAGAAAAACAAAGAAAATTCCTAGGGAAATTTTGAGAGTGAATCTCCAAGTGGAATAATCCCCACATTTTATTTCAGCCCACAAGACTCAGGGAGAAAGACCAGAATTGAATAATTATGGTGTAGTATGACTTCTTTGTTGTTGTTTTGGCAGAAAAATAGACTAGAATTTATTCCAGCCACAAAGAAAGGTCAACCACATACTGTACTTTCCACCACTTGACCAGACCTATGGCATCCAAGCAGTATGTCTTATACTCCTTGGGTTTACTGCCTATGTGCCACACTGGGAAGACCTCAACCAAAGCAATTGCATCCCAGAGGAATTGTAGAGCAAGTATGTAGATCAGGATGTTTCAATGGATCAGATTCAGTGGCTAAAAATTTGGTATCCCAAGAGGATGCAGAGTCCTTGCTTTTTGGTCAGCTCACTCATTCCTTACCACTGAAGCAGGCGAATAACGCGTGCTGAAACGAGGCATGCGTGGGCCTGTGAGATCCACTCTCCTTATTGAATCTTTGCTGAGCTTAGGCCAAGAGCAGGGAGCATACATTATAAAAGAAGTGTAAAGTACTCTGATACCTTACTAGGCAAGCCTACCAACCTGAACATCAACTGTTTACAAATAACAATTTAAGACAAATCTACTTACATTTCAGCCTGAAAAGTTGCTATTTTGAAATGTGCCAGGAAATGAAATGTTTTGCTAGGGAATCCAAGCTCCGCAGTCCTACACCTTAGGGCTTCTAGCTCTGTGACTGAGAGCCTGGAAGCCCTGGGGCCCCATACTGCAGAAGTCTGCCAGGCACAACGCCAGCAAGCACAGCTACTAGGGAAACAGGCAGGCTGAAAACGTGCCTTTAAGGCAAATACCAAAATCTGCATGCAGGTGTGTGGTGCCAAAAGGTTGACAAAATTGGCAGATTCTGCAAAAATACTTCTAGGCAGACAAAATATGATTTTCCAATATGAATTCATGATGTGTTTGCCAAATATAAATTAAATAGTTTCCAGTATGACTAGTGACTTAGAGGTAATGACCACTTACACTTTAACAGGCACTGATTTTTCAGAAACTCCTAATACCTACTCTTTGAAAAGCAAGAAGTTCAGTTTGGTTCCGCTATTGACTTAGACATTCAAAAGCAGGAGTTAATTTTGAGCAGTTAGGTCACTAAATTTAATAAGTGGAAGGTGTACTAAGAGTATTCTTAAGAAAAAAAAATTGACTTAAGGGATCTGGCTCACATTTACTAAGTAAACAGCTGCAGCAGTTTAAGATGATATTGTCATAGCCCCCAGCTGTTTGTTACCGGCCTCATAACAGAGTGAAAACAGAACGTTTCAAGTTTTCCAGCTCCCAGTCAAAAGCTTCCAGCACAATTTTTATCTTCATCAAAAGTTTCAGCTAATTTGCGTGACTGTGAATTAGAGCTGTGATGCTCCATTCTGCCAACTCTGCCGCATGAGCTGCAACATTTGGAAAGGGGGGCAGGATGGAGAACGAGGGTGGCGACATGCTAAATTGCTGTCGCTAGATCTGCCAGAAGTCATGTGTCAGAGTCCTTAACTGAATTTTCAAGAGTGAACAAGGAGCTTGTAAGCCTGAATCTCTGAGGGTTTCTAGGTGTCTCAGGCTTCCTGATTTCTTCTGAAGTAGGATGTAAGGTCCCTAGTGGGTAGCGAAGGACTTCCAAGACTCCAACCCTGACGCTTCTGATCGTGGCACTCACCTCTGCATGTGCTCACTGTAGATGACCACTACAGCTGCTAAGATTGGGCCTCTTAATAAAGGCAGGAATTAAAAAGTGTGGTTGAAAACCTATGCTCATGTAAAATGTATGGTATATCCACAGGCTTTTTTCTGTAATCTGTCAAATGGGAGCATGTAGAAAAGTGCGCACAGCCAAGAAGACTCATTGCACAGGTGGTGAAAGGTTAGAGTAGGCATTTGGCTCACATTCCAAGACTGGAAGAACTGTAACTGGCAAAAATGAGAACGAGAATGACTAGAAGAATGTAGTAACTGCAGCCTTTCGTAGGGCAGTAAGGAGCTGGCAATATGCAGCTTTGCACATCAAGGTTCTGGAGAATGGGCTGGTTCGAGATGTCTTCTTCATATTCACTGCAGCCTGAAGTCAGCCTCCATCCCCTAAAAACCTGTATGTATGTCTATGCATATACATTAATGGAAAGTTGGAAGAGTTCTTATTAAATGATCAAAGAGTCACCAAAAAGTATTATAAATTTAAAACTGAAATTTCCCTTTTTATTATCAGAACTCAATAAAACATTAAGGAAAGATTTCACAGACTGCTGGTTTTCAAGGTCACAACATTTCAGGAAATTCAGAGAGAAGCTTGTAAGGACAGCATAATGAATCCATACTTAGAAAATGAAAAGAGCACAAAGTAAATTTTCCTGAATTCTGCTTCATTTTCTGCTACTACTAGGCCGTGCAATACTTTGAACTTATCTAAAAATTTGTAAATATTAGCCACCTCTCTGTGAGCATGTAGGTAAATACCACTGTTTCTGCCTCACAGCTTCAGTAACATAGGTTTAAATAAGTGAACTGGGTTGCTTAAAACAAGGTCACACAAAAAGTAGCCTAAAAAACTGTTTCAAGGTACCTTCACAGCCAGACATTACCCTGACTTGTATCTTAATTTTCTTATGGAATTAATGACACTTGGAAAATGCAACATTCAAACATATGCAGGAATGTACAATATTCTCAGTCAGCCCCTCATTACGTTTCTATATTTAACTCCATTTGTAGATGGCAAACTGGCAAAGGAAGTAAATGAATGACTTGGGAGCAGAGAGGCAGTAATCCTGATCGCAAAACCAAGAAAAGGCCCAGATATGGATGATCATTTCTCACCCTTGCAAGTCAACTCGGATGCACCCGAAGAACGTGCTGCCTTTGACGAGACGTTCTGTAGGAGTTGCAGATTATACTGTGTGCACGAAGTGGGAATTATAATCCATTTGCAAAGAAGTCTTTTTACAAGCAAACATAAGCAAAAATGTCCGACATGAATTTGCTGACTTCTTACTGCTACAGTTGTGATTGCCACATAGATCACAGCGTCCACATGAGCACTGCTGAGCAAAGGCACAGCCCCGGAGTTCTCATAACAGGCGCTAGCTAGCCACAGTAGATCCATGGGTTGCAGTCCTCATTCAGCACAACACTCTTAGCTTGTGGCTAAAAAAGTAATGTCACAAAATAAGGTTTCACAGCACATTAGCTGAAACTGCACCTGTGTGTCTGCTAATGCTATGCAAAATGTGAAGCACCTCTCAGTGAATATGGAGAAATCCATCTCGCAGTTCAGTGGAATAAAGTCACACACACACACAGACTAGCTTGTCACTGATGGGTGATAAAATTTAAATCTTTCACAGTGCTATAAGAAAAAAAGTGTGATTGTGTAATTTAGTCTTTTGATCAAGGGGCTAGAGGTGTCAGTGACAGCACTAGAGCTGTCATTTCTCCTGCTTCTTGTTTTCTAGCCAGTCTGGTCTTGCCTCTGCCTGAAGAATCTTGAAGTTGAGGCTGCAGGACTTGGTGTAAGGTGACACTTCTAACCTCTAAATACCTCAGGACCTTTTGCTCTTGCACTACTCCTTGCATCCACCGAGTTTATGTTTGCATCTCATAGACTTCCATGGATTCCACATGTACTGCAGAGCTGCTATATGCTTTTGCTGGAAAAGGGACCCGGGCAGGTTTCGGACAGAAGGAAGAGGGCAGCCTACCAACTCTCTCCCTATTAGAGCAGGTAGCCCAGGAGGATAACGGCTCCCTGGCTCTGGGGAAGGAGGTGACAGTGGGAAGGCTTGGTGATGCAGGATGGAGGCGCAGGACTAGTATCACAAATACCGTAACATCGTTGACGCTTAATAACTCTGCTATCACAGGTATTTAAAATCACGGTCCTTCTGTGGTGTGTGTAGTCCAAATGCTCCATGTCCATAAACCGATTTGTCTTTCATTGACTTATTTATGTATTCATGGCCTTACAGATGACAGTTATTAATTTACATGTCATTTACTACTCTAGTCCTCTCAGTATTTGTGCTCTTTTGTTGGCTAAGCTGTAACTTTTTACCAGGAAAATTATGTCAGAACAGACCCTGTTCTGATAGAGGAGACAGAACTATGTGAGAAATAAAGTATTTACAGAGTTTAATCCCTTCCCATATAGAAATAGACATTAAAGCATGTCTGGATCCAGTTTACAGTGATTATATGGTTTAACCATAATCTGCATAGGTGGTACAACCTCACTGCTCGGAGGGAGGCCTCAGCCTCCCTTTTCAAATCGCTTTGCCAGCTAGCTGTCATCATTTTACGATGGGGATAATTGCTCATTGGCCCGAAAGCCCCAAAGCTAGAGCCAAGCGAGTAACTACTACCTCCCTAGACTGGACTCGAACCAGTGATCAAAGACAAAAATGTCCGGGTATTGCCAACTTCCCGAGCCGTCCAGTAACTAGACCTCGTGCTGTCTGATTTGCACGACAACTGTGAAATAAGGGGCTGTCTGATTTTACTCCTCTCCCATTTCTTTTCGCACCTCTGCTTTTGTGGAGGATACTCACTGACAGCGTCTGATTTCCAGCTCAGCGCGGGCCTCGCAGCGGTGCCGGGGCTCGCGGCGGCGCCGGGGCTCGCGGCGGCGGCCGGGCTCGCGGCGGTGCCGGGGCTCGCGGCGGCGGCGGGGGCTCGCGGCGGTGCCGGGGCTCGCGGCGGTGCCGGGGCTCGCGGCGGTGCCGGGGCTCGCGGCGGCGGCGGGGGCTCGCGGCGGTGCCGGGGCTCGCGGCGGTGCCGGGGCTCGCGGCGGCGGCCGGGCTCGCGGCGGCGCCGGGGCTCGCGGCTGTGCCGGGGCTCGCGGCGGCGCCGGGGCTCGCGGCGGCGGCCGGGCTCGCGGCGGCGGCCGGGGCTCGCGGCGGCGCCGGGGCTCGCGGCTGTGCCGGGGCTCGCGGCGGCGCCGGGGCTCGCGGCGGCGGCCGGGCTCGCAGCTGTGCCGGGGCTCGCGGCGGTGCCGGGGCTCGCGGCGGCGCCGGGGCTCGCGCTCTCCCGGCCCGCTCGGCTGCCCGCCGCCCGCGGGAGCCGCAGCGGTGTGTGTTTGCGTGCCTTGCCACCTGCTGGCCGTCCCCGGGACCTGCGACAGCGTGCCAGCCCGGGGATGAGTAACAGCGCCTGAGGCTCGCCTCAAAATTAATCAGCGTTCCCTCTGTTTTTACAAAGCCGCTTACCGAAAGGCATATTGCAGAGTTCGCGGTATGCCAGCCTCCCGCGACATTTTCTCGTGTGACAACGCAATAATTCACGACAAGATAGAGCGCCAAGTCTCCTGCAGCCTGATTTTCAGATGTGTTTCACAGTTTTCACTGCTGCTGCTGACTATTCTGTGTTTTAGAACAATACGGTTCCCCTCTGCCTTCGATTTCCATAACAAAGCAATAACTTCTTTTTAAATATAGAAGCAGATGCCCCACAGCTAGGAATCGATACGCTGCTTCTGCTCGGCAGAGCTGGTGGCGCGCGGCCGCCGAGCAGACAACAGGCGTCGAGGAGCTGGACCGCCAGCTCCGGCCGCTGCCCGGTGCGCTGCTTGGAGGAACCCCTCACCTGCAGCTCGAAAACATTCGCCGACAAGACGGCAGCAATGCATAAAACTCGAACATGTTCCCTGAAAGGACTGGGCATTTCATGGCTAATTAACGTGTCGTGCAGAGAGGCGATCTGAAGGAAGAAGGTTAGTTTGCCTAAAAGTGTTTAAACAATTTGAATACAAGAAAGACCCTGAAAGTTCCTCAGAACAGTTGGTCAAAATAAAAATACACTTGTGAGTGTAACAAGGAAGACTAAACATGGTTTTCTTATATCCACAAAAGCCAAATGTTTTTATATTTAGATTTACATAATTTCTCTCTGAAACCACAGGTAGCACAGCAGAAAAGCAAGGTAGAGAACACAGCTAAATTGTGATGAAGCACATCTGAGGGTACAAAAAGAAAGGTAAGATGTAACGCCGCCTGGATATTGATGTGAACTGATTATTACCGTGCACTGTAGCGCACACGTACCACATGCGGTCACATTCTCCTTGCTTCTCTCACTACTGTTTTAGCTTGTCTGCACATCACATGTCAATAGAAACGGTCTCTTCCCCTGGAACATCTTCCGGCAGGATTGACTGAGTTCTAGTAAACCTGGCTGCGGCAGGGCTCCTTAATGTATTTATTTAATAAGACCTATCTCCAGCAAAGCTCTCCCCTCTTACAAGCCCCTTGGATTTGTAGAGGTCAAACAGCCGCAGTTCAGAAGTGGTCAGTTTGATACTGGATCACCTTCGCATCCCCTTCATCGCTACGGCTGAGAAGACTGAGCAGATGTTCCACAGCAACAAGTTGAGCAAGGTAAACCATGAGCATAGGTGGTAACTGAGCATACAAAACTGTTTTCTTCCAGCCAAAAGAGACACTCTTGGGAAAAGATAGAACCATTGGCCAATTAAACTTTAGGGTGTGATAATGTTGCTCAAGTGCAGAGCAGAATAAGCTCTGTGTTAGTTTCCAAGCACAGCAATGTGAAGAGAACCAAATACTGCACCAAAACAGACTTTCCAGCAGCAAAGTCACCAAGAGATGGGATGTGTGACCAGTCTCACCACCAAGAGATGGGATGTGTGACCAGTGTCACCTGCAGGGGAAGCTGTGTTCATCTTCATGGGAGTCTTATGAAGGACAAACTACTGCCAGTCCAGTTATAAATTCTCTCTGTTGAAAAAGGAATTCATATATAACCTAATTAAGCATTTATTTCACAGGAACAACAGAGCCTATGGCAGAACCAGAGCAGAGACAGAATTAGATGTCCAGAAAATTAATTTGCAACACTTTTGCCACAAGCTAGACCTTCACTAAAATACAAGGTTATTAATCCTTTCATATCAGTAGGAGAGATTATTAGATAATTTCAGGAAAGTATTTTCTTCCTTGGTGTAATATCAGTTAATTAGGTCCATCACATGGATATTTTACTCTTTCCACTGGGGTGTCTTAGTTTTTCCCAACTCAACAGCACTTTATTTCTCAGGTCTTTGGATAAGTCCAGCCCTCTAAGGCTCTGAATATGGCATTCAAACATTACTAGTCCTATTCAAAACCTGAAAATAGATTTCTTACTTACTGACTTACACCAACAGTCTCTTCCAGGATACAATTGCTCTGTTCATATACCAAGCATTCGTGAACCCATGCTGAACGCCGCTGCTACTTTTCCCAAAATACGGCAGCTTAGGAGCTGCAATGGTGTGCACATCCATCACTATCTATGAGTAACAGGTACCTTTACTTGGTTTTATATTCTTTATCAAATATGAAAGCAAGAAATGAAAACAATCTGAGTAGGAAAAAGTAACCATTTCACAAAACACTGGGTCTATACCCTGCAAGTTATTTTCTAAAATGCTGCAGCATTGCTTAATAAGAGTTGGTTTCCTATTTGAAAATGCCTTATTAAATAATAAAAATAAAGTCAGCAAACAAAGCAATCTAAATCAGTTTTGTTTACCTCTCTTCAGTCTTAAGGTATTAAAATAGAAAGTATAAGCATTTAACAAGGCTTTGGGGGTAAAAAGTTTAGCAAATTGCTACCAGGAGATGGCACCATTAACAAAATAATTTCAGTGCCACATCCAAGTTCCCCTCAGCCATCTGTAGGTCTGAAGGCTTTGACAATTCCAGGTGCTCTCCGGGCCAGACCCAGTGAATCACTTAGCCGGGCCATCCTCACGGGTGAGTGATCCAAGCCGTGGCAAAAGCACTGCTTGTCCGCTTGGGGTTGTCAGATCAGGGCTGGCATATCAAATACCGGAAAAGAGAAATGGTTACTGGCTGATGTTTTCCTCGGTGGTAAGTATATATGAATGTGAAAAAGGAACTGCAACAAGACATTTTTTTTTCAAATCTTACTTTGCCTTATAGATGCTGTAGCTAAGTTGTATGAAGAATTTGGTGCAAATTCTCAGAGAGCTGCTGTGGTGAAATGGGCTGGTTCTGATTAAATCAAAAGAAAAAAAAAAATCCGAGTATTCAAGCATTCCTCTCAGGAGATGGAAGGTCTGACATTCTCCGTCACAGTGCCAACATCTCCAAAAAATTGCATTAAAGTATTTTTTTTTACAAGCCTACAGAGAATTCAACTTAGAATAACAGGAACTTAAAAAATCTGAGACCTTACCCTCTCCTGCTCAGAGAACATCCTTGGGGTAAAATCAGTCCCTTGGAAGATGAAGGAAGGATCTGGGTTGATTACAGTAATGTCAGAATTTCACCTGTGGACTGCAGATGAAATGGAGCTTTGCACTCACATAGCTTGCAGGATCGGATCCCTTGTGTGACAGGAAGCAAAATATTTGCCATGTGTTTCATTTCAGTTTCAAGCACTTCAGTTTTTGAATCCTCTCAGTTAAGTAATTGATGTTTGAATGCCCTGTCCCCTGCTTGGTATTTTAAAATAAACCTTGCTATAGCACAGATTATGAATCAAAACAGCTGCTGTAGCTGAAAGTGTACTTAAACAGCAAGATGGCTCTTTGTGAATCATGGTAACAAGTCTCATATATGTTGCTTTAGCACCCAGGGAGCTAAATTTCAGGTATTTTTGGTTTAGAGAATTCATTATATGGATTTAGTACTTACAGCTTTTTTTTTTTTTTTTTTTTTTTTTTTTTTTTTGTCTTTTTGTCTCTCCCCCTGCACCACTTCCTGCCAGGAAAAAAAAAAAAAAAAAAAAAAGGAACTGAACAAACAAGTCCCATGTTATTGATATCTGTTGATAAGTTTGCATTTCTTTTATGCCATAGTCTTGCAAATAAATCCTCCATCTTTTCCAAGTACAACCAGATAAGAGTTGAAAATAGGGCCTTACAAGAACGGCCGTAAGCTGGTTGCAAAGCAATCCAACTCTGCCACCCAAGCACTTCTAGGCAGGGCTAATTTTTCTAGACTAAAGGTTTGCATTTGCCCATTGGTATCACAGTGAACTTTTAGAGGGTTGAATAAAGAAAAGGGGGCTCAAATCTTGACTTTCTAGTGGGTTAGGACAGGGGCTGTATGCATGTATTATTGTAAATAAGCCAGAGTGCAAAAAAAAATGCAGGAGATGCTCAGTCAGTGCTAAAAACTGTGATTAAAATGCCATTTTAAGAAAGGTTCTATAAAATTTTCTTGAAGCAGACTGGTGCATGTAGGCACCATGTATGAAGCTTTCATTCCTCTACTAACTCAGAAAAAAGAAACAGCAGAAGCCATTGCTCAAAACACGCAAAACCACTCAAAAGGGAAAATGTATGGACACAGTGGTTAAGCACAAACACAAGGGACTTTAGAGTCCTATTGTTTTGTGAGCAGAAGCCACTGTGTATCGAATAGAAAGCCAGGAAAATTTAAGTTTCATCTTGGCAAGAACAAGGTGGGATCCCTTAAAGCAAACCAACGTAGAGATGATTGGGGATCAGGAGAAAAGACTACAACGTTTTATTTATCATCATAGAAACAGCCTAAATGAAGTAAAAGTACCGTAACACTCTTGAGAAGAAAAGAAATCGGGCAAAATTAGGAGCTGGAAAACCACATGGAACTGTGAACAAAGAATCTCTCACCTTTTTGTTACCTACTATGGAAGGAGATACAATAAAAAAAAAGTGTGGGATCTTTGTAACAAAACAGAACTGAGAATCCGTTTCTCATTCTAACCAGCAGAACCACACTGGACCTTGCATATTGCCTGTTCGGGTCAGATGCAAATGGTACAGTAACAGTCAGCCTCTCCACTGTGTAACGGTTGCTGCAACAGTCCTCCTGATCAGCAAAGCTTGTGTCCAGTATCTCCTCCCAGAAGCTATAGTCAGTGCTGAATATAGCTTACTGCACACCGATACGGCTCAAGATACCGCAGAGCTGGAGCTCTGAGCCTGTACTGCTTTTATATACATTTCTGCCTGTAGTTCAAAACATAGGGAATTAGACTTAGAGACAAAGTGGTCAGAGAGGGCAACTGCTCTCCATGTAGTGGGGAGACTATGATTTTCTTTTTAATTCTTCTTGTCTGTGACTTCAATAGAATTTTTATTCAATTATTATCTCAATTTGAACGAACGAGGATGGGTGAGAAGATGTCCCTAGGCGACAGCAGGATCAGTTTTAGCTGCATTTCGCTACTGGCCATTCATCTAGTTGTCAGGAGGGGACCTGGCCGCTGAATGCCTCCACGTTGGGGTCTCTGAAACCGAAGGGAAGCCTGAGCGCTGCCCTTTAACCTCCCGGCTCTTGGCTTACCCCGGGACTCCCTCGTAAGAGCTGAACCTTGCCGTCCAACTTCCTATCCCAGCAGTATGTCCAGACTCCCATTGTCACTTAAACTCCTAAAATCTCACTAAAGAGTGAGCCCGCTGGTTTGCAATTTAACCCTTCAGGAGTCAGATCGGTGATGTGACCACAAGTTTTGCTCTGGCTTTTTTAAGCTAGGGCTGTTTTTCACTTAATAAATCAAGACACGTTACAAATCACTAAGATGGCTCTCCAATGCTTAGAACAATTCTGAATTCAATTGCCAACAGTCCCTAGAAATAAAAGCTGAACGGTGAAAGACAGTAGGGAAACATGGGTTAGACTTACAGTCAAGGTAGATTTCTCAGTCTGGAGTGAATAAAGTTCACACTCCAGAAACTATTCATCAGTAGATTCACACATTGATTGTGTTTCTCCACGGAGAACTCCCCCCAAATAGTTCATAATTATAACTGTACAAATCAAACTAAATATTTTGTGATGCATCTAAAGACAAGCTGGAAGGGCTGTGAAACAACAAGTAGAAACTAACTGGAAAGAGACTTCATGGAAAGTACTGTGTTGACTAAGATGGAAATGGAGGAGAAATAGTAGGAAGGGAGTGCATACTCAGGGTGGTAGATTCTCCTTGATATAATTGCCACAAATCTGGAAAATAATGGACAAGGGTGAGGCTTACAGAGAGCCTTTTTTTCAAGCAGGAGAAATCATACACAGTGTCGCTCCAATCTCTTGCACAGGATAGACAATAGAGTCTCATCCTAGTTATCTTCTCTGTCAAGCCCAAGAACTTCTCATTGAATATTGTAGAAAGAGCTCAGATCTTTAAATAAATCCTTCAAACAGTACAGGATCTATCCCATTAGGCAGCAGTTTTTCCTTAGAGATCGAGAGCTCTCACTCGGTGATAGAAACGTGCACCTCTTTTCAAATCCAAGGTGCCCAGCTCCAGTTTCCAACCGCAGAATCTCGTGAGGAACCACCTGCTCTCAGAAAACCCATGTCTCCGAGGCCTGGGCACAGCACAGGTCAAGGCACCACCACAGAAGCTGTTCCCAGTAAGCCTGCAATCTGTTTCTGAGCTACAGAACAAATCTGTTCCACAAGCTTCAGGTATAAGCTTCCCTCTGATATATTTCTTCTGTCTTTATGTTCCTGTTTCAGATTTGATGGGAGAAGCAGATGGAAAGCATGGTGGAATGAAGCTCCAGCTCTGCTGACCCTCATCATCCATCCCTACACAGAGGTGCAAATATTCCCTCCTGCACCTCTCAGTCAGGCAGCACCTACATCCAAGAGTTTATGCTCTGTAAAAGTCTAGAAATCTCCTTTTTGTTTTGTTTGTTAGAATTGGACTGTTTTTTACTTAGTTCTTATTCTTTGTTTTCCTAACCATAACCTGATTTAGTGACCAATGTAACAGCCAGGAAAAATTCGTCAACGGTAGAGCAAAAAGTCTTTGAGATGTTTCAGTGATGCTAAGCTTAATGGAGACAAGCTTTGACATACATTTCACTGTAGTCCAGACACTTATCAGCAAAACTAGTAAACTAATTTTATCTCTACCAATTTTAGTAAGTTGTCACATATATCGGTGCTCCTCCTTACATATGCTTTCATATCAGTTTTGATATGGATTGCAAGTTTTTAGGTCCATCTGCATGTTGGAGGGCTTTCCTCCTTCCTTCCTGCCCAGTTCACTGAGAGAAGCTCATCAGTATGCTAGAAAACTGTAAATAACAGAGGTTAGTGTCCAGATACTCTAGAATCACAGGTCAAATCTCAGCAAAATTCACTCAGCTCTTCAGCCTTCTGAAGTGCCTGATTTAAGCAACCATGGAACTTCAAGCTAAAGCCTTGAAAGATGAGCAGCCGCCAGCTCCAAGTTAAAATATCTCCTAATCATAGGCAAGGTTTTGTGCTGGTGATCCTGAACAAAACTTCCCTTCCAAGTTTCACTGCCCTGTTAATGGCCCTTTCTCCCTGCAGGAGACTCCATTTGAGTGTTGCTGTATGAAACTGTAAAATAAAACTGATCAAATATTTTCCATCCAAACAGCTGTATTTTCAGCATTATGTTTTTAAGCATCAAGTGTCCCTTCCAGGAAAAAAGTTCAGAACTTAACACATTAAGATTTTTAAGACAGAGGAAATATCAATTTGCTTTTAGATGAAAAAACATTGAGACTTAAAACCCAACAATTTCTGACAAGCAGTACAGTGTACTGTTTTTAGGCTGGCATAGACATTGTCTGATTGTTTTAATCACTGTAGGTAAGCCAGTTTATTCAAAATGACAGGAATAAGGAAGATCTACTCTTTTATAGTTGAAATGGGGATGACAGGATACACCTTTATAGCCAGGGTCTCAGTAGGGACATGAAATGTCCACTGTACCCCAAGTTTATGTATAAGATAAAGTTAGGTGAGAAGAGGTGAGAAAAATAAAAACCTTTGACGCCATCAGGTCCAGCTTAGTAGTATTGTTGACCTCTCTTAGAAACTTCAGATAAATGGAGATTTGAATAGCTTCCAAAGAAGTAATGCATTATTGTTTATGCAAGGTTCCACAGCTGTGCTTTCTTTCTTTTCAAAATACAAAGACAAGCGCAGAAAACATAAGTCAAGCCACTGGGAAAAATATTCTTCTAAAACTGGATTGAATCACTAGAACAATGAAGAAAAATGTAACTGATTTTTTGTTTACTAATGATTTTGCCATACTATACCTTCCCTTTAATATCTGTCTGCTAACTATAGCAAATTGGTGAGTTCTCTATTTTCTTTTTTCCTACCTTTTGTCCATACCCAAAACAAATTGGTGAGTTCTCTGTTTTCTTTTTTCCTACCTTTTGTCCATACCCAACATACTCTGTTCCTCTAGGCTTTTTAAAAACACTTGGAGCTCTTTAAGTCCCTTCTAAACCACAAGAGAAGAAAATGTATGTCACCTCCACATTATGTAATTGTCAAAACTGAAAAAGATTTTGGGAATTTAGCCATCAAATTGTACCTCTTGGTGACGGCAGGTTCTCAAAAGTGAAAAGGTACGGATTAAAAAGGGAGAAGTAAATCTGATGTTATGGTGGCCATTCTTCTGGACAGGGGTTGAGAGGAACCTTTATCTGTAACGGAAGAAAAGGTCAGGGACTTAGGAGCAATCAATGGGACTGAATAATGCTACTATTAAAGGGATGTTGGAAGGGAAGGGAAATGAAGGGTATTTCATCGCAGCTTCAAGGTCTGATTGTCTGCTTTTTCATTCAAAAAAAAGAATGTATTGTTATTTATTATTCATATTATAGTGGCCTTCCAGGCCACTAGTGAAGGATCAAAGCACAAATATGATGTGCTAACACATATATGATATGCTAAGCGCAGGGCAGCAGGACAACAAAAAAGATCGTCCCTTTCTGCAAGAATTTGGAAGCTGCATAATTAGATAAAAGATGATTTTGAGTTTCCTCCATACATTTTCTTTATGCTTGAAACGCGTTGCATGCAGCTATACTGTGGCTGTGTCTGATTCTTTGCACATCAGCTTATGGCATTCCCATTATTCCAGGGTTTTTAAAGAAACTGGAGACATTTGTGCACTGCATAAACAAGCAACAAACTTTCCGGCTGTTCTCCTATTGGCCCAATATGTTTTTATCACCTTATCCTAAAAACTCAAAGGGAAGTAAGCTAATAAAACTCATTAAAGGCAGCAGTTCGGTAACTATGGTCATTAGCATATCTGAAATTTGTTCTTCTTTGTATTAGCACCCCAATGCTCGGCTGCTGTGCAGCAAAGAGCACCTGTCAAAACAAAAGAAGAGCTTCACGCCTCACAAGTTTAAGCCCCAGGTAAGAAACTTAGCCTTGTAGATTGGCCGAAAAGAAGATGTTGCAACCTGAAACGAAAGAGACTTGTAAGAGAGAAAATGAAGTCCCTCTGGGTGCCAATAGGCTTTTGTTCGCCACGATTAAATCCTCTTTGTTTCATTACAAACGCCGGTGCAAAAACAAACAGTCAGATGAAGATAAGGAGCTGGCAATACATCTTTCTCTCTCCTTCCCTCCCCGCCGCAATTGCCGCTTCTTTCGCGGACAAGCTTGAAAGAGCTGACTTTGCTCAGATAAAATTGATGAGACCTCCGAGCAGGTGTACAAGACAGCTTGTGGCTTTAAAAAGAGTGTGAAGCACTTATGTCAATGACCTGATCAAATGATAAGCCTGCTGGCTTCCTTTGCTCTCTAATTAATTTTCTCTCTTGAAGGGGGTACCTAGAAGCCTAGTCTAAGGCTTAAAGCCTTAATACCAATGGAAATTCGCAGAAATGATGTTTTTTCCTGGGAAAGGAACCCTTGCTAGGGTACAGGAGCTTCACCAGTGTCAGGGGAGAGCTCTAACTTTCCAGTTTGAACCAAGTGTTTATTTCAGCAATTGTTTTAGACGTTATTGTTAAGTCAACTTCGAGTTTCTTTGTCTAAACAAAACAAAGCTTTTGGCAGCATACGGACTACATTAAGCTGGCAGGAAGCGGGGTCAGACAGACATACATTTTAATTACCTCTTTGAACCAGGAACGTCATTTGGAGACATTTATTCCTACCGACTGTATTGTAAAGTGACTACAAATGACGGTGCAATTTCTTCACAAACACTGGTTGCTCCCTGGAGAAATCCAGTGGAGCCCCACGAGGGAGTGACCGGATCGGGTGAGGACACCGCCCGCACACCACCGAAGTAATCAACATCCCTCGCTATCTCAGTTTTGCCAAAGTGCCACTGCTCAAAGGCGATGTGCCTCCTCTAACGCCGAGATGCGAAGGCAAACGGTAAAAATGTGTGCTCCTTTAGCACAGGTTGAGCGCGAAAGGATAGCGAGCTCACATGCAATTTATGCGTAATTATCTTTGCAGTTCATAAAGGTAAAGGCGTTAACCAAGCTTCCTCCTCCCTCCTCCATTTACGCTCTTCAACCGATCTGCGTGTACTACCTCTGGCTAGGAAAAAATGCGCACGGGACCAACATCATGGCTGAATTAGGATAGAACTAATTGCAGTAACAGTTTGTGTTATTGCAGCTAAACTGATACTCAGCTTAGGTATCCTCGATGAGGTGAGATAAGGGTTCACTCAGGTGCGGATACACAATACAGTTGGAAAAAGAGAAGCTAGGCTAGTCCGATAATTACACTTTTTTTTGTTGATGGCTTCCTCTCAATGAAAGAATAGGATTCCGCAAGCGCAGTGTGCTTTACTGTGTTTATTTACACACAGAGAGAGGCGCACACACACCTGCGTGTGAACAGCTCTTGCTTTTTGACTTCCTAGTCTTTGCTGTAAGCACTGCTCGCTCATGCCGCCTTTCAACCTGTGTTACTGTTTGCTGAAAACCCTCGGGAGCGGAGATGGATTTGGTTTAATTCTAAATGCAAATTCCTTAACTGGTAGTTGTACAAACCTCACCCACTGTGCTGGAAACAGTAGAAGAATATGTTGCAGAATTAAAAAAAAAGGGGGGGGGGAGAAGGAAACAATTAGAATGGAAGCAAGAGGGAACTAAAAAATGAGCTGAGACTGAATAAGAAAAAATCCTCTGCAGACTAGGTATCAAAGCCAAATTGAACGAACCTTCTGTACTGAGTTACCTTAGGATGCTCAAGTCTGTAATTGTTGGATTTGTATATTTAATGACACATGGATTTTTTTAATCAAGATTTTCTCAAGCCCCAAGCACTGTATGACAATCTTAAACTTCAAAACCACCTAAACATATGTGGTTTAAAATAAAATGTCATAGAGGAAAAGATTATAGTAATCTTCCTTATGGTTCATAATGTTACAGAATACAATTTCACTAGATCACGTGGGGCTTGCTTTGAAATGAAAATTTCACTGCTAGAAACATTACTGGAATCATGTTGAATCCATTCAGATATGCCACTTCTTTTTTTCCCTTTCCCTCAGACCAAAAAGATAGGTTTTGTAACATACCAAAAGACTCACAAAACAATGGTTTGTGACATGAAATGACTGAGATTTCAGTTCCAGATCTCAGCTCCAGTGAAACTCTGGATTGTCCCAGCCTTGGACAGTTCAAGTTCTAACCCTGGAGTGACTTGGACAGTAGATAACCTCTTATGACCAGGCCATCTGACTGCTTCACTAAAGCTAACAGTACTGAAGTGAAGCAAATGCAGCCTAGTTGTGAAACAGCAGTACTTTTTCATTATTACAGCAATTATTTCACTTTGAGAGGCAATTCAATTTCCTTGAGTAAACAGAAAATAAGGAACTCTTAGGTAACCCCTTCTTATAGCAATTACTCTACTGCTATCCTGCTACAGATACTTCTAAATTGGTAGATATTAGGTTTAAAAAAAAAAAAAAGGTAAAATACTTCAGTGAGAAAAAGCAGTCATAAATTTCGCAGATTAGGAAACTGGTGTTAGTACAGCAGCCATCATCAAACAAGTCCTAGGAAAGTCTGATACAGTATTTTGTCCCCACTGGATGATGCAACAGTTTGACATATCCATTTCTTTTGCATGATCCCAAACGGCCAGTGAAACCATGTTGTTCATTTTACAATTCCTATTTATTCCACTGGACCTAGTGAAGGGATAGTCCATTTATAGGTGAAAAGAACAATTTCTTCTCATAACGTTGTTTGCATTAATACATTCTAGAGAGAAGGAAGCTTCTATAAAACACAGAGTGAGAAAAAAAAGTACTGAAACACGATAAGAATGCCAATCATTATAAAGTTAAAAAAAATACATCTTAATATTTGGATTTATAACAAGAAAAAGTTTTTTTGGAGAGGAAAGATGCAGAAAAGGGCACTGTACTAGCTAAATATTGTACGTTACAACATCAGTCATTTCCTACTCAATGATACTGAAAGGGTCTAATTTTTAAGTTTTTCCATTTCCCTGTTATGCTGGTTTGTAAGTTCTGACATTGCTACTGGTATGTTAATGAGAAGCTAGTGTTCCATTAAGAGTAAACCATATGCTCTACCGCATACTGTGAAAGAGAAAGCATATAATGTGACTGTTGCCTTAGTAACACATTAATTCATTTTGTCAGTGTTGGCACAGATCATTTCATTTATAAGAAAACAAGTATAATAGTTTACCACATCTATAATATTTACAGTGTTTCTGTTACAAAACAGTGACAAAATGAGTTTAAAAAATAGAGTTGGGATAGTATTATTAAAATATGGAATTTGTGGTAAAAAGTGTTCCCATACACATTAAGAATAAGATTGGTGAAAAATTTCTTTTCACATTTTAACACCAAACTATTTGCTTTAACTGTTTGCTTTTTTGCATATTTGTATTCCACTAATAATATGCATAAAAATATAGTCCATGAAAAACCACAAGTACATTAGCAGTTTTTAATGAATGCTAAACAAAATATTTCATACAACAGTTTTGTTAAATTACAACCATTACAACCTAATCGTATGTTAGTGTGTTACTCATAACAAGACTAAACATTTATTGGTTTTATCTGTTCTTCCAGATGTTTCTTAGTATTTTAACACTACTAAGACACTGAAATTAAAGTATTCTGTTCTCTTAAGTGAGCATATCTCACATTTTAGTCATCAAAGAAGTAGGTAGGTATATAAATAAATAAATGTGTATTATATGCTTTAGACAGAAATGATACTTAATATGAATTGAGATACCGCAAAGATTTGATGAGGGAGAGAAGTGGAGAAGGAGGAAAGGTAATTCCTGTTATTAAATCCTGCACCTGCAAAATGGTATCAACCCTACTTATTCTCAGGGCATTCCACACCTGTAAATGCATGTTTTTAACAACAAACATTTTACATCAGTAATGCACATCTATCACTTTATACCAAAATAAACAACATCACATTTTAGGTATCACTGTCATGAAAAAACATGTTCCAGTACAGCTACTCTCTTTTGTGCACATCCTAAACAAGCACTTAAAAGTTGTTAGCAGCACTTATAGCTCTTTAACTATTTAGACCAAGGCAGATATCCTGTAAAGGTGCAGCACAGTACGATTTGTTCCTACAGTACGGACACTGGGCAGTTTACTCTAAGAAACACCCAGAAAGAATATTTATAAAACTGCCGAGATCATTCTTAACAAATCTGCAACATTGGGGGATTTTTTAGGGGGATTTGGTTAAGTACCCTTTTGGAGCTTTCTAATCTAACTCAGGAACAATTTCCATTAAAACTTATTAAGTCTTATGAGTAACAACTGTAAAGAAAAATTAAAACAAAATTTATTGCAAAATAAACCCAATATGATGCTTCTGCAGTACAACCACACGGAACAGAGTGGGTCACAGAAAATAACATTGAAATATTTTATTTAATTATTGTATCTACTTAATTTCTTATTTTTTTATTGAAGAATAAAAATAAATCTGTAAAATTTGAAAAAAAGCTATTTTTCAGCTGTAGGTACTGTAGCCCATGAAGTGTATTTGCCATCTATATGACTGAGTCCCATTTCTGCACCGAGATGTTGATATATTTAGCTTAATACTATGCAATTCAACGACTAATGAATACAGTTACTCATATTGGATGGATCTCAAATAATGTGGGCAATACATTTAATAATCTCTCTGTATAGCTAATAAAACACATCTCTTGTGAGATGCAATACTTCACATACTATTCTGAGTTATTGGTAATTTTTAAAATTTCTAGATTTTTGCTAACATCCAATATTTGACTAAAATTCAAAGACATTTTTGCTGAGGAAATTAAAGTCTTTATTTTCTTAGCTTCTTAACTGTAATCCCACACCACAAGCTGGATGTTGTACTAACCAAGGTCATGTGGTAGCCTTGAATAGTTCATGTTTTCAGCAACCATATTTAATAAGGAAAACTAAGAGAGAGAAAGGCTTGTCAGCCTGAGGGATACCTTACTCTTACGGGAGCCATTCCTCGTCATTTGACAGTGTAGAGTCCCCAGCCTTTTTCTTTCGCATGAAAATCGGTCATGTGACATCACCAGCATGAGAGATGGGAGTCACAAGCGACAACCTCTCTCTACATCCACAGAAACAAGAAAAACAGAAAAGGTGAAACGAGAAAAAAAAAAGAGGAATAGTGACTTAGAGAATAAGCAAGGAGTTCTTTATCTGTAGTGTACTGGGAGCTCTCGTGCTTTTCTGATGTCGTTAGGACTCCGAACTTTTGGGAAACTCTGGGTCTGACAGTTCTGTATTGATTTCTGAGAGGCTACTGAAGTTAACTTAAAGTAGATAAAATCAAGTCATTGCTGAAGTATTTATCTGTCTTTCTTTTGACCTATGTATTCAAAACATTTTTCATTATCAAACATGATGCTGCACCTTCTCCGTGTATAAACTAATAAATCTTTGTAGATTGGCTACTGTTTCATAGGAAATCATAGTTATTTCTTCACTGTTATTACTGTGATTCAATTTGTAAAAGCCAAAGCAGTTAACTTGAAAGATGTACAATTTTTTTTCTAAAGATAAAGACTGCTTTTTCAAAAGTTGCTATTGCATTTTAGAACATAAGTTTAGGTACTTGTATTAACATATCTTTGATGAAACCTCTTTTATAGAAGCTTTTGAGGATGCACTTTCAACAAGCAAATAAGTTAGTATCTTACTTAAAAGTTAGTTCCTACAGCTGTAGTAAAACAAATGGTAGACGCACAAACCTGAAGCAAATTTTGCCCTGATTTGTGGGCAAACACGGACATCAAGTCTTCTGCATTTCTGCTGATGATTCCACTGTTCTTACCACTCCTCTGGTTCTAACGTGGCAGTTATGGGCAGTTTAGGTGTCCCACCGCTGTGAAGGTAGCCTGCAACACCTCACTGGGTGAGTAGATGGGCTGAAACACTGCCTTCTGCTGAGGTGCGGCTGATAATATTATTCAGTGGATCTCCATTAAAAATTAACTGAGTAGCCCTGACCAAAAATCCATGTCAGTGAATTTTAATGTTACATTTCCAATCAGTCAGTAGTGAGTATAATTTTGACCAAGCATAGAATACACTGCACGTTTGGAGTGGTGCCACAAGGTTTATGTACCGGTGTATATTTAAGTGGGTCTACCAAAGTGCTCTTCTTCTCCCTACCTCAACGACATGTTGCTTCCTAAATGCATTCACTGCTGAGTAACACCCTCACTTAGTTAGTCCACGTTCTACTAGTTGTCTGCTATTCTTTCTTTAAAAAATCAGGATCTGACACTATATCACATACTTGATCTATATGCGTATAAAAGAAGTGGGTCATGTTTCGTCATTCCTGACTGCAGAGGAGGAACGAAGAACCAAGCTTCCTATCAGATTCCCCAGGGAAACCTTCTAAGCTTCTTTCATCTCTTTTAAGTGGCCTGAACACTGATGGATACTAAAGGGTTGGTGAAATTCAGACGAATAATTTAAAACTCTTGAAAACTAAGGTACGAGCTATTACACTATCCCTTAATTAGTCCCTTCGTTGTTTGGTGCACACCAACCATCATCCACAGGAGCAAAACTTAGCTGGTTTGCTCCAGTGTGGGCCTCTTTATAACATGCCACTTCACATACGAATCATGGTACCAGCAAACGCGGTAGTATTTTACTGTCTTGACACTGTCCCAGCCAGATAGGAGCACCACATGTAGACGCTACTGTAGCAATAGACTTTGTCCCTTAAAGGCAACTCATTTATTTTTGATCTGCCTCTATCACGACTTTGTCTAGAGCTCAGTTACAAAATGAGCAAGACAGCTTATGAAATACAATTAATAAAGAAAAGGAAAATTACTCAAAAAAAAAAAAAAAGGAAAAAGAATCTTAAGTCCAATGTAGAACATTTAACGGCTACTGTCCTCTAGTCAGTGGTAAAATGTCTAGCCTGTGACAAGTCTTGCAATATGTCCATGATAGCATGTAAACACAGTACAGCTAGTCATATCTGGCACACAAGCATTTTAACTCGCTTCTGACAGCCAGCTAACCAGAAGCTTGTTTAGATTTAGGGGGTGGTGGTGATGAATCTTTGGCTGTTGTAGAAATAGTAGCCTACCAACTTGTAATACATATAATTACTCTCCATATCCCCTGGTCAGCATATCTTCTGATATGTAAATTAGATGGAGCAAGCAGATGTATAACCTAGGAAGCATTCCAGATTCATCTTGGTAAAAGTATGGTATTCATACAAGGCAGGGTTCCTTTGTCTGTAACAATGCCACCAGCACCACCAAAAATACACTCTATGTAAAAATAAAGCTATTGACCACTTCCAGGGGCTACAGTCTACACGGAACACTTCCATCCCATCTGCCATCTAATAAACAACGGCATTTATCTGCATCAGCATCACCCTAAGGTAGATATGTGATAAAAAACATAAGAAAAAATAATAGAAACTGCAAACATCTTAAAAAGAATTTGAGGGATGAAAAAACTTGTGAATTTAACTAAAAAGTGAGAAACTGAGGGAAGAAGAAGATGACAGTGTTAGAAGTCATGGCTACAGAGGCTACTTTTATGTGCATTGAGAAGATTCAGAGATCTTCCTCGCTCTGCCTATCTACTTACCTGTTACTGTTAACTCCTCTATAGCCACTGAACCTCTTTCCACCTCATAAGCCTCTGGCACTAGATGGTATGGAAACTACTGAAACAAATACATTTTTTTTTGTCAGAGTAGTCGCAGATATCTTATTTCTTAGACAAGGAACAGTCATGGGGCACTTAAAATACTAATATTTTTTTTCCAATCTAATATTTATTTTACCCTAATAATTTAGCCAACTTCTAAATTAGAGAAAATGAACATAAAACATGTACGCGAACCACTGTACTTACGATACAGGCACAAGAATTAATTTCTGGAGTGCTGTTGTAGGAACCTGTGACTCCATTTTGTCTCCCTTAGTGCTTAAATCTGGGGAGGTAAATGAGTTGCCTTGCCATATTTGGTTTCATGAACACTGAGTATAGAAAATCTGCTTGTAATTTAGGAAACTTGATGATTTGGCATATTGTCACATGCAGCACAAATCAAACTAGGCTTTTTTTTAATAAGATAGAAGTTGTTGACACAGCTTGGATGTCTTTATCAAGACACGATGTTTGATATATAAAGAGCATTAACAGCATATTTTCTTTGTTTAACAATGTATTTGAGATAATGTAGCAAATCAAATCAGTACTCAGTGTGCACGGTGCATGCTGTTATCCTCTAGCTATATTATCAGGGCATTATAAAAGATGGGCAGTTCTTTGTTAACTCGCAGAAAAATAACAATACTTTTTTCCTCTTGGCCAGATGCCCCAAATGGAATTGGAATGTGAGAGTTGTGAATTTCTATTTATTTATTTATTTGTTTGTTTATTTATTGTGTCACAGTAGCTTGTTTTATTGCAGTGAGTTTAAGTGTGGCTACCACAAATTCGAGTTTATCTTTCAATACAGAAATTTTGAATCAATACAGTCGCTACAAAATCATTCATTGAACACATTGCTGAAATGTTTGTGGATGCTTTCAGGCTATCTTATGTTAGCCTCAGTAAAATTAACAACTTTTTATATGGTTTTAAATTACCAGTCCAGTGGTCCCAGGGAAAAATATTCAATGGGAATAGCGTAAGCTGAACTTACTTTATTTTGTATTAGAGCACACATTGTTTGGCTAGAATATTTCTAATATGAGATGAAACATTATATATTTATTGGCCTGATCCAGCTTTCACTGAACTTCCCAAGACCTGTGGAAACTGAGGCAGACACTTTAAATCTTTGTCATTAAATCATTAGGTTCTATTCAGTGGGTGCAACTTAGGTGTAGTGCATATTTATAAGTCGGAGAGTTTTCTGTTTATTCTATAGTAGTCTTTTCGGTTTAAAACTCCAGGAATAAGGACCCAAATCTTAAAAGTGAGATGCGCATACTTTTCTATTAAATAATATTTATATTCAATTTATAAAATCCAATAGATGAGGTGAACACTGCCACATGAATAAACTGTAACCACTTAACTACTATTTGCTATGCACAGGTAATGAAATGGCAGCAAATTTAGTTCCTTTGTCATAACGTAAAGAACAATGATATATATGCTGAAATTTATTATTTACAGAAAAAATTAATAGGCTCAAATCTATCCAGATCATTTTGTAGTTGAACTAGAATTTCAAGGAAATTCAGTTTCAGTTCAATTTACCCATTTGACCTGGCTGATTTTTGTTTTATGGACAATTTTTGTGATTTCCAAATCATCGGTATTGCTTTCCCTTTGGTCTACTGGCCCTATCTCTATTTTTTTATTTGTTCATAAAACAAATTGAAGTTATCTACCGTATATGTTTTATAATAGAATTTTAAGGCCACCTAGTTAACATTTAGATAAAGTCAGGATCTAGCCATCTAACCAACAGTTGGATAAATTCAGGATCTACATTGCTTCCCCCAAAACCTCAGGTCTGAGAAACAAAACAAAACAGACCCCATGCTTAAAAGCAGCCTGCTAAACATAGGTGTTTGGTCTCTAAAATTGCTGTTTGTTTATTTTCTGTTATGAGTTCAACATCTGTTGGCTGAACTAATATACTGGCTATTGAAAAAAGTAAAATCAAAAGAAAAAGTGCTTGCATTTTTGGAGATAGTCACCAGAGGGCATTTATGGACTAACTCAAGATATCTTTCTGCATTCACTGTGGGAACATGGAGAAATATTTTAAATTATACTATATTGATATGAAAACTAAATCACTGCTAAAAAATAGAGTTTTGATTTAAACTAGAATTTTATTTAGAAAGCTCAGGAGAGAGATGACCAATGTTCTCTGGCTTCTCTAGAAATAATCGCTGTATTCTACGTTTCAGATGCCATGAACTTTCATACCACCACTGTAAAAAAAAAGTAATGAAAAAAGAAAAAAGAAAGGAAAGTAAACAGTATTTTCCTTTATTCAGCATTTTATATGTATGTGTAAGATGGAGAAAAAAGCTAGTTCTTTTTAAGACTGCTGCAACTGAATAAAAGGACTTCTTGTTTTTTAATATGATTTCATCTTCTGTGCTGGAAGACATACTAATTGATATTAAATAACTGCCTTTCAATGTCTATAATAATAAATATTCTAATAAAAGAGTGAAGAGTTTGGAGAAATGATTAGGGATCAGGTAGTAAAAGCTGATGTGGCATGCCAACTGTTGGGCTAGGTCCATGAATGTATATTTACTTAAATAAACACAAAATCAAAATTAAAATCAAAATTAAACAATTTTGATTATAGTCATCTATAGATTTCCAAGGCATTTCTAAAATTCTTGTGTAGCTAAATTTCAGGATGAAATGTCGTCTTTACAAATGTCTTCTTTATTAAGAAGAATGTCTTTTGGCCAAGTTATCCCCAAAGAGAGAACTACCTACCGCGAGCTGCAAAGAATCCAACAGAAATCCTGAGGAGCCATGCACTGGACAAGAACAAGAGTAAAATAAACCCTACATTTACATTTCATACCAAATACTGTGGTAGCCTAATTCTAAACTAGACAATCAAAAGTATTAGTTTCTAACAAAGGAGATAAGCAGAAGGAAAATGTATGGTGAAAAATGTTAATAAAAATAAGAGAAAATGCTTTAAAATGAGTTAAATTCAACAGCTCTCTTTGGGTAGATAACGGAAAGGTGGGTAGAAATGTTCTCTTTAGGTGAGTCTAGATGCATTTAATAGAATTCATAGACTAGCATTTTAGAAAATGCCAGTATTTAATTTTATATCAGTGTTCTAGGTTTAACATCCAACCTTTTTCTGTAGAGATCACAGATATTGGTAATAATGCATTTAGGGCTGACAACTTGTTGAAATATATACTTCACACATAGTAGCAACCAAACCGTGCTTTCTTTTGCAATAAGGGTATATTACATGTTCTTTGTCCTCCAGATTTATTTTTCATTTGGAAAAGCTTATATTTCTTTTATTGCAAAGAAGAATTTTCATATGCATTTAAAAGTCAGTGTGTAAAAATTGTAGTCCTCTTAAAATTCAAGATTTTTCCATACCTTCCATTTGTTTTGCTTTTCTATGGCACGGTTGGGCTGCAGGAATCCAGTGCCATCATGTAAAACTTTAGGTTCCATCTTTCATTTCCTATGAGCGGATAAAAGTATTTTTTCCAATTATTCTACAATGATTAAATTTATTTTAACTTATATAGTGTTGATCAGAAAGTTCTAATTCAAAAGAAATAAAAATAAACATATTGACAGCATAGTACAAATTCAAAATGATCAAAAATCCTAAACACACGATCCTCTCCTAATTACAGCAGCAGCTTTGTCTGTCTCCTCAAACAGATGAAGGGTTAACGCACTTAATGCCTTGAAGTTCAGGAGGACCATCTTCTGTTAGAGCGTTGCGTGGAATATACTTCAGAGTAAGGGACTAGTATTGCCAACGCACCGCTTTGCTGTTTGACCCTCGAGGTTCAGGTGTCTTCAGCTGCTGTTGCAAGGTAACAAAAAGGAGAGGGGAGCAGCTACCTTGCAGGTTTTGTCAAAGACAGCTACGGACCAAACAATCTGCAGTGCCGTATTTAAACTACAACCTTGAATTACACAGTAAAATGATACCTCCTGTATTGTACAAAACAACCCAATTCACGGTTACAATTGCATTACTGGTAGCAGAAAATAGTCACCAATTTCTGAAGTGTCTTCTTGATACCATACAGTGCATTGATAGAGATTTTACCTGATCTATTTTTAATGTACTCTTATTCAAAGTATTCTTACAGAAATTCGGGCTTTAATACTGAAATTATTTTCAACATATAAATAAATAAAATAAAAAAGACATGATAGAGTTGAGCTTTTATTTCTTTGGCCATATAGTCTTCCAGAGCTGTGAATTATATACTAGTCTCCTATCTAGTTCTCTGAAGGCTGCATGACACCTCATGGAAATGGGTACTATGTATGCTAGCTGTTCAGAGTAAATAGCTCAGGAATATCATAGATTTATATATATATATATATATATATATATATATATATATGTATATAAAAAGATTTGTTTATATATATATATATATAGTATGTCTACGTATGTGCATGTATACACACACACACACACATGCACGCACACACACACCCCTATATATGTAAACAATTACTTCTATATATATATGGACACAATTTTCAATTGGTATTTATTGTTTTATTCCTCACTGTGTAAATCTAAGAGGCCCAAGTTTCACAGTCTTAAATGAAGGGATGAAAAATGTTTTTTCATAATTTTTAATAATATTTATGATTCTTTATAAATTACTTAAAAAATGATTAAAAATTATCACAGGCCTAGGATAGCTGTACCCCGGGGAGCTAAGAACAATCTTAAAGGGCCTTAAAGACAAGTGTTTCACTCACAAACAAATTATTACCAATGTCAGAAAAGAAACTTGGTCAAAAATTTGTTTTTAGAGAAGAATGTGGGATAGCCAAGCTTTTCAAAGATTCTTCATTTCTTTTCCCCTACAATATTTTTCCTACACATCTGCTTATCTTCATTATTTCTGCTCTGCTATCCTCCTTCATTCCTTTCACATTGTAACTATCAGTGACTAAAAACTATGGCAAGGACAGGGTGACACCCCAGAATTGTCCAAAGAAGGGCAGGCTACCTGGTTCAAAAAGAAAAAAAAAGCAAAGTCTGGGGTGCTGCTTGGAATCTCTTCCAATTTCTGTGTTTCCAATCTGTAAACAGAATCAGAAAGACTGAAAAAAACAGAATTCAAGATAGTGGAAGACGAGAACAGTGAAAGAGGTCAAATGAGAATGGGACAGCGGGGAAAGGAAAGAAGGATGTAGAGGAAGAAATGAAGAACCGAAGGCTTCTAGGACTCCTCATAACAGTTAAGGGTGGTAGGACACAAGAGCACTGTAGATTTTCTCCAAGCTGCTGCACTCTTGCAAAGCAGTCACCACATCCACTTTCCTGTAGAAATGTATCAGGCTATATGAACAATCCGAGATCTTCTGAACTTTCTGATTAACTTAACTGGAGAGTACAGGAAAACTAGCAAAAGAGGCATAGTATTGCAAAAAGAAAAACAGAATGAGCTGTCTTGAAAACAAATCATTAAACTAATGGGAAATTAGTAATTTTCCCAAGAAGCAGTATAGGGCCTAACGTTACTTAGTATTTTCGTTAATAACACTGATAAAGAAGTTTGCTTTTGAGATTTGCTAATGATAAAAAATTGAGAGGAGTAATCAAAATATTAGACAGAAAGGCATCATGATACTGAGGAGAGAAATTAAAGAGATGAGATCAAATGCTTAGAATCTAGTATCTTTTGCGCCTTTGAGTCTAATAGCAAACTAGCCTTCCCTTCCAACCCTGAATTTGCCTGAGGAATATTTATTTGGAAAAATTAAAGGAAGAGAAAGACTTGTTTGAATTAATTGATCTATTTTCTTTCTTAACCCAAGATTAATCAATGTATTTCCGGGAAAGCTATGTAAGTGGTGATGCCACTGAACAAGAAACTGGTGGGATTAGTTTACTACTGCATATAATTGTGGTCATCCATAATCACTTGAAAAAAACTTATACTGAAACAACTGAAGAGAGGAGCTGCTAGGACGATTGGGGTGGTTCTTACGGGAAAGGATTGATAGAGATCGCCGTGGATAGCTCAGATGGATGAAGGTGAAGTTCAGATAGATGTCTAAATCAATTCAAGAGCACATGTGAAGATCTAGAACAGCTTGCCTGCACTGCAGTGCCAGCAAGCTACTTAACTGGTTTTAAGGGCCAGATAAATTTACATATATGTTTATAAATGTTTGTCTTCGCAGCAGGGTATTGGACTCACCGATCTTGAAGGCTCTTTTCAGGAAAGACAGCACTGGCTGCCCGGCAGTAATGGAAACAGTACCTGTATGGATCCTCAGGTTAATATCATTTGTTCTTTATGTGTTTATTAGATGAAAAATTGTATGGAATTACACAGCATGAATAAAACACTTTCAAAGATAAGAAATAGCTCTTTCTCTCTTCTAAACTCTTTGCTTAGAGGAAACTAACTCCTGTAAGTGGTCATTTATTTCTGGCAAAATGTACTCTAATCTCCATGCTTATGCCATTCCATCACTACCATTAGAGTGGAATAAGAGGAAATTAACTGTAAGAAGTGTTAAATTCAGATTTTAACCTATGTTCATTGAAATAAACATTTAAAAATAGTGAAAAGTATGAACAGAAAGAAATTTTGGCTGTTATAATTTATGACTTCATAGCTAGAAGATTGACTGATAAAGACTGATGATGCTATGCATGATAGATCCCCCATTTGTGGGCACACAAACACTTTGAATGGGAGTTTTGGAACCTCTCTGTTGGTCAAAGGTAGTGAAAGAACATTAGAAACATCTGAGGCTGAAGTGGAGTATGAGCAATTGAAAGTCTTTGAGAGCAGGAATGGGTTATTGTCTTGGTGGTGGAGAAACAAAAAGGTTTTTTTCCTCTGGAGTGTAAAAATTGTGTATGAAAAAGTCATATAAACAGAATTTAAGATTTTAAATAAAGTTGAGTGGGCTAATTTGTTTTACATGGATTATCACCCAGTGGATCATAGTGAGACTGACATATTCCTAAAAATAACTCACAAACTCATACACTTTCCTCCAAAGTGCTGCAAACCGGTATCTAGTTTCATAAGTGAAAGAGTATTAATGGACAATTAGACCACTTCTCATGATTGCAGGAGTTCTGAAGATTGGTATAAAGCATTCTTGGTGCTACTCTGGATTCTCTCATGGTGAGTTGCAATGACAGTGGAGAAGACGTATCAGGTGTTCTGGCATCACTGCTACTTCCCAAAAAATACTGACAATTCATGATGGGACTGCGTAACAAATTATTATCCCTCTTTGTCTGCTCTGTTTCTCTGCTAGAGATTGACTCCCCATCATAGAGGCTGGTCAGCAACACAGAGCCCTGTATTTCACATCTGGATGGACGAACTAAACTGGCATCAATTAATACAGCTGGCTGCAGAGTGGACAGTATGAACGGAGGACTGGGCTATCAACTTTTCTCTTATTTCTTCTATGTTGGAAATAAGCAGCAAAAAGACAAGACATTTACTGCAGGACTGCAACAACACAACACAGAACAGCAGAGCTTTTTAGGAGTCACTCAGACTTGTGATATAGAGAGCACAAGCCTTCACTTCTCTGAGCATCACTTTCCCAATAAGGAACATACAGATAAAAACGTTTATCTATGGAATAACAAATCTGCTATGCAAAAACCTCATAGCTTCCATTGTTCACATAGTTCATTATTAGTTTTAAAAGTCAGAAATGAAAATATGGGTACTAAAGGACATATTTTTCAAGTTTCAGTAAATAGCTGGATCATGAGTAATGAAAATTTCACCACTTTGAAAATGTCATTTTCTCATTCTAAATTAACAGTAGATTAGAAAATAGGCATTTTTATGTTGTTGAAAACAAATAAACAGAGCCTTCCTGATGAATACTTTTCCCAGTTCTACTGTGCTGGAAGCAATGTTGGGTTTGAAGCATTTGTGTTATAAAATAACATTGCTTCAAGTTTCAAGGCTGCAATGATATAATTAATACTTTCTATCAGTACTTGATATTCACTGCAAGTACCAATAGCATGTGTGACATTGTTAAAAAAATCCTAATCCGAATGCTGCTGAGATAGATAAACTGCATGATTTTGGATCAGAGTGCAGTATCATTTAAACCTAAATTTACTTGCCACCATTTTTCTTGGCTTCTCCATCAAATGATGCTTTGTAGAGACTTCTTTGGGACCCAAAATGTTAACTATTCATTGGAATGCGCTGTACAAACTTAGTAACATGATAAATGGTATTTTAAGCATAAACATTTAAAACATATCTGTTCTGTGTTTAAATGTCAGAACAAAGCATGTTACAGGAAAAACACCTACAAATGCAAAAAAGCAATAAACCCACAAAATACGGGTTAAAAATTTCCATATTTGATCTGGGTAGCAAATTATAGAGAGAGCAAAAACCCCCTACGCATAACCATAGCTGCCAATTCTGGATCTTCCAAAAAGCAAGGGCAGGATACCAAGTACATGATTCTGCCTTGTGCCAAGCAGGCATCTATGAAAATGTCACCTTTATGCAAGCGAAACACAAAACGAGTAGAATTTGCCCTTAAATGTGAGGGGAAAAATGTTCTGAAAATAAACAAAATGCTTTTTACTGCTAATTAAAACATGAATCAATAAATATTTTCAAAGTTAAATAATACTGTTCCTCTCAAGCTGAGCACCAATCTGCTGGGCTCCAGCCAGGAGAGAATCTTTTCTAGCATAGTTACAAACAACTGATGAGTGGGGTGGAAAACAGAAACATGAATACAACTTTCACAGTAATTCAAACAAAGCTGAATGACTTATATCAGTTAGGGGTTCTCTACCCTTTCCACCTCTTTTCGTAGTGGTCAGTAGGTTGCTGGTGAGATAACGACCTACAAGGACCAGTCAGATTACTGGAATTAAGACGTCAGTTTCCAAATAAACACCAGTTGGTTCAACAGAGCCTGCAGCTAGGATTAAGTCAGGACCAGGAAGACGTTTGAAGCCACACTGAAGCAGAGTTACTGTTTCTGAACAGAACACGGGCTATGGCATCCTATTTTACTGCGCGCTGACCAAATGGCTGTAAGCGATTTGCCGAAACTCATTGCTGAAGCAGGCTAAGGATCTGCTCAGGCTGCAATCCTCGCTTCAGACGCCGAACGGGCCAGATTCGCCCTTCTTGTCCTGTTACACTTGAAATCTTTGTTTTTCCCACAAATGTTTTTCTTTGCAAACGAATCTACGATTAGGGAAACTGATCCCCAGATGCTATCATACGCTCTCGTTGCTTTGTACATTAATTATGGGATAACACTCACAGCAGAGAAGGTGTGGAGGGGGCAGTAAGGGTCACTCGAACTGAACTGCCATAAGTTGCACCAACACTTCGTCTTGGGTGGTGTTGGTTGGACCGTTGATCCTTCCAGATGCTTCAGAAATTACAGAAAAGATTGATATAACAAATGCAAAAAAATATTGAAAATTGGCTACCAAGATTTCAGAGTTGAATCTACGATCCCTAATAATAACTCTGGAGTTAAGCTACGTCGTATTCTGTGAACAAGTTTACACCGCGCATGTGCAGACACAAATATAAAACAACAGTTTCTTTGTTCTCTCTCTTGCACCTATTCTGAGCAAAGCAGACAAATTAAAAACCCTCAAAAAAAAAAAAAAAAAAAGCCAAATTAAATGCTCAAAAGAATAGAAAAGTTCTCTGTAACTGAATTGTGGGAACCTTTAAGGAACCTTGTATTGCATAATGAACTCCATTTGGCTCTGCTTCTGTCACACAGCACTTAAAAAAAACCAGTTTATGTAATCCTTTACACAACACTGCAACATTAAGAAGCCAAAGATTAAGTTATTTTTTTAACCTTTCTCTTGGGAAGTCTTGAAAGTGCTAAGATCCCAGTCCAACGAATGTAAGTCATCTTTCTTGTAGGAAAAGCACTGTAACACTGAAGGGGCCTGTATATCCAGAATGATGTAATATCCCCCAAAACTACCAACTGCAATAGAGTTTGTAGAGTTTAATACCTGAGGAATCACAATTGCTCTGGTCATGTTTTCCTAGAAGCCTTTACACAGTTTAAAATACTGCTACTTATTCAAATACCTGCACTGAGTGAGCAGTTTTGATTTAAATGCAGATTCTGTGATTTGCAGGCCTTGCTTTTTAATACGTAGCCTCAGGTAGCTCTGAAGTGTTAGGTATTAGACCTGCTTATCCACTTGACCCCCCGTGCCTCCACACCACAAAAGGTTATTGTACATCAGTCACTCCGGACACATTTATCACATTATATTTTACGTCCATTAGGGCTTAGACTAATCAACCTCAAGCAGCGGATGCGTTGCACTAAATTTCCAAACCCAATATACTGGACAGAATATACTGGACATATGGCAGTACTCTCTTCCAGAGAGAAGCCAAGTCTTATGCTGCACAAGGTTGAAATGCAGTGTGTCACGGGCGTATTGAATGCGTGGAAGTGTTTTGAACTTCTTGCACACATGAGCACAGGCTGGAACACAATGTTTTACATCACTTCCTATGTAATGTGTACGCAATGCTTTACAATTCCCATATGATCATTCCTCATTTAACATTAACACTTCACCTTTCAACTCTCTTTTCTTTTACATGTTACCGAATCTTCATTTTACTCCTTTCAAATCAGGACAAACAGAGAATGAAATCTGGTCTGGTGGGTAAAGACCAATTTTCTTGCTATATAGAATCTTCGTATGTGACTTTAGACAAGTAGAATAAAAGAAACCATCCTTTCTTGACTCAAGGGAATATGCTATGAAGAAGAATAAATGCAATATTTCAAAACGTTTACTCCGGTATCGTGGGTCATATATGTTTTCTTACAGAGACATAGAGTAATATCCTAGAGTTTATACAAAGAGAATATATATTTGAAATGAACTTCTCAGAGTGCTTGGACTAACATAGTTGGACCAATGCTAATTCAGGCCCTTTATGCATGTATCATGATACTGCTTCTTTACTTGATCTTATCTATTTTTGCCCAGTCTCTGCTTCTTTTAATGAATGATTGGTCATGCAATATTTGACTAGTTATTCAATGTACAATCTCTGTCTTTTTTTGAGTATTCACTGCAGTACTGCAGATTTCTTCTTCAGTATTTTTGGTACTGTTACTGTACCAGCTGAATGCCATAAAGATTAATAAACTTTTTTTCATAAAGTTCTGTGAAGATATGTGATGTTATTATTCCTGCTCTGTGGGCGAGAACCTGTGACACAGAGAGATTGTCAGTTTAACTGAAAAAGATACGGCTGCTCCAGAAGAAATAGAATAGGATCATCCAGTGAAGGACTGTATCATAGTGCATATTTACAGAAGTATTAATTGCAATATTTTAGGAAATACACTATATTTAGTTGCTTTCATTTACTGAGAAAACAAAAATTGCATATTTAGAATAGTTTTTAATTTTAAAAACATTTGGAATTTCAGCTCTACAAGTAGACTTCTAGAGCTACAGACTTGCTGATATGAGAGGACAACTCAGTAACCACTCTTTGTGTGGGCTGACCCTGTGGAAGGGGTTTAAGACACATATTTCATTAATAATTTCATACCTATTTTTTAATTGGAAAGGGTTCAGCCTCACTGGACTCCCATTTCCAATCTTGGCTGTTGAGTGTATAATCAGGCTACTGCTATTCTCCAGTATCTTCATCCTGACCCTCTTCCCCTCTGTCAATACGTTACTCTGGCTTCTGCTGCTTTCCTCATCTTCGGGGAAGTATTTCTGTACACCGTGTACAGTAGTTCAGACACTTAGTGGAGTCAGGCCATACCCACCTCCACTCGCCGCGTCCAGGAGCCAAAGGGGACAACGCTGAGAGATCTGGATGGTCACACTCTGTCCTTAGCTCCCGCCGTTGCAGCAGCAAGGAAGACTGCTGGCAGAGGTAGCTCTCCCTACCAGAGACGGACCGTTCAGGGACAAGACTTCTGACCACATGTGAACTGAGATTTTTTTCACAGTCTTGTAGCTGTGCTAATCCTAGGCAAGTTTCAGTGTGGACATCAAATGTTAGTCACTTGTTACTCTTGACAGGACCATGAACTTCTCTGCTGAAGGCACTAGTGCAGCTGAATGACTACAAAATGAACTACAATAACTTTTTAACATGGGCAGAGCAAGTGTTTTTTTTTCCTGATACTGATTTCAGAATTTTAGCTGAAAATTTTTAGACACACACATGTACGTATGCACATACCAATGCATAAATAAAACTAGCTTGAAGCAAAACACTGATGTTAAATTTCAGGTAAAGCTTGGCAAAGCCAGAAACTGCAGAAAAAATGGTTCTCATTATGGAAAGAGCTGAACAATGTTAATTCTGGAGTACTACCTGAGACAGTGGTGCATGCAGTTTAAGCCAATAATCACCCAGGATTAAAATCTCAGGCTGTTCTCAGTCCTTTCTTTCACCATTGGGTAAAGCTTCTCCGTGCAGAAAGTAACCCTGAATCTGCTGGTTAACAATTCCAATATTATTATCAAAGCATGGCTCTTTTATAACATTGGAAACTTTACTGTATTGAATCAGAACTCATGTTACCAGTCTGTATCCCACCTTCCATGCCAACAACTTCCATGAGAAAAACCTTTTTTGTTTTAAAATTGCAAACATAAAAAATTCTAATTGTTGTTTTTGATCTTCATTGCTATTGCTTAAATGACAATTACACATTTTATTTAAAATATTTTTCTGACAGCCCAAACATATTCATGTCTATTGTCTCGACAGACATTTTACTGTTGTTAAGGTTTTAAACATATTTACAGAGATGAATAAAATGTTTAAGAAATGTAACTAATTAAGGTGTCAACCAAGAAATGTTCATATCATGCTTTGCTGAGACAAATTAGCAGGCTACGGGGCACTCAGAAATAATTTACTTAAAAAAGGGTAAAATAACACTAAATGAAGATTTTTTCTTTATGGCTGATTTGCTATTGAGTTGCACCCAGCTATAAAAGAGTTTTCAAAGAAACCTGCCCATTAGCTGTTAATTTAAAATGACTTTTGAAATTAATCCCTTAACCTCCCTTGATATCCCTCTGACAACCTCCTAATCTCTTCAAACTGTTGGTTAAAAAGTGCACCACTAAATCAGCCTGTCATCAATTTTGTCTCTCACCACAATGACTCAAAGAGTTGCATCAACTAGATCATTTAAAGAAACCACAACTTTTTACAAGAACAGCTGCTGCTGTAATTTATAATGTATAACATAATCTCACATCCAAATTTGACAGAGTTTGGTAATGCCTTCCAATAATAAGCTGTGAGAGATTCTGTCCTGGGATGCTGCGAACAAAGCAGCAATAAATTATTAAGAGATATAATGAGAAAAAGAGAAATAATCACTTTTAATACCAAAAAAATGTGATGTCATGCAGATTCCTTTTTAAACTGTCTGTTTCAATTTTAAGTATGTACTGGTTTCTCAGGACATAATTTCCTGAGATTAGTGAATATGAATGAAAGTGCTAAGTGCTGACAATCTGAATTCTCACTTCCTTTAACACTCAAGTGCTAAATATTGCCCAAACTTTTGCTAAAATGTTAAGTATCTTATCTTTTTTTACTACTAAATTACCATCGATTTGAAGATCTAGCAGCTACAGCCATAGCATAGTAGGGAGAATAGTTGGTGTACAGGAGAGGTAAATTCTAAATCATGGTGAGAAAAAAACATCCAGTTTTCATGACAGGGGAAATTGCTCTGCTTCTGAGAGAGAGTAAGAGGGTAAGTCAAGTGGGATAAGACTGGGCAGCAGCGTAAGAAGAGCTGAAGTAAATGTGGGTTGTTACTAGGGCTATGTACTGATAAAGTGCATTCTTGCAGATATTTTGGAAAAAGTCTCAGGAACAAAAGCATCTCCATGGACACATTCTCACTAGAAGGTTTTTGATCAAATCGGGCACTTCTGTGGCTAAAATGCGTGGTATGGTTTCATGTCTGCAAACTTGGTGCATAGGTATTGTAAGAATATTTAAAGCAGAAATTGGGGCTAGGAAAGCTTATAGGTGCAGAGATAGGATGGATTCGATAAAGACTCCACTTCCACTTTAGAAAACTGCTATGAGCACTATCTGGCAACCGAAATATTGGTTGTTACTGCGCAATTGCGCTGGAACTTGGGGGCTCGGCCCTGCCTGCGAGCAGTCTGGGACGGAAAGTCACTTCTGATGCACACGCACAACAGCGAAGGGGAAGGAAGGGGCTGGCGGAGAGCAGGTTCACATTTTTTTTAATGGAAAAGTTATCCACTCAGCAACAAAGGTGGTGAAGTTCCCAGTCTGAAAGTACTTTACAATCAGAGGCCTCATCAAGAGAGTCATTTTCAAAAAAAAGCACCACACTCCCTCATTGCAAATGAATAAAAAGCTGAGAAAACAAGCAGAGAATAAAGCTACTCTCAGCCTGGGGCTGGCTCCGTAGTGTGCCCTAAATCAATCCCCATCCTTTTTTATGCAGAGTGCACTTACATGCTGATGTGATGGCACAGTTTTGTACAAGAGGTCCCAGGTTTGGTAACTCAAAAGTGGCTTATACAGTCCTTAAAATGCTTTAAAGGAGAAGGCATGTTGTCTGTAATAAATATAATCCTATACCGTAATTATAAAACTGCATTTGCTCCCATTAGAAACTGAATGTTACTGTATTGATTTCAAAGGAGCTGTGCTCTCCTGTAAAATCTCTGGCGTGTTACTCACGATTATCTTTGTAGCATAAAATGTAAAAGTAAATTATGTTTTACCAATGTAATGTTTTACCAGTGCAGCAGATTGTACGATATACATTTTCCGGGTCTTTATATCCTTAGTACGCACTGTCGATAACTCAGTACAATAACGAATGCAATAAGATTATAAAAAGTATTTAATGCCAAACTAGAAAGTTTTGGTTCCTTTAATTTGCCTCCTCCTGCTTCAGTCTTTGAGGCCTTACAGCTCTTCACCAAAACACTTTTTTTTTTTTTTAAATGACAGTTTAGAGTCTCTCTTATTTAAATGTCTCCAAAATTATGCTTGAAGAAAAACACAAAATATTGCGAAGACTGTGACAAAATGGAAAAAGTGTCATCACAACTCTATGGATATATTATAATTTGCATTTTTGCAACTCGTTCTGAAAGAAAGTTATCTTTTCAAAATACAAAATAGATGGCAAAGGCCCTAACTATGAAGCAGGTAATACACTTGTGGATACCCTGAGTTATCAATTTACATCTGTTTCTTTATATAGTGGTCTCTGAAAGGTAACACCAAAAGAGTAAGAAGGACTAGTGAAATTGTATTTGATGAGGTGTAAGACTGAATTATCATATCACATCAATATCATTAACTTTTCCTTCTCACCAGCATGTGGAAAATTGACAATTAAGAGATAGGAGCTCTAATAAAATCTTTTAATACATCCCTCCTGAGATGGATGCATTTTTAAAATGTGACAATACTATATCATGACGTTATACTCCTACATCACGATTTTGATGCTGTATAGGCCAGGATATGACTACACCACCGCATTTGCTCCTCATAATACACACAGTATTCAAGATATTCAAGAACTGGCAGAGACTGCGTTGCCCTAGCTAGCAGAGACTACCATGTACCATGAAAAAAAAAAGTTTTGTTTATATGCTCATGGACTTTTGCTACTAGACCTAAAAGATGTATGTAGTTTTTGATCATTTCAGGATGAGCTGCTGGAAATGTTCACAGAGGGAATAGAGCTAATTCCTCTGTAAGCCCCAACCACCTAAACAGCAAGCAGACTATCTGAGGAGTCTTCTTCCCTGCCATGCTCTTCTGAATTTGGCAATATGTCTCCATATTTGTGGATACACTAAAAGGAAGTACTCTCCAAAACAACTGCTTAATATAACTGCTTGGCTCAGGTGAGGACTTTACAGACTAGCTGTAAAAGTGTTTCCTAAATAGAATTGTTATACCAGACAATTAAAAACATCAACTCAAATTAGAGCAAAGAAACTAATGAAAGTATAAATGATGAAACGTAAATTTATACAACAAAATATGAGCAGAATAAAAGTAGTTTGCAAACAATTTTATATTTAGTTCGGTGGAAGAAAAGGGTCAGAAAAGAGACTGTTTCATGAAGTTTCCCAAACCGAGCAGATCAATGTGTTATCTAATCACTTTTTAGCTGACTCAAATGGCAAATAAAATGCCTTGCATGTTAAGAGGTGAACTGAGAAATATTTGGTCTGTGCGAGTTTGGTAAGTCATTTAAATGAATTCTGTTTCAATGAGGAAGCCCATTCTTAAGACGAAACTAGATTCTTAAGCAAATTTTGCAGAATGGTTAACTAACTACTAACTAATCACTTCTAAATGTTATGGAAGAGGCTACTACATCTAAAAAGAGGGTTTACATAAAAAAAAAAGCGAATGCCAGTTAATTTCCTTTTGCACTTCTATGACTCAAAATGAACAAAATAGATACCCTGCAAACTTACAGAAATCTGTTGCAACAAGTCACATAATCGGCTTAATATGTCTTTCCTACGGAGGAGCTATTGTGCTAACTGAATTTATGCAAGACCCAGATATTACAGATGATCTTCTTTGTGGGTGACATAATCATTATAAAAGCAAAAGAGAGAGCTCATTTGAGAAATTAACTCTACCTTGGTTTAATGTGCTGGAGCAGGGCAGGTGGACTAGATGGTCTCCAGAGGTCTCTTCCAACCTCAACCACTCTGTGATTCTGTGTTTATTTCTGAGAGACTTATTTCCTTATATTGTTGTTAATGCTATTAGATCCCATGGGAAACAGGTTTTTTTCAGGTCATAAATGAAAGATTTGGTCATAAGGTCTAGAAAAGGGCTTGAAGTATCTTCCAGGGAAAGCTGAAATCTGTGTGTAACTCAACTTTGCCTACAAAAATCACATAACCGAACTTCTTGTTAGTGTTAGATAATTACTGTGGAAAATTTTTCCCTTGCTCGTCTACTTGCAGATTCCTGTGTTATGGAACATGCTGAAAATAAATAGCTTCTGATCATTCAGAATCAAGAATTCTATGTGTTTTGACACGAGAAATACGCTTTAACTTTACATCAGAAAACACAGCTTAATACTCTAAGAGTAAATTCTGGTGTATCACTTTTGTGGCTACTAACTACTAGCAGCAGTACGTCGTCATTGTTGCATTCATCATTATCAGGCCCTCTAGAAAACTAAATAAAACAAAATAAAATTTGCTCACTATCGAGAAGACCGAATCACCAAACCCACACACTGTTTTCAGAATTCTTTTCTTAAATATTTCATATATACAGAAGAAGACTTAAAGACCCTAAGTTTCAATTCTAATTTGTATTTCTATGCATCTAAATTTTTACCCTGTTGAAACACCGTAATTTAACTAAGACTGAGGGATAGGCAAGGAGGTCTGTTGCTTGAATATCACAATCTGTAACTCCTTGTCTCCCTGGTATGGCTAGTTTTCAAATCCTGCTGCCTTTGTAACTATCTGAATATCCATTCCCTAAACCTCATGTGCTTGCACTGTTCGAGCTATCAGGTGCTCATAACTGACAGTGTGTCACTGGAATTTCACCTTTCTCTGAATCATCAGATATTGGCTATTGATGGAGTAATATTTATGGATCAGTGACTCAAGGTCATATTGCAGTTTTTGAATAGTTGAACATTGGTAGCATAACTCCGAGCTGAAATTGCCAAGGTTAACATGACATCATTCCTCCATGAAAATAAGCAGTGCATGTCCTCCTCTAGAATATTTCAACAACGCTTCTTCCCAATCAATCCCTTGTGCGAGCTCTGTGTGATACACCTCGAGAAAGCTGCCTCATCATCCGTAACAATAGCTACGGTAGTTTAGCAGTATCACCAGAAGGTTCATCAGTTTTTCCCATATTTCCACCAGATCTGAAATAGCCCCTAATTCTTCAATAGATCAGTCTTCCTGGCATATTACGGATTTGCTTTTGCTCTTTTGCTCAGGTTAGCTCCCCTGTATAAGAGCTATTCCAAAAAAGTCAGAGACCACTATTTTTTTTTTCTGGATAGCCAGTCTTACAAAAAGAGACTTGTTGGTGGGCAAAAGACAAGTTCAAAGGCCAATCAAATTCATTTTCAATCCCCATTCTTTTGGTTCTGGATAGGAAAACTACACTCTAGCATAATATTCTATGTTATTATTATTGCAGTTTAACTTAAATCAAGATCCACTGTGTTAAGCAATGAAAAAACCAAACATTTCTGCCTCAAAACATCTACAGCCTCAACAGGCACAAAGAAATAATGCCTGGAAGCATCATAACCAGTTACAGACTGGGAACTGAATTACATCCAGTGCTTTCGCTCTAAGCTTAAGTACTGATATGGGCAAGCACACTCACAAATACACGTGGGGATATAAAACTCAATCACACACAGACACACATTTATATATACATATATATAGGACTGTGTATATATAGAGAGATATACACAGATGCATACACATATATACATATAATTTTAGATGCATGAATTCTCTTTAAAGGAAATTTCACAAACATGAATTATTCACCTTATATTGAGCAGGGAGGGCTGCGTACCTCAAAGTGAGCTAGCTAGCAGGTTGTCGTAACCGACTGATGAAGCACTGGAAGGAGGAGGGTAAATTCCAATTTTTCTCTTGTGTTTATGTATTTCTCTAAAGTCTTGACCTAAGTGCTCATGAAAGACCAAGATTTACAGTTCATACTCTCACTCTTGACTGACACTCTTAAATCAGCCCCTTCCATGTAGGCGATTGTCTTCCTATACCTCTGGAGGCCAAAATGCGTATTATGTAATATTTTAATGGTTAGTATATTTAATCAGAAGATAGATCTTACAGGTTCCAGGTTCTCCTTAACTGGATAATATTTAAACGTCATCTAAATCACATCTCCTAGACGTTGTCTAGCAACAAAAGAGTTGCGGAGGGGATGCAACTTACTCCCCACCTCTTCAGGCTAGGACACGGAGCAGCAAAGAGTCCAGAGAGCAAAAGAAGAGAGCATTAGTGCACAGCCCTGTGATGCAGATTTTCTGCTAGAAGAGTCTGGGTCTGGTGAACTCAGTCCTAATTTCAAAACGTTGAACTTTTTCTCAGGCATAGCCAGTTTTCATATTCTCATTCACAAGGCACGTTTCTTGATATTGTCCTACCAGCCGAGGATTTGGGGGAGGATTGGTAAACATTCGTTTGGAATAATCCCCAAATGTATTCCATTAATTATATAGAAGAAGTGTTTCTGTATGAGCATGGGAGTGAGTTTTACCACCGGGCGAGAAAGCAGAATGGTTTTTCCCTACTCGTCAGTTTATATTAATTTCTATGAGCTTATACGAGTTCAAGTATGTTTTCATGGGAGAGCATGTTACTTTTAAATTTTAATATGAAACCAGAGATTCTTGTCTACCGGCTCCAAAGAACAGTTCCCCTTTAATTGCAGTGAACATGCTTGAGGAGGGCCTTGGTAAACGAGTGGGGTAACATTTACCGAACACCATTTGTGCATTCGGCAGCAGTCCTCACACTGTCTGTGTAGCGGAATTGGCCTTCACTCCTGTTTCTGAATGTGATGAATGGCATCATTCAATAGTATATGTTTGTCAAGTTGCAATCTTGTGCGGTGTTAAGTGCAGTGTTAAGCAAGGGCGAGCCTGCATATAAAATTTATTCTCTAATAAAAAAGCAAGACAGAAAATGACAGGAAAAAAATTGGTGTCTCTGTAATTGAATTTACTGAGAGGACATTAATTATTGGCAGTTTTGTTTCACATTGGGTTTACTGTGCACAAACTGGAGAGAACTGTGTTCTGGAATCTAAATAAATAATAAAAAACAGAATCAGTGCCCTTACTCATATTTTTCTTACAAAATCCTTCATTGCTTACAAAAACGGGCACATTAACACGTGAGTAGGAAGGCAATTGCTATTTATTTACATGTGCTAAGTAATACAAAAGCAGGACGGATATGCACAAATATGTGTTTCAGATGAAGAACCTGTTCCTCCTGCAACTGCAAAATGGCTGTGAGACTGTAACACTTATATGCTAACCCATCGGTAATTTTAGTCATCTTTTGTTCCTAAAAAGGATATTGATAATCCATACACTTTTGAACAATTCCATGACGAACCTCTCTTCAAAAATACTTAAATAATATTGTGGTCTTGCTTATTGAGTAATAAGCATCAGTCAATACTAATCGTAGCTGTTTAAGGTACATTCACGGTAAACCACAGAAAATAAAAGATGACAATTAATGGCATATTGAACAGCTCAAACTTTATTTGTGCTAAATCTACTCTCTCAGGAGCGTTTTCTATTAACGTTGCTTTCTGCAAGCGATAGAAGTTTGAACCTTGGTGTAGCAGATAAGTCATTGATCTGCCGTCAGACTTTTTCCTACCTCCCACAGTATTGCGCTTCGAAAGTTTGTTTGGAAATGAAACCAAATTCTATGTTTCCTCTACAGATGGTTGACCTCTTTCAGTTAGTGGCTGCATTACTCATTTAAACAATTATACAGGTCAGAATGGTGTAATCTAAATTATTTAGTCTCTGGGTGTTTTTCAGACACCACTGACAGTCCGAGAGGATCCAGCTGCTAGTTGTACCTGGATTTGAACTCCATGAGATAACCGAGCTTTGGTGAAGAGTTTCAGTCACCACCGTACATCGCTCCATCTGCAAAAGCACATACCTCAGCGCTGCAAACTACTCCTAAGGGAACTAAAGCCTGGTAAGTATTAAAATGTGCAAACAGCAAGTCTAATTGTTTCTTGACAAAATGTTCACGATAGTTCTCCCAGTTCTCCCCCCCCCCCCTCTTTTTTTTTGGAATAAAAATACCTGGCTGTTCCTTCCCGATGCAAAATATCTGAAAAATACCTTTTTTGTTTGTCCCCCACAGGGAGCAATTCAAGTCTCCCAAACAGACTAGCAAAATATTATGATAACCTTTTCTATCCTAATTTGTACTGGAGGCTGTGTGTGTGCTAGGATCAACATTAATTACTGTATAACATTTCAGCTGTGTAGTTCATAGAAATGTCAGGGAGTTGGCTGCAGGGGCGGCGGGGTCCCGCCGGCCGCGGGGGGTAAGTGGCCTCAGCCATTGTGCAGCATGCGGCCGACGGGAATTTACAAAAATAGAATCCATAACTGAGGTGCTAAAGCTAACTAACCCCAATAAAAAGTTAGGTTTCGCCAGGGAAAACCGTCACGTCGACAAAAGTGCTCACCAGCAATTACTTGCATTTCGCAAGGAAATTTAAGTTAATAAAGTCGGAGTTCCAAGAGCGAGCAAAGCCGGCTGTAATAACGACGCTGCCTAGCAAGGGATCAACTTTGTTAAAGTTAATATATCAGTTTGAATTAATGCGTTTTAAATTCAGATTCCTTTTGCAGCTTGAATCCAAACTAATTACAGGTTTTAAATTGTCACTAGTAGGAGCTCAGCCAAGGCATATTTCCTCTCTTCTTTAGTTGCACCCTGAGAATTCATGAATCAATTTTTTTCTGGGTCATGACTTTGCCCTGCCAGGAGCAGAGAAAACCCTTCAGTGTGAAGAAAATTTAATGGCAGAGATCCCAGTACGGGCAGAATTTGCACGGAAACGGCTACGAGGTAAATGGCAGAGGAACTTTCCAATGCATGAGAAAGAAACCTTAAAATCATCTGTAGTAATCCAAAGAGCAACGAATTCAGCGAGTAGCTTTAAGTACAGCAGCATCTGTGTCTGTCGTGGCAATTTAGGATTGTTGGACGATTTAGGAGAGGGTTGCTTTTGCAAGGCTTTTTTTTAAACAGTAGAGGTCACCTTAGTACAATTCTCCTCCAAAAAAAAAGCCCACGACAACAGTGAAAATCCCCTTTCCAGCCAGTACTGATAAACTATGTGCTTCAAAACTACTCACAACTTCCGCCTGGTGTTTTATATAAATTAGAAAAATAACCCTAAAATATATTTTTCGTTTAATTTCACTCTATTCAGCTATAGGAATATTCAGTATGGAAAGAGGATTTTTAGAAATCAGTTGTACGGGTTCAGCCAGTGATCTACACAACTAACTCATTCAAATATCTGAAAATTAATTTGTTGTTTAAGCTTTACGATTATATAAAGATCTGCCAGGCCTAGATTTGCATGTGTGTGTGTGCATGTGTGCGTGTGTGTGTGTGTCTTTTATATTTACCATGGAGAAAAATGTGACAAACTAATTTGTTTTTTGGGAGGAAATTCTCAGACATAAATTGCACCTATCAAAATTCACTCATCTTCATTAAAAAAAAGCATTCAGAAGCCTGACAAATCAACAAAAGATATGATAAATTAGCATAAAATATGTCCAGCTTAATACGAATTGACAAAGCTTTTTCTACAGTATTTGTTTTCATGACATGGCTACCTTTTATCAGCATTGTACCTAACATCACCTTGGAAACTGCTTTCTGGAAAAGCTTTCCCAGACACTGAGAATGAAAGTAGCAAATTATTTGATAAATACTCAGAAGACTCTATGCATAGTGAAGGAATTTGTGTAATAATTTATGACCTATCAAACATAGATGCTTTGCAAAAATCTAGCTCTTTGAAGTGTTTACAAATTTCCAAAGGTATTATGAAAAATCCCGTGCAATAGCTTGCTTTACATGAAAATACGTTACTTAATATGGAAATTACCAGACTCAAAATACCAGATTACCAGAGTCTGACTTTAAAAGGTGTAAAATAACTGTTTTGGCAATCTTTTCCGCCAAATCAGGTTTTTAAAGAATACACAGTAAAAATCCTAGTTGATATCTTAAAATTTATACATTGTCACTTCAGCGATGAAGTGCCTGGGACATTCTTAAATGCTATTTTATTTCTAAATCACTCTATTAGATTTCCTGCCTGAGTGATTTATGATGAAATCATTACATATATATATATATATACACATATATATGTATATATATATATATTTTTTTTCTGATTACCCAACTGCATTAGGCACAAAAGTCTACTTGAAACTAGTTTGCAGTTTAAAAACAGGTCTAATAACAGGTGAACGCTGAAAAAATATGCCAACAAAATGGCAGACATGAATGACTTCATTTAAGGCATAATTGCTTCTCATCAACCCAAGAAATCATGCAGAAACAGTCCCTGGTTGAGCCAGCCAGGAAGAGACTGGAGAAATCACTGAGGCATGGTCCCTAACTGGAAGGTCCAGCCCCGGGTCCGCGCGCGGATCCAGGCCTGGAGACAATAGTCCTTAGACTCGCGCTTCATCATAACAGACAATTATACAGCAAGTAAAACAATACGGTCGACTAATTGTGGCCTCTGGGGTTCTGCCTGGGAGGCGTAAAACACACCCCTCCGTGAGTCGTGTTATCGTGGCGGGGAGTGGCATGAATTTTGTGGAGAGGGGGTTTAGGAACGGGTGAGTTCCATATGTTGTTTTTTTTCTGTACGTCTCGGGCACGTGGCCAGAGTTTCCACGCACACAGCTAGAAGCTTTTTTTAAAAAATGTCTTCCTAGTTGCCTGTTTAAATGTTTTAAGGAACATTTTTTTTTTTTAAGCAAACTATGTAACCACAATTATTTTCCTCTTTTAACCATAATAATGTTTCAGCCGGCATACGGTAGAAAGAACTATACTGGTCTTTTCAAAAGGAAAATATGCTAAGATTATGTATGTTTTTTCATATCAATGAATTCATAGCACTGGGCCAAAATATTCCCTGAAACTATTGTATGCTATTTGTTTTCTGGATTGTTTGTAGAGACCAGAAAAAAAAAGAAAAGAAAAAAAAAGAAAAAAAAAGAAAATCAGGGAAGGAAACACATATAATTCAAGCCTGAACAGCTTTTGAATCATTCTGAACCTGTCTTCCTACTTTATGCTCAGCCAGTTCTTTTTCTTTTACTTAGAAAGATGACAAGCAAGCAAACTCTCTCATAGCAAGTGCAAGCGCTAGTCTCGGATGCCAGGCGGAGAGTGTAAACGCATAAGGCGGCTGACCCCTGCACTAGGAAACAAGTACCCGATCTCTGCAATTTGTGCAGCCCCACTGCCAGCCAATTAACTCGGAGTTGAGTTTTGACTCAAACTCATGACCCTTCAATCCACACAGTCATGTGTTACATCTGGTAGCATTGAATCAGCCCTTCCATTTTGGCTTTTTTTTTTTCTCTTTTTTTTTCTTTTTTAAAACCGTCCACTTTTTTTCTGCCAACTCCCCCCCCCCCAACTACTAATGATGATTCAAGGAGCTTTGTGCACTATCTGCATATTTGTTTGTTTTTGACTAGAGCTCCCTTGGAAAAAATCTGGCATACAATTTTCTTTTCTAAGAATACCATTCAATCCTGCATTTCATGATACCCTTTTTCCCTCTTCTCTACTATAATGGTGACCATTACATCATGTACCCTGAGGGCTGCGCTTAAAAGGAGAAAGGATGGTGAAATTAGCAGAAATAAAAGGAACTCCCTGACTTGAATTCACAAACTGTGCTTGTTTTTGTTAAACAAAACAAAATCTGCAGTGACGGTAGCAAGTTCAATAACGTGTAGTGCATACGTTTTCTCTCCGCTACAAAGCACCTTCCTTAAGAAATGCTTTTAAAATATTGAATGTAAACTACTGAAGATATTAAGTAGTACTCCCCGAGCTGTGAGTACATTTCTTGATTTATTTTTAGTGTCGTTCATCAGAGCACAATTTAGTACCCTCAACTTGTTTTCAAGCCCATTATTTGCAGAAATCTCTTTTAAAAATTCTGCTAAAATGAAGGGAGGCAGTTGGTTTCTTTCAGTTTTTCAGACATCAGAGCTGAAGAATTAGAGTTGAAAATACACCACGCTAGACGCTTTTATTCAGTGCTGCTTTTCTAGCAATCCTATTTATGCTGCAGAAGTTCAGCTAATGGCAGCTACTGTTGGTAAAGATAGATCATGCCAACGGTGAACATGTAATCAGGCTTTCAGGGTTTAAAACATTCGTTTTTTCTCGCCATGCCTGCCCTGGATTTTCTCACTCAGCTATTGTGTGTGCACTGCTTCATCCTTATGTCAGTATCTTTCCATGTAAGTCTTCTGTTTGCCTTTTGAAACTAGATGAATGTATCATTCCTCATATATACGTGCAGAAACATATATATATATATATACACATGCACAGATGTTTGCGCGTGTATCCAAAATCAATTGAAAAATTAATATTCTGACACCAAGAGAAAAGTCCATTTTGGTGTGGTAAGAGTAGTGGCATTTCAAACGTTTTGTGCATTTATAAAAACATTTCTGTGACTATGGTACCTAGGTCTGATAATGTAATTGTATCATACGTAATAGGTTTTTAGGCGTCAGTGAAAAAGAAATGATACGTTATTACTGAATGATGTAAATATAAAAGCAGTTGAGTGCCCTATCAGTTTCCTCTAATATTTTGCTGGTACGAATGTTTTTCTGACTTCTAAATCACACATTTGCTAAAATGAGCTCTGCTAGATATCAGTTTGAACACAGGCACAATGTGTCTCAGTCAGATTCGTAAAACAGATAGCTGAACTAGAGTTTGACTTTTGACATCAACAATCTGACTTCAATATTTCTCCACAAAAAGAGACTTCTGACTCTCATTGCTGTTTAAATGTGATGGATAGCTTTTCAGCTGCTGACAGCAATGAATATAATAAATGTAATCATCTACACTGGGGGCTGAATATTTCTATTTTTTAAGTTTTCCATCCTGCACATTACAAATGACAAAGTAACACCTGCAGTATTACAGTAACTCCTTTCCTACAAAACTGAAATACAAAAATATTATTATAAGTTGTCTATGTATTAGTACTTCAGTGCTAAATAAGCTTTTAATTACCTACATTTATTTTTTTTCCTCTAAGAAACACTTGCAGAAACAGAGCTTAATTTGAGCTCTGTTTGACTTCTCTGATCATCTGGGTTTTCATTGTCATTGCTTCATAATAATTTAATGTCATATATAATGACATAAAACCAGGGAAAACCAAAGAAGCTGCCAATCTGAACGGATCTAAGCGTTCATGAGTATAAGCATAGAAAAGCCTGATTTGTTTGTGCCAACAACATTCAGCATGGTCTGTATCTAACTGGGCTAGTGTTTTCTTGTTGTTTCATTTTGAAATGGTCTTTCACCATACAGTCTACTGCTTAATCAGAATGTTTTATCTACCACAATTAACAAAATGAGTGAATGTATGTATTGGCAATACATAAAAAAAGTATTAAAATGATGTTTATCATTTAGTTAGCTAAACATTTTACCATCCTGTTTTTTCATTTGCTTCATGTTTAAGCAACTATTATTATGCTTGTGACTAAAAGCGTGTAGCTGGACCACATGCTCGATTCAAAATTAGTGCTAAACGTTCATTAAGTGACATTATAGAGAAATATCTTTCCTTAATGAAAAACTTACTTGGAAGCATACAGAACTGCAGTTTGTATTTTCCCCAGTCTCTGAAAACAGTGACTTCTCCTACTTTACAGCCAATTAAAAGTTTATGGAGATGCAATGGATTTTTGTGCAAATTAGAATTAATTAGAGTTATTAAGAAGCCATGAAAAGAAGGATTTGAGAAATAGTGAGAAATATTATTTAAACCCTAATGGAATTCAGTGAAACCCACAGGTCTATTACAGGCCCCTGATTTGCCAGGATCACTGCAGGGAATCTAACATTAATAAGCACACTGGTAATTAAATCATTTGTTACTTTGTCTGTAATGTTGTAATGTTTCACTGATACTCTGTCAGAGCTCTTTGTGCAGATCAGAGCTAATCAAAGGTAATCAATTTTCAGCATTTGAGAAATCTGTAAATGATTATACATTCATCAGATCATTTAGTGGAGTGCAAGGAAAGTGCAATGCAATTAATCTTCCTGCATGAGGAGGAATTACCACCACAGAATTCAACAGTTATAATTAATTTCATTGTCTTGCTGTGAATTTTGATTGCTTTTCTTTGGACTGTATAGTACAAATGATGATTCATTGCAAAGTATTTGCAAAGCAAACACACCAGTGTGCTATGCAAATTAAAGTAGCTGTATAACAGATAGGTTTCAAACTTCCTATTTACTCAGGGTTGTTGAGTACTAATTTGCCAAATAATTGCTTGTTAACTTTATACGCTCTTCCTCTGAATATTGAGATTGGTAACCAATATAAATAGAAAGCACATGCTGTTTGATATCTTATGGTTGGATTCAAAATACTAGTTAGCACTTAAACTTGCACTCAACTAGAAAAACCATAATTTGCAACATACCTTTTAAAAAACATTCACTCTGCCTTCATTACTCGTTTAATTATTTCGTATACATTTTTCAGTGAAAGTTACACTGAAACACAAACAAGAATTTGTAGCGGCTTTACCACAAACAGTTATACAAGCTTAAATGAAGCAAAACAAAGAAGTGTACTTTCCTTTGCCATTATTCACTTCACATTCATTTTTCTTCCCTTCCACTACTAAGCGTTAAGTAGATTTTTCAGGATATTGCCCGTTTTATAGTAGGCTCTACAGAAACGTTTAGAAAAATAGTCCATGCCCTAAATACCACACTGTCAAAAGCCTAATGTTGTGCTCAAGGCTCCCATACCAAACCAGAGCCTCCTTGAAGTGGCTGGAGCGCTGAGTAGACACACATGCCACTGCAGATTCGGTTACAGGACTGGAATTTAATTTAAGACTTTGGTACAAAACTAGGTGCTACCATCAATAAGCCTGATTCAGACTCTTTGTTAGTAAAATACTAAAAGAGGAGAGACATTTAGTTTTGAGAAATGCCAAAACGTCACTGTAAAAGCGCCAATTAGTTTCAAAACGTTTTAAATTGGGACTTGTAGAGGGGACTGTGGGAGTAAACATTTAGGTAAAAGTGGTAAGGATGTGTAGTTACAGGCTATATATTTAACATGTCAGTTCATGATTAAGTAATTTCAATTTTATTTTAAAAATGATAATAAAAAACAAATACTGGGAATTATTAGTAGATGTCTAGTTAATCATTATTGGCAGCATTGTATTTTAGATACCATTTAACTTAATTTATACTAAGCTTAAAATTGTCATTAAAAAGGCAAAACACTATAATCCTGCATTATTTTGCCCTCTACCAATGAGATCCAGCAATAGTAATCAAGTGTGTGTGTGTATATATATGTGTGTGTGTGTGTGTGTATGTATTTCTTAATAGCCAATTCTTCTGTTGCTAAATGCTGTGTTTATGACAGCATCACAAGTAGCCTGCAGGTCAGTAATACATGCCGTATTAAAGAAAGAGAGACAATTTTCTCTGACAGCACAAGGATGGAAGGTAAGGCTCCCTTTAATGGTAAATAGTAAACCCTAAACGTTGTACAGCTAGCTAGTGTAAAATATTAGCAGAGGATAGAAAGAGAGAGGTTCAGATCTGAAAAGTGCCAAAATGCAAAACTGGAAATACTGGTCGTGGAAGTGTTTCTAAGAGCCCTGGGAAATTCTCAGAGCGAAACCGTATGGAAGCTTATGACGTTTGAGCTCCTCTCTTCTCTATTTCAACCTGCCTGGCCATGAACAAGTCAATAGGCTAAGCCTGACCCAATATTGACAGTCCAGAGATGAAATTGCAGATGTATAAATCTCGATAGGAACTGAATACCCTTTTCAGAATTTAGAGTTGAACAGAAACAGATTTTAACCACTTCTGACGCATTCTGCTGGCCCTTCACAGCCAAGAAAGGCTTGTGCAGGTTGCACCATTCCTGGCAACACTAAAACAAAGACAAACTTTAAAATTCACAGACAACAACTGTGTATTGTATGCTGCTGTCGGTTTAAGAAATGTTATTTTTTATATGTAATTAATAGTTTTTCAGTATAAAACCCAGTAAAGTACACAGCTCAAAACAGTGGGAAACCTGCACTTGACGTTTAGTGGGTTTGCAGTGGATATATACGCTTTCAGTGGAAGCTCTCAAGACTGCAAAATTGTACTGGAAATCCTAGAAAAGCGGTTCTCATAAAATGGAGTGAAGTTACAGAGAAAACCATTTCTGGCATGTCGACCGATCTGGACCATCCTCACAGTGCATGCAACCTGGGCTCGTTCATCACAACCGCAGGAAGAAACTTCTGAGAAGAAAATGTTTGCGAGGTTTTCAGTGAGATATTTCTTTTATATTTGAACAGGATGTGAAAGGATAAAATGAAGGGCAAGTTTTTCAACCTGTGGAATCTCCTTACACTGAGAGTCATGAAATCCTCTGGATTTTAATAAAGGTTAAATGAGAACAAGAAGGACACTATCCAGTCCAACTGAAGCCCCACAGACCATGGAAATCCCAGAAAGAGCTAAAGTGCAGGAAAAATAATATAAAATGTAAGGTCTCCTAAATCCGCACATGCTTGTTCTAAATCCCTGCATGCAAGCATAAATACTTTCACCTTCAACTTCTCATAAGGAAATAGAGAAACTGCTTCTTCAGTACCATCCTCTCCTTTCTTCTGACTATATGGGAGACTTAATAGTTAAGAGCCACATACAGTGAAGAGACTGAGACTGGTCAATTCAGTGCTGCGTGAAGCACATTCCCAAAATGCACACTGACCTCTCACTGGCCCCATTCAGTTCACTTTTCTTTGTCATCATAACCTGTGGAACACCCTGCAGACCTGCAGTCATATCTTTATTCTATGCTCCAAACCATTAACTTGTCTGAATTGCACTGTGTTCACTTTTTGTAGGTAAGGTATCCCATATTTAAGTTCATTTTTTTATTATTTTGCTTTTCTTTCATTTCTTTCAATGATCTTTTATTATCCGAAGTTTAGATTTCTGCCAAGTTTGTGAACTGCAGTTGTCAGAGTATTGCCCACAACTCTGGGATTCTTTGTTGAAGCTGTAGAAATAAAATGAATAGTATAAAAGCTTGATGGCATCTGTGGATAGGAAACTCATTAAAAGCCCCAGCCTTCTGTTTTATTTCTAACCACATTGCCCTGTGGGATTTCAAGGTCTTGCAGGATGAAACCAGCAGGACTCATTACTTCTAAAACAATGTTTAGATTCTATTGGTGCTGGAATGCTTCTGCCAGTCAGGTAAAAAACCTAGGTCTTTATCCTTCCTGGGACAATACCAGGCAGCTCAGAAACTGCTTGGAAAAGTCATGCCTTTGAATGCAACTGCAGGTGTTGCTCCTCAAAGACTGTTGGTACCCTCCTATGCACCCTTCAAAGGAATAATAGAAAATTCACTTTGGGATTCAAATGAACTCTAAGAAAAATTGAAATAATAGGAACACACTTTTGAGACTTCCTACATTTTTCCCACGAGCCTATGGACCATGACTAATACCCTGAGGGCAAAAAAACATCCTTTTTCCCTCTTACACAGGCATAGAATTCACTGTGTCAGATAAATAAGCTTCATGACCTCACCTTGTTTAAGGCTACCATTCAATTACTAGCAAAGACCAGTCACCACAGTGAGAAAAGAGTGGGGCATTCTGGTTGCTCACATTAATTAGAAATAGTTCAAAATTTATATCATAAAAGAACAGTAAAAACATTATGAAATTCCTTCAGAAGAAAAAAAATTCAGAAGATATAATGAAAAGTATATCAGTATTAGTCCAAGCGAACTGCATGGCTCACTCTTCCTGTGTGATTGGGCATAACATGAAAATACTCTTGAATATATGGTAAAAACATTTAGGACCTTGTAACTGTGGAAGTGATTCAGTTTCTTAAAGCAGTACCACAGCTTTGTCAAGTGGAATTCCTTTTACAGATTTTCTGAATAACCTACACATAATGGCTGAAAATTTCAACTGTTTTGTTAAAATGTCTAAGGCAGTAATGACCAATAAACTTTGTACATTGGCATATAAACTTATTCATTAAAAGGTATAGATCTGGCCTGTATATTGAAATCTTATTAAAAAAACCCAAGACTGCAGTAATATAAGTCTATGTGAACTATCTAAAGAGTCAACAACGGCATGCACAGAACTTAGTTTATAGACGAGATTTCATGACCTTTCAAACCCGACAAAACACAGTTTAAAGCAAAGTTGCTTTAGCCACAGGTTTTCTTTATAGATGATCAGGTCATGTAAAGACCACATTCCTATAGTTCATAAAATAGCAAGTTACAATGACACCCATAAGGACAGAAGAGACAGCTGAGAAGTAGAATATCCTTTTCATCTAAGAAGTAATAGTAATTAAATCCTGTTAACAACAACAGTAATAAATGACAAACAGCTGGATTACCAAAATAAAAACTGTAAAGATTTTCTCTCTTCAAACAAGTTTGCCAGCAATAGGTTTATCATGGCACCGTTTAACGGATAAGTTGCAATATTTAGTCTTGTTAAATCTAAGCCTTTAGAAAGAAATACACTCCTCCTTTTCTCATCAGCTTCCAACACTTCAAAGAAGCACAGTGGTAAACCATTTTGTTCTTGTTGTTTTTCTTCTTTTTGTGTGTGTTTGTGTCAAATCCAGGAACTCTCCTACCATGTCTCTCCAGAGCAGATATTTTGAATTTCTAAGGCATTCTGTTTCTATAATAAACTTTCGAACAATAAAATCTATAAACTGCAAGATTGTTTATATCGTTTCCTTATAACTCACAGTTGTATACTTTTAATACAAGCAGATCTAAAGGCAGCACATATTCTGCAGGGTTTATTTGCTTAGCACATGAAGTTCCTTCTTTTCCTTACATTTGAGTTAGAAATAGGAAACCATAGTATTATTCCTGGTGTCAAATGAGGGGACTGAAGACTATGTTGGACGAAAACAAATGATGTCCTTCAAAGAAGATACAGTTGGGAGCTTTGTGTAATTGCTTGGCCCTACAGCCCCCACAAGACCCGCTGAAGAGGCTGCCACCCCAGCCAGGCCCCAGCTGCTTCTCGCCGGTGCACGCTGCCTCTCCCGATCCACTGGCTGAGCTGCTTCCGTGGTCTATCCCAACGTTGCTTCAAAGTGAGCTGGGTTAGCAAAACGACTGAGCAAAAGAGATTTATTATTTCAGTGGTTTATGCTGGTCCATTTTAATTCCCGAGGAAGCAATCTCAGCAGCAGCTCTGATAGGAAACCTAGGTCGATGGCAGCTGAAAGCAGGCTGGGGCGGGTGATCTTCAGCTAACAGAGCTAGAACTCGAAGAAGGAGATTCCCATGCTGATTTAAGCTTGGATCAAGCAAAACATTTGGGTGCCATTTTAACCTGAAGCATTTGAACAGTCCCACTGTTTTAAATTTGGCTACTAATAATTCATATGTTGTTGTGGAAGAAGTAACTCAGAGGATGAGGTTTATTTCATATAATTTGTATATATGAAAGTTAGGCATCCTGTCTAAATTCATCATCTAAGCTCATCTTACAGCCAGTAGGAGGAGACAGGCACCTCTGGAGGATAATCACCCCAGTTACCTAAGGAAGCAAGAGTGAACTGCCCTCTGGAGATGGCCATCACAGACGACGCTAATCAGTTAACTTGGAATACGCATCCAAACTTTAGGCTGCTAAAGTTAGCTGAAGTGAATGCTCTCCTTGATTTGTATCTCACCAAGTGGGACTGGCAACCCATGTTAATTCTGGAAAAACATTCTTAAAAGGGACAATCAATTTTACCAATGCAGATTTCTCAGCCATCTTGGAAAAGGTTTATAGAACATCTAATTTGCATTTAGTAGTAGAACCTGGTACTTTTGTAATTGTACATAATTCCTTGTACATAAATATCACTACCATCTTAGTTTACTCTAACTTCTTTGGCTTCAGAATAAACTTTTAGGTTGTAATTGACTTTTATGATAAATAAAACCATGTGCTAAATTAGCTACATAGGTCTCTTTATAGTATTCAAAGAGAATAGCTAGTTTGAGAAATATAAAAATGGAAGGAACTGCCTAAAATAAAATAAAATGTATCTTAGAATGAGCTTGAAATCTACCTTCTGCATTTATTTATAAATATGTTGCCTATATAACAACCAGTTCAAACTTTCTACAGCTTTTAGTAGTCTTTGTTCAGACTTGGTATACGGAGCTTGAGAGGTGACTTTACCTCAGAAACTCCTGCCATAGTTGTAAATCAAGCTAAACATATATGGTACGCTTCCGCAGAGTGCTTAAGTCACTTACCAACTCAAATTCAATAAGCTCAAGAGCTGCTTTGCACCAGTTTGCTATCAAGTGCCTAGCTGAAGGGTAAGCGGAGAGCTTTTCAACAATAAACCGGGAAATCTTAAAACAACAGATTACAGCCGAACAAAGGATGATATCATGATATCATCCCTCCTCCAGCAATGTGCTTTTGACTTTACCGTCTCTCAGCTATTTCACTCCCCTCTCTCTGGTACGGGGTTAGAGCAGCAATGGCTAAATCTGCTGGCAATGGTTATTTGCTGCCCAGTGGTATTATCATATGCAGTGATTGAGGCCGAATGACATTTCACTATCACATTATAAAAGTTACCAGACTAAAGAGTTAACAACTTAATTTGAAGCTAAATTTGACTAGTAAGTTTAATAATAGTGTGGAGAGAAGAAGTGAGCGTGGAGAGTGATGGTACAGAACTGCAATGCTTCAGAGTCTAACTACCAAACTGTACACCTTGCATACAGTCTGGGCAATAGGGTGGTCCTGAATTCTCTGAATGTTTTTTCCACAAAAGTTGAAAGTAGATAAATGTACACGCTGAAAGACCAACCAACAGAAAACCCTGTGAGAATGTTGTGGTTCTTTTCCCTACTCACAAGTCACAATCTTTTCCCCTTCTTGATAGGCTTAAGCCTGGCTTTTCTATATAGCATTTTGATAAAAATAGCTTTCTTTCTGCATTTGTCATATATTATTGTTTGAATTTAATTACTCTACCAATGCATGATTTAGATTATAATTATAAATTCTTTCTTGTGTTTTAGATACCTGGACTTGTTGAAGTTTTTATATGGGGGAAAACACATAAGTGAGGAACAGAGTTATTATAATAAAAATTCACACAATACACAGCATGTTTTAAAACATCAGATATGGATGGATTGCACTTACTGAAAAGATACATCTTTGTGGCACAGTTTTATTCTAAATGGATGCTAGTTAATGCTCTAGGCAGCAAGTTTTCTGCAATAATGCAACTATGCATCAGGTCAAGTTAAAATCACAGTCCTAATAGAGGTTACGGAGAAGAAAAAGAAAGCAGTTTGCAGAGTGCTAGTGGTTCCTTTGAAGATTCAAATGAACAATTAGTCAATTCAGGTCATTAAAGCTCTTGACTATCTTGTTGATAGTACGATATCATACATCAATTTCTGAGAATATTTTCTTTCATCTCCAACTAGCTAGAAAAATTTCTCCCATTCTCATGGACTATGGCCTTGATTATTTCCCGTCTGGACCACTGCCATGCAACACACTCATGCTTGTAAGAAACTCATTTTATTAATATATAAAGCTTCAGTATATGCCCCCTCAATACCTTGAGATGTCAGATCAGTCCTCTGCTCAAACACTGGTTTCTCAGAAGATGCTACAATCCCTCACATCAACTCCATCCTTTGGCTTATTGCTACTACTTTCTCCTCACTGGAGTCATCCATCTGCTAATCTTTTACTGGCATGGACTGGAGTGACTCAACTCCTATAATGTCGATACCAATTCATATTTGGTACCTCACGGCTAATGGTGTGTACTAGTTTGAGCATTAGTGAGGCTTAAAACCTCTAGAATGCAAAATAAATCTGGGTTCAAGTGACAGAAAACCTTTCTTTTTATTTGAGACTAAAACTATACATTTTAATGGCAGTGAGAGACACCAGGAGGTAGGAAGAAGTTTTTTTAATCCTTGTTTATTACAGAAGCAGAGGAAAGCATGGTTTTCATAAAAATAATATAAAAAATAGTAATAAAACTGAAATCTGCTCAAAATTAATTTTTATTTTTAATAGCAGCTATATATATCTGACCAGGCAAAAGAAGTATGTGCCTTTTTCAGTCATCTTTTAAAGCAGAACTGAACTTTGAACATTTCTTCTTCTTGTCACATTTATTCATCATTAAAGTTTCTGACATGTTTTCTTATTATTGTTTAATACAAGTGTCAGTGCTAAACCATAATATAGGTGTATACATCTGTTGTTTACTCTGAGATGACTATCTACCATATATAAAAATTCATATTAAAAATAAATGATCACATAGGAATGCAGAAATGATTTTAAAAGGCCCTCTATCTTGGAAATATATTGATAGCTTTACATAAGAAAAGAGCTCACAGTTCCATATCCTACCACTGACACACACAGAAACAAACAAAACTAAGTTGAAGAACAGACCTACATAACATACGGCTCAGGGACTTCACGCAGCCTGCGAAGCAGTTTCTCCAGCATGCCAGCTATTTAGCAGCAATGTGTACTGTTTTAAAAAGCAGAGTGTGCATCCTGGCTGGGCTTTTAACCAACCTCCCAGCTGAAAGCAGACGATGAAACGCGTTATCTCCTGACCAGACGTGTGGGCGGGCGGGAGAACATTGTAGTAAGCAGAGGAAGGCAAGAGACTCTGTCCAGGCATGGCAAAAGGAGGGCTCACTGCTAGCAAGAGAGGGTCAGCACCACATCAAAGAAGTGAGAACGGATTTGATATTAATGTAATGGATTTTAATCACCAACATATTTATATTGAGCACTCCTGTTCAATAATTTCATTATTACATCCATTCTTGCCCTCAAAATACAATCAAATCTGGCAAACTCTGGGGATGCATAACTGTTTCTGGCTAAATGCTACTATTTTGGAAAAATAAGGAAAAAATGTAAGGTATAACATAAATTTGTTATGGGCCTACGTTTAATGTAAGATTTTAGGGCATGTAAAACCTCTTGCAGCCAAAATCGGCTAATGAAATTTCTGATCATCTTTGGTTTTGCTATTGCATACTATATTCTACTGAATTATTCAATGTTATAGTTGCAGTGCCTGATGAAAAATTAAAACTCTCTGGAATCGTGGTAAGACTCCAAAAGCAGATTAACTGTAAGAGCAAACATGCTCCCCCCAGATCTTGTCACCTATCTCAGGGAGGTAAGATTTCCATCTCAAAGGCAGCTAACTTAACTTTACAGATTGCTGCTGCCAAAAATGAGAAGCGATATTTTCCTTCCCTTCTCCTCCTCTTTTTGCCTCTTTTCATAGCAGTGAGCTTCTTCATGGAATTAAGCTTGAGGACATGAATGTGCCTCTGAGGGTGGATCCTTGGGGGTGGTCCTTAAGTGGTCTCTGATGGAGGTGTCTAAAGGGAGCTTTCCTGCAGGGAAGTTTCCTTCTCCGTGGCACTGAAGAATGTTTTCAGGAAGAACATAAAATCAGCTGGATAAGGAGAAGAGAGAGAAATAAAGGGACAGAGCGATGCACCTGGTGTATCTTTAGTGTATGCAGGTGAAACATGCTTTTTTTCCTTCCATTTCTTCATCTAAGTCTTGTAAAAACACTTACAGCCATGTTGTCTACTTTGGGTTGGGAATAAGTGCTTGTATTTGCACTTGAGCTTAAAAAGTTAACTGTATTTAAGTTATTCTATACACATGGTCGTAGCAAACTGGAAGGTTTGAGCACAAATCCTCTGCCCCTGTTTCAACTGCCCAGGCCAGGTGAAGAGCCCCAGCATCATTACGGCCAGGAGGGGCAAACCTTGCCAAGCCAAAACAGGAGCACTACCTGTCTGCAATAAAAAGCTCTCCTGAGCCCTCCATGTCATGAGAAACACATCACACAGTGTGAAGGTATGCTCCATAATTAAGAAGGAAGCAGAGTAAGTTGCCTCTAGCTTAACTATGTTTCTTAAAAAAAAAAAAAAAAATAAAGACACTTCACTTATGAAAATAATTATTAATACAAAATTGTTTCTCAATTAAGTCTGAGGCTCATTATTATGCCAGGGAAGTGAGAGATTCTTCTGGGAAGACTGATAGGGAGAGAACACAGAATTGCTGAAGTGAATCAAGAGGCTGTAGCTGTAACTGGATGTATTTTAAAGCCAAAACCGCAGAAAATTCAGAAACAAAAATCCAAAAATCCATCCTTCAACATCAAAACAGAGTGTATGGTGACTGACCATTGTGTTTCTCTGCTTATGTGATTTTACATCAGTTCTTCTCGGTTGCTTTCTGTTATTTGGTTATTCCCTTGGTAATATTTTGTGGATTTGCAGTCATCTCAACTAATGATGAAAGCACTGAATTAATATGAACTTTTTAACCCTTTTTTTTCCTCTTATTTCATACTGCAATCTCACTTTGAGGGTTTTTTTCTTTCATTCAGTGTTCCACAGGAATAAATTACACATACATACATTTATCTTAAAAGTTTCCTGTAAAACATACAGCACTGATATTCTATTTGCATTTTAAATTGTTTGAAAATTTCTCTACAGTTACCTTGTAACACTTCATACACTAGGTCTTATTAGTTTAATACTGTTCTCCTGTGTGAACTAAGTAAATAGTTTACACTGGTGAAAATAACTTCGCTGCTATCTGCTGAGTGCTTTTTAAAGTACTTTATTTACTTGTACTCAATACAAGCAAAATTTGGGCTGATGCATCGCTAAGAAAGTAACAATCCTACATCTGATTCAGAACACAGGCCTGTTCAAATGTTCAAATATGCATGAGAGATTTTTGCATTTTATCTTATTTGCATATCTCTCATAACTATGCCTAGAAAATATTACTGATTTGCATTCAGCCTGTTACTTATGTTTAAAGAGTGCAGCTTCCAAAAAGGACATGTTTTCTCCGGTGCAACAGTATATTTTTGTTTATTTCTGCACAGTGTTTGTGCCACTGCAGTTAAGTTTGCAACCCACATTTTGAGGATATACCATTCAGTTTGGAGTTATGATGATCATTTTCATATCCATGTTTTTTCTTCTTCAAGCAAGATGAGAAATGTTCCAGCAAAAGCATAAGAAAGCTATTTTAAGATCTTCTAAGAAAAATTAATATGTTGCGATGATGATATTTCATCTTAATCTGGCATCGCCCAGGCTCGTCTCTTTCAAGGAAAGGAGGACATCTGGGAATGAGTGAAAGCCACAATAAAATAAGAATTTTTTAAACTGCAGCTGAAAGATGATGGCATAGCTGTTTCTTGACAGTTATATATTCAATGAGTAGGAATAAGTGGTATGATAAAGGTGCATGATTTATTGTCATATGCAATTACATGAGCTGCATAATATTGAAGTCTTACAGGGAACTGAACTGATATTTTAGAAATAAAACTATGAAATAGAACATAGGTATACTTATGGATATTTGTAATATAAGAACAAAAAATATGCCTCCAAATACCTAAAGAGAATTTCCGTGATCAGAGATCCCACTATAAATTAAGAGGTTTTCTTTGTTTTGTTTCTGTAATATTGGCCTCTCATATCTAATATCTGGGTTAAGTAAAGGGAAGAGGGGTTCTACTTTGATATTTGAGTTTAATATTCTCTGTCACCCAATATAGGGCATGACCTGGATCTCATTTCCACTAATTTATATTTGTTTCACACAGTTCAGTAAGAAATGTGATTCTAGACACACTGGGCTGAGTATTTCTAGTAGAGCTAAGGAAGAGCACTCCGCATATATCTGTAATACCTTGTGTGACACACACTTACAGTTCTGGACACTAGCTTTCAAGAAAGTTAAATTCAAACCAAAAAGGAGCCAGGAGAGGCTAGTAAGATGAACAGGTGACTGGTGAGCCTGCCCTACTTGAAGAGTATTGAAAGACCTTACTGGCTTGTCTAATCATATAGATTGAATGTTAGAGGGAAGATAATTATTATCAACGAATTCTTCAGCCATCAGGAGATAGATATTATCAGGAGAAAGGATGGACTACTTAAGCAATGTTGGAAAAAAAGCAAGCACATGAGTAAATTTAGACTAGAAATGAAAATAAGATTTCTAACTCTTGGTGAAGTGAGGTGCTGGAACAGCACCGACTGGCAGCAGCAGAGAAGCTGCAAAAAGTCCTCTCCAGTCTTATGTTTCTATATTTCCAGAAGACAATCAGGTCTGAAGTGTTTTACTTCCTAATTTTAGCAGAAAAAAGAGAACATAGAAAATTATATGGTTACAATATATGGCTATAATGCAGATCTTACTGTATTTTTGATTAATGAAACGATAATGAAAATATAATCAGATTAAACAACCACAATTTGCTATTGTTTCTTTGAGAAAATTCTACTAAATGCTTCCCTGTAATTGTGGAATCTTTTCTTTTCCACAGAATTATTACAGTAATGTGCAGTTCAAGCCCACAGCATTCTCTAAAAGATGCATGCAGCATACATTTGTATTTCATATGGCTAAGGAAACGGCATGCCCATGACAAAGTTTCCACGGGATTTCTGTTTTAGTAGAGATGGTGTCAGGAAATCTTAAACTGTGTTGGATAAATGAGTTTCTCAGATGTTAATAAAGTCCAACATGCCCTTAAACAGGTTATACTGAATGACTCATTTGTTTATCAACTGCTTAGAAGAACAGACAGAATTTTATGATAGTGACAGTTTCAATTTCTAACAGTTTGTATTTCACAGAATTATAGATTTAAAGGGCTAAAGTTCTCCTTTCAATAATCTGATCTGAGCTGCTATTATATCACGTAATTGAATTTTACATAGAAATTCCTTTGTCTAGCCAAAAACCTTTGTTATGACTATGATACATTTTTTAAACAAAACCCCCAAAGATGTCAATATTAATTTCTGGTTTTCAGGCTGTGATAGAGAATGTGTCATTGAGCTAATTATTCTAGGATCCCTTCTAATCAATGAAGATACTGGCATTTTTAGGATGCAGTTCGTGTGCCCTGTATTAGACACTGACCTTAGGGTAGGATCCCAGAAGTATCTTTTTTTTCCACTTACTGCGATGGAAACCTAGAAAACTAATGTAAATGCAGAAACATGCACAGCAGACAACCACATCTGATCAGCTAAATCTCTCCCATGATGTCATGAGTGAATAAACTGAGAATTAGGAATTCATAGTTTAAAATACCATATTACATTTTTCAGGTGTGAACTCTATGCATCAGTCTTTTCTACCTTTTGATTGAAGCAATCATTTCAGGAGCAGTATTATTTAACGTGACTCTCTACCCCATATTCAAAACTGTGGATGTTAATTTGAAACACCCCTCCACAACTTTCACAGATTGGCATCTTTTAAAATCCTTCCAAATTCAGGTTCCTGTCTTTCCTTAAATGTGAACTGCTGAAATATAACACTTTTTGCTTTCTTATATTTGGCAATCATGAAGATAAGATCAGTGGTTTGCACAACAAAACATGAAATTATAGAATTAGCACGACATAAAATGATCTATTACTTAATGTCAGAAAAGTAACATCCCAAAGAATAAGCACAACAGAGATATTTTAAGCTGCATTTCCTTTATATCACGGAACCACAGAATCAGTAAAGTTGGAAGGGACCTCTGAAGATCTTCTGGTCCAACCTTCCAAAGACTTCCTGGTGCTGGTTCCACTGGGGCTTGAACCCAGGACCTTCAGCATGTAAAGCAGATGATAGCAGTTCCCTCTGCCTGCTGTCTAAGAGTTAGTTATCTGAAAGATATGCTCTGAGAACACTTGTTTTTTGTTTTCCTTAGGACTCTTCATCACAAAAGTTACCAGTGCTTCACAAAGGCTCTTTTGTAGGAGTCTCGGTCATGCTTTTGTGCTGCAAAAAGAAAAATGGTGGAAAGAAGGAGTGATGGTGTCCAGAGACTGTGTCAGGACCGAGACTGAAGAACTGGCTTTAGGGGTGCACTATTACAGCCATCATCTGGAGTCCTAAAGAGGCAGGGAAAGGAGGAGAACCATTAGACTAAGGAAGGTGGCAATGCAGGTCTTGGGGAGTACGGGTGTAAAACTGCACTAAATACAAATTCTCAGAGTGGTTGCTGAAATGCCTTACGAAGTATCCGGTCTTGACCTGCCTCTCTCCTTGACTGCTGATCTTTGGCTGACTGGAGTAAATGACACATTGCAGATGTTGTTAAATCCAGTTTCTGTTAAACCAATGACTATCCCTTAACTGCATCTTTATGAAAGCTGATACCATCCCTGCTTCAGTTTGATCTGCGCTAGCTTTAATAGTAAACAATACCTGGTTCGTTATTGCCAAATATAACTTTCATTCAACATTTAAAAAGAAAATCCCTGTTTTTAATGGTAATTGTAACATCCTCATAGCAAGATATCTCCAGATAGTATTGAAACTCAAGTTGCAGTGTTTAATCTACGCTGTTTAGATTATTATCTTTACTCCTCCATCCTTGTGTACCATGTCACTCCATAAGCAACTTTAAACATCAAGCAGAAGTTAAGACTGAAAATGATAATTGGAGCATAGTGTCTCTTCAATCTAGTCAGACACTTTAGTTTGGATAGAAAATATTTTTTCCTCTTAATGAAGTTTTTAAAAGGAAAATTACGAATTTTCAGAAACAAAACTGATTCCAAAGTATTTGTTTCAGATCAGGAAACACAAAATTAAAGTATTTTGTTTTGAAATTATTTCATTCATTGTAACTATTTGTTCAAAATACTAATTAGTTGCATTTTGCACTAGTTTAATTTTGCTATTAACAGACTGTGTTATGAAAACTGTATTTTTAGTTCACATCCTTCTAATTGTGTAAACACCTCAAAAGCTTTCATTTCCCTCTGAAAAGCTCTTTCTGATGCCTGGTATACTAGGACTCTAGCTGTAACTCGGGAGATATAGTCTGGTAGGGAGAATTTGGGGTGTTGTGATCTTGAATTACAGATTCTGTAACACTGTATGAAAAAACAGAGAAATATCTGGAGCGACTTCAGATGGAATATTTCTGATTATCTACGTTTAAAACGAGAATGTACAAATAATCCATTCAACAGAAAATATCAAAAGGAAACTTTTTCCCCATGTTTCCATATTATTGTTGAGAATATTCCCCTACAAAAACAAAAAAAAGGTGCTACTTAAGCTTTTTATTCAAATGCTGAGTTATTTACATTTCCCATAGTATAGGGATTCCAAAACATATTTTACTATCCACATATCTGTGAATGCAGGATTTGGGGGGTATATCTGTCAGTGTGCGTGCAGACTTTTTATAGCTATTCTTGCGCAGGCCTTTTCACATCGTGACATTTTCCCCCAGACTTCTTGCAGAATTTTAATAGTTCTTCAGAGTAGCTGTGCTAGTGCATAATTATGCTCAGATATGTGCCATGTTCCAGCCTAGCTCTCTTTCCCCCTCTATATTCTATCCATAGAGCTACCCTCCCTACCAGCCTTGCAAATTCTCCCAAGTCGTGATAATTCTCTCAAATATCAGTCAAAAAAAAAAAAAAAAAAAAAAAAAACTCTTTTCCAGAGTGTGCATCTTCCTTCTCTTTGCAATGCTGTCTCTATCAGAGAGTGGATGTACAAACTGGAGCACCAGCTTCGTGTTAGAAGTTAAGCACACAAGTCTACCGCTTCCCTGGGGGACGCTGGTGAATGATCTAATAGGTCTCTGAGTTGGGAAGATTTTCTTCAATAGTCCGTGTTGTTGCTTGTTGTTTTATTTGAGAGTTGTTAATTAAATATCCCTCTGGACCTCTCTTCCTCTTCGGTGTTTTCATCCCTGAAAAACTATAAACAGTTACTAATTCTTTCATTTTTCTTATAGTTCAAAGAGTGAATTCTTTCTTGCCAAAAAGGCAATCAATACTGTAGAAGGTGATGAAAAGTGAAAAAGAGGGATGTTCCCTACTGAAAAAGACAAGTTATTTTAAATTGCAAGGAAAACATAATTATACATAATTACCACAGATTACATTTTCTACATACATGCACTAATTAAATCATCTATTAGATGATTATATTTTTTATAGATTTTTACTTTCTATTTGGCATTACATATAATAAATCAGATACACAAAAAATGAAAAATGACAGCATCTATCAAAATTATCCTTGGAAACATTTAATTCTTAATAAACATAATAATAAAATTCCCAAAGAACTGAGAGAGAAAAGTAGCAGTCTTTATCCATCTCCAGTCAACGGTTAAGCTAACTCCATAAATACAGCACTTTTAGGTGCCAACAGAGCCTATTATTTGCTACTGAAACCTTGTGACCAATAGAAACCAGTCCATATGGTTCCCACATCAACGTAGCTCAGCTCATAATCATTGCAGAAAGCATACATGAAAGGAAAAAAAATTGAGAAGAAAACAATACATTTATGATGATCATGAATGGGATCGTTATTATTTATTTAAAAGATGTAAGAGTGATAACTGAAAGCAATGTTATTATATACTAGACTAAATTTGCAAACCAATAGGGAATACAGCATTTTATCTCTTATATGTGTGCCCAGAGAGAGACAAAAGTTGATATCTCATACATTTCCTCTCAGTTTTTACTAAATCCACTGCCATGTAATATTGAATTACTATATTATAAACTATTAGAAGTTTCTTGAGCTAAACATTGTCTGTATATGTCAATATCTCATAACAGATGCACATTTTTAGTTCTCTCCTTTGACTTTCTTGGTGATCAGTGCGTTTTTTTAAAAAAATAGTACTTATTTTTGTAGGCAACTCAAACTTTGGAAGAAAAATAATTAATTCTATCAATCTAGCAACACTATTCATATTAAAACAAAAAAGAAACAACTAACCTTTTCTTCCCTTCCTCCATGACTCACCCAAACTTCCCTACTATTATGCATAATTATTGATTTAGTCTTCAAAATAATGTGTCATTCTAATACTTTGTACCTTAAGTTCCTTTCTCATGTGCTGATCACATTAATCTCTTTTAGGATCCTCTTGGTTTTGGATTAAATCCCTAATTTCTCACTTCAGAAAGTAACAGTAATGATTCTTCCTATCTGGCTAATGACAATTTAGCACTGTCACTATGTGAGTTATTGTATCTTTATTGTCCTGTTTCTGCCAAAAATTTTATCATAATAAGTGCAATAGAATAAGGGGCTTCTTTTTATGTTGGCGTGCCTAACAGCTGTTTATTTTGATTATGGATTTGATTCTTCAAAGCGTCCAACTTTTTCTCAAACAGCAATCTGGTTTTAATTAAAATGTTTGCAGAGAAATTTCTTATAATAATAACTAAGTGTCCTGTTGTCTTCTACTTTTTGTGTTTTTCAGTCATGACATTCACTCTGGATCTCAGGTCTAGTTCCCAAGATGTAGTTTAAGGAAACTGGGGACAGATACACGTAATGCCTGAAGGGGGGAATTGAAAGTTTTGCAGTTACCTGGCTAAAATGCTTGATCTGGTAACTGCCCTATTAAATTGTTGCCTGCTTGTGCCATACTGAGTCCCAGACTTTGGATCCAGACACCAGTTTGCACTGTGGACTGAATCTTAGGACTCAAGAAAAGTATCCAACAAGATAGACATACGTGGTGGGGTGACAAGGACAGGCAATCCTGGTTCGGCTTGTTTGGCAACTCTTCTCCTTTGTCAACAAACCTCCAGTTTAGCTGGATTAGGCCATACCAGCTACGTTTTGTTCCTCACTGAGCACTGGAGTAGAAGTAGCAGTTACTTCCACTTAGCAGCATCTCAGATGCAGGACTGGCATCAAGGCCACATGATCTTTTTGCAGCAGCTTCTGCCCGGAGTGGTGGCCAAAAGGAACACAGTTTGCAGTAGGGTAAGGGAAGCCAAGGAAAAAGCATCATCACTACAGCTACCTGCAACTTTGCCTGCTTGTGGGTAAACTCTGGTAGTCACTGTTGGCAATTGCCTCTATTACTTCTTTCATCCCCAGAAATATCTCAAGCATTTCTGTCTCCAGAACATTTTTAGCCTAGTATCATCCCTGCCACCTTATATTTTAACTCCATCTCTGTCTCATCCTCAACATACCCCAAAATCTCTGTATCATTTTAAGGTTTATTTTACACAGCTATGACTACTTTGGTGTCAACCCAGTCTCTGTATACCATTATTCAACATCATCACAATTTCTTTCTCCAGATTCCTTCCATAAGGACTACATGGGGGGGAGGGAGGGGAACCCCTCTCACTAGCAGGCATAATTAATTTTGTGTTTGTTTTTAAAATAATCAGCTAATTAGTGGTGTGACATAGTTCACTTGTGATTTTAAAAATATTTATGATCCTTTATGATTCTATGCTTTGGAGGAAAATAACTTTACTGTGTTTAGTGTGTAGAATACTGCCAAATTTCCTAAAAAAAAAAAAAAAAAAAAAAAAATAACGTGGACTGCTGGACTAAATCTGCCCTAGTTGCTGGCTGTCCATGATCCAGACAATTCTTACATGTGGGAAGAGTCAGAGAACAGATTTATCCTAATTGTATCTTCTTCTTGTAGATATGCTTAATAAGTTTTAAAAGCATGACAATGGCCTATATCTTCTGGGAATTCCTTATCTCCTTGAACCACTGCAGCAGTAAGTGGAGCAAAAACCAAATTTTGACCATGAAAATGAAACTCTTCAGATAAAGTCATGGAGGTGCGCATATTTTATGAATTCTTCCTGAGATTAGATAACATTTATCACCAAAATAATCCTCTTATGCAAGCGTACTATATACCAAAATAATAGCAATATAAAAAATGTATCAAAATAATAGACAGCCTCCAACTGTTTCCCTCTACAGCCACATTTAATATCTAACTTAATCCAATGTGGAAGGTAAGATATAACAACTCTAATTTATATCTTCATGAAGCTGTTCCATCTCAATGAGATGAATACCACCTTCCTAAAAAAAAAAAAACCAAAAACAAAAAACTCTACTGTCATTATAATACCTGCAGAGTGATACCACTAGCAGACCTGGCTGTTTGTTTCTAAGGAAGAACAGCTGTGCAACAGACTGTCTGAACAGTCCCTATTACAGAACGCAACATGGATCACTGACACAAAGGAAGCACTACACCAGCTGGCTTTCTGTCTTAGAGCATTTCTATTCCTAGATGATTTACCTGTTCTCAGTCCTGTCACCTTAGCACTTCTGCTACCCAATTTAAAACTGATGTTGCTGGATTCACTCTGCTGTAAATTAGAAATGTTATTTTTCAGACCAAACTGGCTACTTTTTTTTTTTTTTTTTTTTTTTTTAACTTTGCAATACATGACTTATTTTTAAATTCATAAAAGCTGCTTGATTATTTATTTGTGGTGTATTTTGTTCTCTTGTAGAGTTTAGATCAGAAAAATTCTTTTCTAATGCATTCATATGCAGTGATCTAAATTTCCTAATCATAATCATGTCAGCAAAAGTGGAGCTGCTCTTAGGATAACATTTTAGTCTAGAAAATGATTTCCCTTTAAAATGGATTCAATGGACATGATGATATAAAAAGAAGATGCAAAATTACACACAACAGTTTGCATAATCAAAACAGATATGTTTTGTATTCAGGCAGGATTTCTTTTTGCTACATTAAATGGAGGAAAATAGACTTTTTGGAATTCTGCAAGTGTAGTATGGCTGTAAATGCAGTAGCTGTGGAATTCTAGTAGGATTATGAAGAGGATGTACAGAACTTAAAAAAGGTTCAGTCAAGACAGAGATGAAAAACGTCAAAGGATAAATGGATTTTTTGAACTAATAATAGTCCATTTCTTTCAAATTGAAACTATATTTTATTTTCTATTCTATAACTAAAGCTAAATTTATGAAAGCTTGAAATATGGTGGTATGTCCTTCTGTGCAAGAAATGTTACTGGTGCTCTTTTAAATACATGAATTAAAATGAAATGCAACTAATGGACAGCTTTATACCATAAAAAATACCTACAGTGTATGCCTGTCCGAAATCAGAACAAAACTTGCACGTATAATGGAATAATTTTGGAAGTGCTCTGCAGGTGTCTCCTAGAGACACTGTTGCTCAGGAGAAGACAGATTTCATATTAGCATTTCTCTTCCCTAATGAACAATAATCTTGATTCAACACATCAAAATAACATATTACAAATGGCTGCAGTAAAAATACTGTTTATTTTCAAAGATGACATGAGGATAACGTTGTGACAACCATGTAAAGATTATTGAATGAAAAACTAACCCCTTATTATTTAATGCTTTTAATGCACCAATGTAAATGCTCCAGTCCCTTTATCTACCAGTCTTGCTGGGCTTGGCCACCCTAGAAACATTTGAAGTGAATCTCAAGAAGCATGGATATTAAGTTAGAGTGAAAAAAAGAAAATAGAGAAGTAAAGAATGTCAGGGAGAGGAGAAAATGGATTCTAAAATTTTACAGTCAATCTTTGACCCTATGTCCCAAGAAACAAGAGTTCCTGGCTACTGTACCAATTTTCCTGTATTCTTTTCAGTGTTACAATCAAGAAAACATTTTCCTTCGATGAAGATGACACCAGGTTTTACTGCTCAGCAAAAATAGCAGGGACAACACAGGAGATTTTAACTTAATAGGAACTTCTCCTTTAAAGTGACATCTTTGCATAGGTGGAAATTATTTCTGCCAAGGGCTCACATGTACACTTTCAAGCATCGGTTTTATAATGAGAAGTAACACACTGCCTAGGAGTAAATGTTTAATATATACCTACCATCTATACACACGTCTTCGTTAGTTAGTCATAGGAAGAATGATCATTAGAAGATAATCACGAAAGCAGCTTGAAGAAAGGCTGTATTAATATAGCCTCCTTAGCATGGCATGGAAACAGCTCTACCCTTGATCATGCTGCTCAGACCTGAGAAGCAAATATTTAAAATGGGCAGGTTTGATATATCATGCCACCAGCCAGGACCAACAACTCACTTCTGTTATCTACTAATCACTAAAAGATATAATTATCTTATTTTATTGCTTCCTAGTATCAGTGGTAAAGAATTTATTCAAGGTATTTGACCTCAATTGCAATGATAACTGTCTGCCTCATAGTCTTTAACTTTATAGTGCCTTTGTGAGATAAAGAAGTGCAATTATTTGTACAAATGAAGAGCTAGTCAATTTTATGATCAATGGCAAAATTCTAAAAATCATTTAGAGGCTTAAATTCCACAGAGTTCCAGGATCTGAAATTTATCTTTTGAGAGTACGTGTCAGGAGTGGCAGGTGGGATTCGTCTCACCTAACTTTAAACTGCACAAGCAATTACAGACATGCAAGGCTACATATCTCCAGGGAACAATTCATTTTTTTCCCCAAACAGGTTCTAAGCCAGATGAAATGAATTATTCTTTGGAGTAATTTTATTCTCCTCTGATTACAGAAAGAGCCTAAATGGATAGCACAAAGTATATGTTGAATATAGTCGAAGGGAGGTGAAATTAATCCCACATGATGGATGCCAAAGGAGCTTTAGGCCACCTTAGTGGGTACTCCCAATTAACCAGAAGGATATTCAGCTATTGTAATTCTTGCTTCTACTCTACCTAAATTTTCATGAACCTTAAAGAGTCACACTAGCAGGGTGACCACTAAGCCGCAAAGATGCGATGTACTTCTCCTTCCAGCAGGAGCGAAGAAGGAGCTGTCGCAGCAAGCCTCAGAGGAGTTTTAGGCTCATAAGATTTACGATTGTCTGGGTCTTCCCTTGCGATTCCTGAAACCCATGCATCAAGTCACCCTGAGATTTGAGTCTCCTAAAATTAAGCTGCCCAAGCTGTGCTGGAGTAGCTTTTGTTCCTCCTTGTTTTCAGTGCGAGTTAATTTCTTAGTTATGAAAATTTCCGGTAATTGAAACCCTTTAATTCTCGTGTATTTTTAAAATCCTTTCCCTCAATGTTCCTAGGCCTGGACAACCATTAGCAGACGTATGTAAAATGAATACTTTTTGTTTCAGTCCTGTTTTAATGGCTGGGTGTTTGCAACATTAAAAAGATATCATTACAATAGATAATGACTGTTGTAATTGCTTGTAGTCTCAACAGAGACTTTTATTGGGAAAAATATGTCTTACTCTTACATTAATAGATCTTGCCTCTGGCACATGATCATGACAGGAAAGGAAAATCAGAGTGGTACAGCTATCCTGTGAATAAACAGAGGGCTTCACTTCCCAGGCCTCATGTTCCCGCCGTGTCAGGATGGTATATTCTGCACTAAATTAGCTCTAAAAAAAAAAAATTGAAAAAATAAAGGACCTAATGCTGTTGGTAACAACATTTATTGCTTACTAAAGGGCTCTGTAGATTCTTAAAGTGGATTTTTTTTCCTTCTTACAGAAAAAAAAAAGAAAAGAAACTGCATTTCACTACAGTTGCACACTGTGGTGTGACTGATTGGTTGTTGGGGAGCTAATAAAAAGATGACTACTTGCAGCTGATGGCATACCCTATTTCCATCTAATTTGATGGTTTTCTGCTGGGCTGATGGGAACTTGTAATCACAAAACATTGAAGATTCAGCTATTTCAAAGCCTGGGTGCAATTTCTACTGTTTTCTGAAATATTTAGCCTTACTTCTTAGAAATCCAACTTCTTTCTATTTGTTACGAAGATAGTCATTAACATGTACACTAGCGCTTTCTGTCTTGTTTAAAAGCTGCTCACTCCAGCTAAACTATTTTTCATGCCAGACATGGCTATTATTTTTAATTCTTTGCATTAGTGTCTAGTGGCTATAGCCAATGTGCTCTCAATATATGAAAAGACCCAATCTCTGCTTGAAGGACTTCCAGATCCCACCTAAGGGTGGGAAATCGGGGCAGTCAAGGCAATCGCAAGAGCGAAGATAGTTAACGCAAGACGTTTCTGTGCAAAGTTTACATGTTGAAACCTTCCTTTTTAAAATCTCTTTGTAATACGATACCTGGGACCACTGTAAATCCACTGTAGTCCCAGTTTTAAAAGCATTAGCTTTAACTGCTAGTGTTAAACTAGCATTACCTGGATATGTAGTCGACAAAACGTTTCCGATGGTTAAATGTAGCCACTTAGCTGCACAAATATAATAGATACCAGCAGACCCCAATGACTGCCTGCGTAGTTGTTGTCAGACAGCAGTGAGGTGGTAGCAGCAAAGCAAAATCAATGCTATTTTAATTATTCCTTCTATGCCAATTAAAATATGGTCCTAAAATATAAGGCATAAATATTCCCAGATTTATTTCTTTTGTCTGTGAAAGCAGAGAAGAAAACTTGCCATTAAACCACAGAAATCATTAAATCTATATACATTCTCAAAATGCCAAAGGTAAGGGTATGATTGTGTTCCTGAACTGGCGCCCAATTTGTTGCATGATTTTTCAGTTTCTTAATTTGAAATTTCAACACTGAAGTTATCTTTGTGACCTCACAGTCACCAAGATCTAGCACAGATTTGTTTCAGTTATGACTTTTTATATACCTACATATATTATTTATATATATACATATATGTATATATATAGAGAGAGAAAAGCTGTTATATTTTAGAAACATAACATCATCAGAAAGTTCAGACAGGTTGAATGAATTTTTGCAAACTTTTCTTTAGGAATGAGTCACACATTTGAATTAATCTATTGAACATCAGAGTCCTTTCTTAAAGTTAGATCTATTAAAGAGAGACTTGCAAAATACATAGAAAATATATGGTAATTTTGAAATTACAAATGGGCACAAAATCTGTATTAGCGAATTAGTGGGTTTTTTCTTTGAAAGTAGTTAGTTTGTTGTCCTTAATTTGTTGTATTTAATTTCTCACATCTTAACACAGACAACTTTACAACAGCAGTTTCTGTAGGTTACTTAAATAAATAATAGAAAACAAGATCACGGTATTTTTAAAAAAACCTTTCTTTCCCTGTACCTTTTTAATTAAGACCATTAACAGCAGAGGAGTTATCTTTAAAATTGGTTTTAACTGACCTGAATCTAGTTTTAGTCTGTCTTGCTCCATTGGTTGATTCAAATGAGCAAGAAATTTCTATATTTGAAAGTTGGGAGAATGTATTGTTTTCAGATCACTGTGAATTACATGCTTGCATTTCACAAGTAGCATTACCCTACTTAGATTCTGAAACTATTCAAGTAGCATTTTCATGAGTATGCAGAATTTGGAAACTGAAACCAGTGCAGCTTCCTTTTTAATTGGTGACCTTTCTCCTTGCTATTTGAAAGCTCAAACCTTTTGAACTCAAGTCAAATTACAGGTAATGTGAATACTAACAATCCAGGATAACTCATATATACATACAAACGTGCGTGTGTGTGTGTGTATACATATATACACACACAAACACACATTCACACAGTGTGTATTATATATTTTACTTATATATTTTATATTTATATATATATTATATACATATATATATATATGTAAACCATGATCAAAGACTGAGGCGCATGTCATGGAAAATATCTGGAGGAGAATAGGAATGCTATGTCATGGAAAATAGTGTGGAATTCTGTACATGTAATCACTGAAAATACGTGTGATTATTTCTGCTAGTAGAGACGATAAAAATTGTCTCCATTACAGGAATTAGCCCTTATCTCTTCGATAAGGTTACTTCTAATAATTTTTCTGTCTCTCCATCCTTGGTGTTGTCCCCAAACTGGCACCTTAGTATTTCCGAGTTGTCTGGGTATTGATCCAGTGCCCCTGGTGGAGCAGTGCAAGGGCTGCCTTTGCTCCCTGGACAGAAGGATGCAGAACTGTGTTATTTTATATTTCATAGGCATGTCTACTGCAAGGGAATTTACAGTCACTGGCTCCTTTCAGAAATGGAATTAAATGGTCAAATAAAGAAAGGTCTTATGTTCAGTGTCATAGCATTTGTTTTTCTGTATGACAGCTTTTAAAAACTACAGCAGGGAAGTTATTTTGTAAAGAAATACAAAAAATTGACAAGCCTATGACTTTTTGGTTAAAATCAGAAAGTCATGAGAGTTAAAAATAGAGAGAGAAAAAAAAAGTGTATTTAACCCACACCTGGAGAAATTAGGTGGAAACAGGTATGGTAAAGCTGCCAAAAAGGAAGAGATTGAGTAACTGGGCAGAATCCCTGAAACAGAAAGCACAGGGAGTGCGGAAACGAGGGAGAGCAGACCAAGGTGAGAGCCCTGGCATGCTGTGAGGAACCCAACCTGCTGAAGCAACCAGGTTTCTTTGACACTAGTAGTTTACAGGCAAGTCTGCAAAGTTAGTAGGAAGAGTAGTATGGGCTAGAGCACAGGCTCTTGGAACGGACTGAGGGATGCCACAGTCCTCTTCCATTTCTGCTAATGGCCTTCCACATCTTTTTGCCTCTCAGTGCCTCAGTTTCCCCATTTTAAAAAATAGGAATAAGGATGCTGACCTTCTTTCAAGGACTTCTTTTCGTTGTATAAAACCAAGTACTATTAATATTATTACTGCTGTATTATTGAGACAAGTTCTGCTCTAGGATGTGCAAGAACCTCTCATAAACACCAGCTCTGCTGTCAGTGCAATATCAGCATAGGTGCATGAGAATTTGTTGACAATAACCAGAGATCTGTGGCACTTTTTTTTTTTTTTTTTTTTTTTTTAAGGAGAATTTTGGAAAAAGTGAAAGGAGAGAGTACGCTTCAATTATATCACCGGACCTACGTCATGGCTTGCCAATAACATCTGCTCCAGCAACATACTCTTGTCACTGTCCCTATAGAGGCTCACATGCTTGTCTAACCCCATGGTGAGGGAATTAAATTTGCTAACCTGAGAGAAAACTAATTGGAGGTTGAAGGGGAAGGAGGGCAGAGGGGTGAAACAGTTAGAGCAGGATGATCCTTTTTGGTAGCAACAAGCTCTTACACTGGCTCATCTGTGTTATATAACTACAGCACCATTTTTATGTTTGGCAAAGTATTTAGGTTCCTATTGATCAAAGCAATTAAAAATGTATTGAAACATATGAAAAATCTCACTCATATTCAGTGGAGCATTTCACCATAGGCTTACCTTTGCTCCTAGGCCTGCATACGCCTTCCCATTTATACGTGTGTTTTGACAACTGGGCCATTCACATACTAGAAATTAAGTACATCCTTAGGAGCTGGGGTGAATTAGAATTAACAGAGTTTGGAACTTTGTTCTGTGGTGCTTTACACAGAGGTACTCAAAGTCTTTCTTTATTTATAGTCAATTCAACTATATGGTAGATCATAATTCCTTAAAAGTCTGTTTTAAAACTTGCCTGGGTCATCCGTGCCATTCTCATGGGTACCAGTAGGTACAGTACATGAGGCATACCCCTTTTGACTGGTATGCATTTGGCAGTTTTATGGGAAAACTTATTTTGATATCCATGTAGTTACAGGAGCTTTATTCTTTTTCTGGAAGTTAAAAAGCCGTAACAATGAAAATTAAATGAATATAAAACTTTGCAGAGAAATCACTCAATTTTGTAAGTGAAACGGCTTTTAGCATAAAAAGCCTGGATCTTCAAAATGATTGAGTAAGATTTTCCCTGTTTATTTTGCAGATGGGTTTTCAGAGGTAGAAAAATGTAATTATAGGAAAAGCAGTAAAATGTGAGCTGGTTGAGGCATAAAGTGCAGCACTTAGAATAAGACAATTGCCTAAATTCCCTGATTGACAGATGGATGCCACATTAGATGAAAATGATAACAGATTTAGTGGACTGAAGAATAACTTCCTCTTGACAGTGCCCTGACCCCTAACCCGCACCCTGACTCCTGTTGGCTTCACTAACACAGGGTAATTGTCACAGGTGCAGGATAAAAGAAACCCCTACAGCAGCTCCCAGTGGTCAGAGGCTTATTTCTTTTGATGACCAGAAATGCACTGTTGAGATATAGCCAAGAAGTCCTGACCTCTGCTGCCCTTTCAGGGCATTAAAATTTACCCCTGGGAAAAAAAAAAGAAAAAAAAAGAAACTATATAAAAGAAAATTACTCTGCTCTGACTGATGCAAAGCAATATTTTAACTGTGTAATATTTGAGTTGACAAACAAAGCGGAGTGATGGTAAAGTAATTTATTTTCATCAACACAAAAGCACGTTTCTCACACAACTGTGACATGGTTCCAATAAAGACCAGTGCTGCGAGCTCAATAGAGTTCATGGGTTTTATAATTATGAGTAAATTCTTTACCATGTCATACGCTGGATATGTGTACTATTCCAAAATGATTCTGTTGTATTTATATGCTAATAGTATCCTTTCAGCAGAAGCCAGTTCTTTGAATTGTATTTAAATTTTAGGAAGGTAGAGGATTGTAACAGTATTTATAAATGACGTGGTGACAACTGTGAGACTTCACAAAAGTTTATACCTCCTTCTGTTAGAAAATAGAGTACATTTTATTCTTTTTTTCTTCAGCAACATGAATGGGGAATTCAGAAAACACAGAGCAGCACAATGAGCTATGCAAATATATTTTATAATAGAAGAATGAATATTGTAGAAGAAAACAAAATGACTGTGTATCCCATTAGAGTGAAGTCAATGCAGTAACCTGCCCATGTTGTTTTCTTTATGCATAGAAGAATGAATATTACATGAAAAAAAAAAAAAGAAAAAGAAATGACTGCACATCTCATTAAACTGAAGTCAGTGCAGTAAGGAAACCTGCCTGTGTTTTCAAAATGTTACATCTTAAAAAAGAAAACAAAACCAAACCAAACCAAACCGCAATCAACTTCTTAAACACCTGACAACAATGAAATAGTGTATTCAGTTATCGTGTTTATTGGTGCCTAATACCAGGACCATCCAAATATTTATTCACTAAATATGAAGGAACAAAAACAATGTTCTAAATACAATAGACTTACTGGGATCAAATTCCCGTTCAGAACAGTAGAGCTCTAAAAGACCACTATGCAAAAGGCACAAATTACTCTAAAATTCGTTGAAGGTTCTTATTAAGGTCATAGGTCTTGCCCTGAGCTTATTATTCATCCACAAAATGCTCTGATAAGTAATATGACACTAAATTAGTATATACAAGCCCTAGGATAATTGCCTAAAGAAAATAAAAAGATTAA